>NC_060049.1:316908-633817 GCF_905333055.1 Maniola jurtina
TTTAACTCTACACGATCTGTGAAAATTGCAAGTCTCTACCTGTTACAGTTCATAAGATACAGACACAGACAGACAGACATCGGGTCAAGTTGCATCCTTCGGCTACTTACGGAACCCTAAAAAGGACAACCGTTGCCGCCATATTGTGATGGTTTGGCTGTCAATATGATCTTATTGGCATCAGGGTTGGCAAAAAAATATAAGTAGGTGCCTTTGTCTAGAAATAATAATTAATCTCGAATAACGCTATAAAAATAAATTTTTACCTAGACTCATTATTTGTGCTCCGCGACAACAAACATGAGGAAAACTACAATAAAATTACGAGTCGATTCACACTGACATATAAAATTGTCTATTCAAATAACAATGTTTTAGGACGAAAAGAAATTCCAAAGATTTTCTCTGACCGATGGCGACAGCTTCACGCTTCGCTTCTTCGTGCAGCACGCAGGCCTCGGCTTCGCCGTGAAGGGGACCATACCAGGCCTCACGCCCTACCTCACAGGCCTCACTATCAACGATGTGGAGTACTGCAATGAACCGGATGTGGTGAGTTTGTTGCGGCAGCTCCACGATTCTTCGTACAGCACGCAGGCCTAGGCTTTGCCGTGAAGGGGACCATACCAGGCCTCACCATAAAATAGATAGCTCCAACTGATAGCCATACATCGTCAAGTTTACTGGACGTCGCTTCAAGTCCGCTGCAAGCCTCAATAGGTCAACGGTTAAAAGACAGGACTGAAATCGATCAAGACAGGACCGATGTTGATGGTGCGAACCCCAGCCATTGCACTATTGTCGTACCTACTCCTAACACAAGCTTCACACTTGATTGGAGGAGGGAAAAAACTTGACAGGTAAACTTGCCTAGCGTTAGCTTCCTTATGAAGCTTGACTTACCAACCGATTTCTAGACTAATGGAATTTTGTATAAAGAACCAAAAGCTATCAACCGCTAAACCAGACAGATCTGTAGATATGGTGCAACATGCAGCATGCGATGTGCACTGCCCAGCCTCCCACTGTTAAACGTGCAGGAAAAGCCAGCCACCAAGCAAGCAATAGGCACCACCACCATGCAGCATCACACAAATCTCAAAACCACTCGTCTAAGGACGCTTTTGCTTCCTTGGACTTCCGCAAAGTAACGCCTGCTTCTATACAACATTTAATGGAGTTCATGTGGTCAGGGATTCCTCCACGAGTACGCAGCGGAAACCGGAAGCGCACCACAGAACTGCGGGCGCCGGAAGGTGGACCACACGGAGCTGATCGTCAACGGAGCGCCCACCAAGCCCGGCGACTGGCCGTGGCACGTCGCTCTCTACACCCTCAGGGATACCGTCTTCAAGTACATATGTGGCGGCACACTCGTTTCTAAGAACTTTGTGCTGACGGGTAAAGAATTTTTGAAGCTTTTTTAACAGATGTCTGGAATGAAAAACATACAGAATTAAGAACCTTTTCCTTTTGAACCAACTTCAAAAAAAGGAGGAGGTTCTCAGTTCAACTGGTTTTTTTTGTATGTTCGTTAAGCGATTATGGACCGATTGAGGTGCCAATAAGGTGCTAATGTGGAGGTCCAATATGAAGAGTAAACGGTTCGTGGGACTTTGGCGCCGGCTTGATATTGATTGTTACTCAGTAGAACGTTGACGATGGGTTGATACAAGGATATACTAATAAGTATCTTCTTTACCAGCTGCCCACTGCGCCACGTCGAGGGGAACTCCGTTCACGCCGGATGTGCTCAGCGTGGTGCTGGGGAAGTATAACCTGAAGGGTGGCGACAAGGAATCTGAAGAGAGGCAAGTATGTATCCCACTGAACCGTATGCAAATTAATCACTAACTTCTTTTTCTTTCTTCTCTCTGAGCTGGTTCCGCGCTTAAACGTTTCGGATTGTTGTGCGTGCATTGGCACTTTCCACCGAAGTCTTCACTCCAGCTCCACGTCCAAGCTCGCTCCAGAAGCCTAGTAGACCACCCAGGTTGCGTGAGGGCTTCGTCAACCTCATCGAGAGGATCTCAAATGGCGCTTGCGTTGTTCTGCCACGCCTTTGCTCTCCAGCAGCAGGCGCGTCGGTGTTTCATGTAGGCCCGGCACAGAGGACTGTCGGTGACACCTATAACGAAAACGTGTATATTTACTGTTATGAATCCGACCACTTTCTTTAGTTTACCCTATCACTATTCACTACCCATTTCGTTTACGAGCTAGACACCTGTGACACGCGGACAGATAGGCAGACAGACAGACAGCACAGTGTAATTAATAGGGCTCCGTTTTTACCCTAAAACGCAATTCCACGTGAACGGAGTCGCGGGCATAACCTTGTAATTAATATCTTCAAGAAGTTAGATCTGCGCATACAATTAATAATCTATTTTTTCTGATGGTATTTGGTATTTTTTCTGATGGTATCTGGCATTTATTTTTTGTTTTTCAGGTTCACAGAATAATAATTCACGAGCATTATCTGCACCGGAAGTTGTCCAACGACATCGCTCTGTTGAAGTTGAGGACTGAAGTCGCCTTCAACGACTACATCCAGCCAGCGTGCCTGTGGTACCGGCGCGCCACTGAGCTACTGAATACCAGTACTATCATGGGAACTGTAAGTCGAGGACTGAAGTCACCGGGAGGCGGGTGGATGTGGAAGGCGGAAGACCGTGTTTGGTGGCGCGCTCTTGAAAAGGCCTATGTCCAACAGTGGACGCATACAGGTTGATAGATTAGATTGGATAAGAAGTGAAGGAAATGTTGCTTGTGAAGAGAATCATCACTAACCGATAGACGTCCACAACTGGACATAGGTCTCTTGTGAAGATTTCCACACGCCACGGTTTTGCGCCGCCTGAATCTAGCGGCTCCCGTTCAACTCGTTTGATTGTCATCTGTCTACCTAGTTGAAAATAATAACTGCCGAGTTTCTAGCTAGTATCACTAAACCTAAACAAATATGTATGTTTTAAAAGATACTTGTAACTTTTACGTAATGAAGATTAATTATTATTTTTAAAAAAATATTGTGGTATTAAATTTGAAAAATTGGTCTGACTCTACCACTGATTTACAAAGAAGATTCTACTGAGAAGAGCCGGAAACTGAATGCTCAATAATCCACACTTCAAAACTAACATTATCATAAATATGAAAATCTGTCTGTCTGTCTGCTGCCTTTTCATTACCCATCTGTTGAACTGACTTTGACAAAATTTGTTACATAGATAGCTTGCATCTCAGGGACGAACATAGGCTACTTTTATCCCGGATAATGAAGGGGATCCTACGGGATTTAAGAAAATCTTAAACTCACGGACAAGTCGCTGGAACCATCTTTTAATGTACGTTATTTTCTCTTTTTTTAGATCGTAGGATGGGGCTTCAACATAAACGATACTCTGTCAGAGACTCTTCAGCAAGCCAGCATGCCGATGGTCTCAGAAAGCACTTGTATAAAGAGCAACCCGCTCTTCTACGGCAAGGCACTCAACGGCAAGAAGTTCTGTGCGGGCTATCATAATGGTAACAAAGATAACATAACGGTATCATATTATCGGAAAAAAACCGGTATCATACTATCGGAAAAATAACGGTAGGTATCGATGTTCTATAAAAAACTACAGCAAGCCACTTTGTTGGTGGTCTACGGCAAGGCACTTAACGGCGAGAAGTTATGTGCAGGCTATCATAACAGTAATAATAATAACGGTTTCATTATTATCGTTACAATCACGGTATCCAATTCACAGTATCGGCTCAAAGACTCTTCAGGAAACCACCATGCCGATGGTATATTAGTATACTTATGCAGTGTCAACCTATAGTTACGGTATGATATTGCATAACAGTAATATAATCGGTAACATAATAGTAACGATCACTTGCAAAAGCGCCTTCATCGACTATAATAGAAATTAACAACGGTACCTAATAATGTTTAAGTACCGATTTGTCATTGTTAAAGTTAACTTACAATAGATTTTTTAAAACTTACAGGCACGTCAGCATGCAATGGCGACAGTGGAGGTGCTTTCCAGGTAAGAATGTGTACACACTAGGCCGCAAAAAAGCATTCTTTAAAATACAACTTTTAAGTCCCAATCGAGATTAATATTTAAAATTACATAATAATGCATACAAATACCTACATTTTGTATTAAGTTGTTGCTCTTTAAACACCCAAACATAATATATTTACAGTCCGCTCAGTGAAAACCCAGTAACGGTAAACATATCGACTCACTTTATAACGTACCTACTCGTAGATACTTTTGGTACCGTGACTAATATTTTAAATTTTTTTTCAGGTGTTCATCCCAGATAAAGTGCAAACTCAGAAGGATAAGGTGTCGGGCAGTTGGCACGTGCGGGGGATCGTGTCCAATACAATAGCGCGCTTAGACGCGCCTATCTGTGACCCCACCCAGTACACCGTTCTCACAGACGTCGAGAAGTATAGGGACTGGATCGACAGCCACATGGAAGATTAGTATCACTAGTACAGAATACTCAATAGCCGCCTTTCTGCCACTAGTTACTAGTAGCACGTGAACCGTTGAGTCAAATCCACCAAATATGTTACACAGACCAGAATATAGATGTCGCTGTACGTTATTGCGTCGCAATACTGTTATCCATTCAAGCAAATATACTTATGTATTTATATTGATTCGAAATTACTGTATTCATCCCAGGGTTCGCAATAATCCTGTATACCTATTTAGCAAGAGTCTTATGTTTATTTGTAGATTTATCTATTTTGATTGATAGATACGTAGACGAACTGTGATGACTTATACTGGACACACTAATCAAATCCTTCAAACGTGTTGCAAAGATCAGAATATCGGTGGCGCTGTTTGTAACTACGTCGCGGTATTGTTAACCGTATAAGTGCATAAATAGCTATATCACAGGCTATATTTCAAATATCCGAAAGTGTCATTATTACTTGTAATCCTTGGATTCGCAATAAACTGGTCTTAGTATTTATTTTAGTTTTTTTTTTAATTTCAATTAGATATAAGTTTATTTTACAAATTACCTTATGTTAACTTATGAATATCTATGTTGTAAAATAATTTGTTAGATCTATCGCTAGCTTATGAAATATGAATAAAAATATCGACTTATTTTAGAGTAGCATTCGGATTTCATTTGCTAACTCGTTTACAGATATTTTGTGAACGAACTACAAAACTACAGACGTCAGTTAGTTTACAAAAAGAGAAATAAACCCTTTTTATTGAATAAAACTAGCGCGCCAACACTGAAAGTAAAAGGAAAAGGGTGTTATGTACAACACGAAAAGCCTTCGATATCGCCGTCCACGCGCGTTTTCCAATATTTACTTTCTGTCCCTAGTGTCTGGGAAAACTTGTTTATGTGTCAATATATCGGCATTTCGGTTTTGCCAGAGGATGGAATGTTTGCGGGGCCAAAAATTACTAGAAACCCTAACGTGCTCCCCGGCGCTGTTCATACAAACGTAGTTTGGTACTCATTAATTTTTAACCCACGACCCAAAAAGAGGGGTGTTATAAGTTTTACGTGTGTATATGTCTGTGGCATCGTAGCTCCTAAACGAATGAAACGATTTTAATTTAGTTTTTTTTTGTTTGAAAGGTGGCTTGATCGAGAGTGTTCTTAGCTATAATCCAAGAAAATCGGTTCAGCCGTTTGAAAGTTATAGCTCTTTTCTAGTTTTCTAATAGAGGTTTATGTGTCGGGGGTTTTTTAAATTTTAAGTTATTTTTATTGTTCTCATTTACATTGGACTCGAAGATTTACAGCTAAGTTATTGAGCTGGTGTAACTTTGAAACTAAGCACACATTTTTGCAATTATGTAGTTAATTTCTTAAATGTATTCAAATAATGACGGCCGATGGGGCAGACGTGTTCTGGAGTGGAGACCGCGTACCGGTAAGCGCAGTGTGGGACGACCTCCTGCCCGCTGGACCGATGACCTGAAGAAGGTGGCGGGGAGCGGGTGGATGAGGAAGGCGGAGGACCGTGTTTGGTGGCGCGCTCTTGGAAAGGACTATGTCCAGCAGTGGACGCATACAGGCTGATGGATGGATGGATGGATTCAAATAATATCAAACTGCAGACATCGTGGACCTCCTAATCGAATTCTAGGCGTGCACCCCACATTTCCTTGCTTTAACAGTGAAGGAAAACATCGTGAGGAAATCTGCATGTCAGAGAGTTCTCCATAATGTTCTCAAAGGTGTGTGAAATCTACCGTTCCGCACTTGACCAGCGTGGTAGACTACAGCCTTCACCCTTTTCATATACAGAGAAGACCCGTGCTTAGTACTGAGCCAGCGATGGATTTATGGGTGGCTAAAGTGCTGAGATCTTATAAGTATACTTGCCGATGCCCGCGACTTCTTCGCATCCGCGTTTTTCGAAATCCCGTGGGAACTCTTTGATTTTTCGGGATAAAAGTAGCCTATGTACTAATCCAGGATATTATCTATCTCCATTCCACAGCCAAATCCATCTAGTAGTTTTTTCGTGAAGGAGTAACAAACATACACACACACACACACACAAACTTACGCCTCTATAAGTCTATAAAATCAGTTTAAAAATAGTGTGAAAGCAAGATTTGTCTGCATTAAAATACTTATCAAAATGAATTCTAGCAAATTGTACTGATCAAAGAATTTTACAGAGATTTTATTTTTCAAGAAAAAATTTCAATCTGCATTTTATATGTAATCTAAAGAGCAATACTTCTATATTTTTCGCTGGAAGGGAATAATTTGTTAGCAGATGTCTCTTGAATGTCGGAATTTATATTGCTTCAAATAGAATTATTCCAAAATTACTTACTTTTTCCTTTGTTTTATTGAAATTGCTTAGGCTTCGTGGTTATTATTGTACATGTCTATAATACCTTAAGATTATCAGGGGGCACGGCAGTGCCCCCGCCAAGACGAGCCAAACGGCGGCCGGGGCGCTACGTACCTTTTTCTCGAAGTGTTTCGCCGTATTTTCGACCCGTCATAACTTCGGTCTGGATGACGCTAGAAAGCTGAAATTTTCAGTATAAGGTGTCCTCAGCAAATTTACTAAATATACTAAATATCAAATATCTAGCTTTTATGGTTACAGATTTATTGATACCTAAAATACGCCGATTTCGTCCCTCACTGATGATCATCAAAACCTCTACTCAAAACCTCTAAGGTACTTCCCGAAGTCCTAGAAGACTGAAATTTGGTATGTAGACTAGAAATTGACTACAAACTACAGGAAAATTAAGAAATTGGAAATGCCCCCCCTCTACGCCTCTTACGGGTGAAGCAAATCTGTAAAATCTGTCGCTAGAAAGCTGATATTTTCAGGATAAGATGTCCTGGGCAGATTTATTAAACGCATTGAGTATCAATTGTCTAGCTTTTATAGTTTCAGATTTATTGACAGTCAAAACTTCTAGTCTGTAATTCTAGGGTACTTCCCGAAGTCCTAGAAGACTGAAATTTGGTGTGTACACTAGAAATTGCATACAAACTACAGGAAAATTAAGAAATTTAAAAATTTCCCCCTCCACTCCCACGTATGGGGGAAGCAAATTATTTGTAAAGTCTATCGCTAGAATGCTGATATTTTCAGGATAATATGTCCTTGACAGACTTATCAAACGTGCCAAGTATCAATTGTCTACCTGTTATGGTTTCAGATTTATTGCCATTCAAAACCCCTCTAGTCAAAAGTTCTAAAATACTTCCCTAAGTCCTAGAAGACTGAAATTTGGTATGTAGGCTAGGGATTTCATTAAAACAACAGGAAAATAAACTTTTCCCAGTCTGTACATTTAAAAAATGTGTTTCCTGAAGTCCTAAAAGACTGAAATTTGATATATCTGCTTTAAAATTGAGTTGCAAGATTCCACCCAAACAAACATAGTTACATACATTGCAAGAATAAAAGCTTTTAAAAAAAAAGGTAACGATAGAGAGCGGGCCATGAAAATGATGTAGGTACCTACAAAAAATAGATCCAAAAAAAAAATCTAGGGCACCTGCCAAAAAGAAATGAAATCCCACCAAAAACATTTCATGTAAAATGTTGCCAAGACTCACAAGTTCATAATGCTTTCACTGTTAAAAAGTGATGAGATCTCTAGTAGAGCCAAGCCCCTAGCTGAGCTTAGAATTGCGCTGCCCATGGGACCTATCCCAAGTCCAAAGTATATAGCTCTTAAATGCTCTTGAGTATATCACATTTATAACAATAAAGAACAAATAACTCTACTTACAAGCTCTGATTTTACAAACCCTAAATCTTGATTAAAAAAGTACGGCTTGGCCGTTTAATGTTCGTGAAAGCATTACATGGCATAACATATTATATTAAGGTCATAAGGAATAGTTTGTTCGACAATTACTAATTTTTATTATACTTCATGATTGTCGCACAAGCTATTCCGGGCTTAAATGTCATATCAGATAAAAGTACCACGAACATTAAACGGCCAAGCCGTCCTTTTTTAACCAAGATTTAGGGTTTGTAAAATCAGAGCTTGTAAGTAGAGTTATTTGTTCTTTATTGTTATAAATGTGATATACTCAAGAGCATTTAAGAGCTATATACTTTGGACTTGGGATAGGTCCCATGGGCAGCGCAATTCTAAGCTCAGCTAGGGGCTTGGCTCTACTAGAGATCTCATCACTTTTTAACAGTGAAAGCATTATGAACTTGTGAGTCTTGGCAACATTTTACATGAAATGTTTTTGGTGGTTATATTATTTCCTCGGGTTTTCCCGATAAATTGAAAAGGTACCCGGCATCCCACGCGTGAAAATACGCACACGGAAGTGGTATCTATGTGAATTTCACAGCGATATAAATGTTCTACTTCTCATACTTTATCCACGGAGAGAAGTCAGTATAGGGCTCTCTCTGTTACGCAATCCCATACCAAACAAAGACAAAAAACTCAGTGCTAACCATTTTGAAACAACAACCAATCAACTTCATGAGGACATTATAGCTCATGCCCGCGACTTCGTTCGCGTGGGTATAGGTTTATTAAAAATCCCGTGGGGACTCATTGATTTTTCGGGATAAAAAGTAACCTATGTGTCAATCCAGGGAATAATCTATCTCTATTCCTTTCAGCCAAATCCGTCCAGAAGTTTTTGGGTGAAGAAGTAACAAACATACACACATACATACACACAGACCTCCTTTAAAATATTAGTGTGATGTGATGATGCCATCTATGCGCGAGTGAAATATTTTTCGTTATTTGCTTGAGAAAAATATTATCTCTAATAATATTAAATCCGATACTGTTGTTTAGTATTAATCATTAGACTTACCTATTATAACATTATTCTGTAATGTAATCTATACGCTGTGAAACTAATTGGTGAGGACATAAGAAAAGCTCTTTGTAATGTGATATTTTTCTCGTATGTGAGTATAATGTATCATATTATGGAGAATGAAAAGCGAAAAAAAGGTTTCTGTCCTCATCGTCACCATCATTTACAACAACAACCTATCGCTGACTCACTACTAAGGACTCATTTTTTTAAAATTCAGATACAAGTTAGCCCTTGACTGCAATCTCACCTGGTGGTAAATGATGATGCAGTCTAAGATGGGAGCGGGCTAACCTGGAAGGGCTATGGCAAATTCTGTCAAATCCTTTGGTTTCTACACGGCATCGTACCGGCATCGGCACACTAAATTGCTTGGCGGCACGGCTTTGCCGGTATAGGGTGGTAACTAACCACGACCAAAGCCAGACACTAGACTATTAATATAGAAATTATAAAATTCCCCTGCCGGGAATCGAACCCGGGACCTTCCACTAACAAAACCACAGACAGCGCTTAGCACTGTGCCAGGGAGGTCGTCAAATAAATGGAGAATGAGAAGGGTTCGGCCATAGTCCACCATGATCGCCAAGTGCGGATTGGTAGACTTCACATTTGAGAACGTTATGGAAACTCTCAGGCCTGCAGGTTCCTTCACAATGCTTTCCTTCACCATTAAGTATGTGATGAATATTATAATAGTATATATATATATGGAATAGTAAAAGCCAAATTCGGACACCCATCCAGTTACCGACTTGGGTCAACGTAAATTAACCAGGATATTCCCGTGGAATGTGCTATCGCTACACTTCCGTAAATTTTTTAAAATAAAAAGGTAAAACTTACGAACAAAACTTATAAATAATTGTTTAATTTGTGTGTAATTTGTTTTCACAAAACTTTATAGTCCAGAGACGCAAAACTTGTTTTCAAAAAGTTGAGTTCCCCGAGGATAAAGAAAAAGAGTTTTCAACGAGTTGATATTCAAAGCGGAAAATGTTAGCAGTGTTTCCACTTCCGGAATTGCGTACCTCCTACTATACTGCTAGCGGTCTGGAGTTCTCAGTTCAGAGTTCTTCTTTCTGAATTCTTTTTTTTTTAATAAAAAAAGCGAGCAAACGAGCATGCGGGTCACCTGATGTTAAGTGATTACCGGCGCCTACGAACATTTGCAGCACCAGAGAAACCGCCGATGCGTTGCCAGCCTTTCAGGAATTGGAGTGGATACTTTGGAACAACTCAGATTTTACTTTAGCTAAAAAGTCCTTTGAATCTCATAACTCTCAGAATTAGAGATGATTGACGACTTTGCACCGGAAAGCTCATGGTTGGAGACCCCACTAGCTGGACAGACGATATCAAACGAGTTGCAGGGAGCCGCTGGATGGCGGCGGCGCAACACCGTGGCGTGTGGATGTCTCAGTACAAGAGACTGTGTCCAGCCGTGGATGTCTATCGGTTGATAATAATGATGATGAAAAAGTTCCACCCCATCACGGATTTTCAAAAATTCCACTCGAGTGAAGCTAGTTTTACATGTCGATGATAGAGATAAAAATTTGAAATGGTTTAGCTCAAAATTCCAACGTATTATATTGCCCCTTGGAGCGTGCAACCAATATTTCGATGGCACTTTGATAGGTACGGTTTGATATGGTTTTACGTTGATTAACAAAGCGATTTTTTTTTCCAAATACCAGTATAGAAACACGGCAAGCATATTTTATCACTAGATATTAAATATCACTATAGCGACTTTGGCCATGCGGATATAGGTAATTATTATTAATCCCGTGGGAGCTCTTTGATCTTCCGGGATAAAAAGTTGCCTACATCAATTTCCGAGACGCAAGCTACCCCTGTACCAAATTCCATATAAATTGGTTAAACGAATGGATTTTAAAGAATCCATTGGGAACTCTTTGGTTTTCCGGGATAAAAAGTAGCCTATGTCCGTCCCCGGGATGTTAGCTAACTCTATGCCTTTCATCAAAATCGGTTGGACTATTGGGCCGTGAAAAGCTAGTAGACAGACAGACATACACTCGCATTTATAACTCGATCAAGCTAAGTTTGCACCTCGCTGGAATGCGGCGCCTCTCCCACTTCCCCGCTCACCTCCCCGCGGTCGTCTTGTCGCGTCAGTACGGTTCGTATGACGTACCTAAGCGTCAGTGTGACGTAATCGACGCGAGGTGCAAACTTAGCTTGACCGAGTAATATAGTATTAGTATGGGATATCTATACTAATATTATAAAGAGGAAACCTTTGTATTTTTGTATGTTTGTATTGAATAGGCTCAAAAACTACTGGACCGATTTCAAAATTTCTTTTACCATTACTTAGAGGGATTCTTCTGAATCCGTATAGGCTATATTTTATCCCGGAAAATAGAAAAAATAAATGTCCACCCGTGCGAAGCCGGGGCGGGTCGCTAGTCTGATAATAAGATGGCGCGCGCGCGCCTATTAGTGGGCGCCAGGATATATTATATTTGGTATATTGCACCCAGGCGCAACATGGGCTAGTTCCGACCCTGGCGACAAATTCACTACAGTTGGGAGACAATGCCAGTAATTAACGTCCGGGAACTTTCCATTGTAATCCGGCTCACGGACATGCAAATCGTTCCGTCATTCCACGAACTAATCCGTTCCAGAGTCATTAGGATTACGCTTTGTACCCAGAATTGACTTAAGTGATTATTAGAATTAGTTTTGATGACCTCCCCAAGCGACGCAGTTGTAGACATTATAGTCAAACTCAAAGTCAAATAATTTTTTCAATGTTGGTACCATTATATACTTTTTGATTGTCCGTGAAAAGCTAGCAGACAGACAAACATACAGATACACTTTCGCATTTATAATATTAGTATTCATTTTTGTTTTATTCTTGTAAAACCAAAAAAATATATATTCTTGTATTTTATTTTATTTTTGTAAAACCAACAAATTTAAAAAGTTCCTCTCGAGGGTAAAAAAAATTACGGATGCGTAAAATTAAAGTGCCACTCCTTTATATACGGAACTGCCGAAATGGAAACGTTCAACAGTTTATATATAAATAAAAATAGGGTCACTTTTTAACCAACTTCAAAAGGAGGACGCATATAACTTTTAATTGGGTTAACCAAATTGGAGGAGGGTTTAACGGAACCCTTAACTAAGCTTCGTCCTGCACCCGTCCGTCCGTTCGTCCGTCTATCAGAGGGCCGTCACACTAATATTATAAAGGCGAAAGTTTGTGTGTATGTATGTATGTTTGTTACTGTTTCACGCAAAAACTACTGGACGGATTTGGCTGAAATTTAGAGTGGAGATAGATTATATCCTGGATTAACATTTAGGCTGCTTTTTATCCCGGAAAGTAAAAGAGTTCCTACGGGATTTATTAAAAACCTATATCCACGCGAACGAAGTTACGGGCATCACCTAGTATTTCATAAACCGTAATAGGTATAGAATTGAAATTTTCACGGAATGTCTATTTCTATTGCCGCCATAACAACAAATGGTAAACTTCAAGAAAGCCGCAATGCAAATTCAAGAAAATTAAGAAGTTGTACTTTGTAGTTGTACCTTGTACCATGGTAGGTACGGAACTCTTCATGTTTGAATTCGACCGCACTTGACCGGTTTTTTTATGTTATTTCCTCCCAACTTTGGTGTCAACAAAAAATGTAGGACAACATTCGATGACAAGGAAGCCAATTACCATACTCTCACCTGGTGATAAGTGATGATGCAGCCTAAGATGGTAGCGGGTCAACTAGTAAAGGGTATATATAGTAATTTCGGTTTCTAAAGTCAGTCAGTCAGTTTTTTCTTTTATATAAATACAACATATCGATAGATAAACTATTTCGTAGCAACAGCGTTTTATCCTTAAAAGTAAAGGACCTTCCTAATGTATGAAATAAAACTTCCATCCTCAGTGACTAATAGAGCATTCAGCATGTTTCATCCCATCTTCAGTCTGAGCATTCCCGTGTCCCGCTACGGACGTAGCCTCGTAGACTCGTAGACACCGCGTAGCGCTTCGAGACGCTACGAAGTTTAGACTTTACTAAAAAATAGTTATTAGGTCTATTTTTTAATAATAATAAGTATGGAATTTAAATAAGATTGATGACTATCCTAAAAATTATAATTTAAAAGTACTACGTCTTTATAATAGCGGTAACTTTCAGTTTTAAAGCTTTAATAGTTTCTGAATAACATAACTGTGACAGATAGACAAACATAAAGAACATAAGTGGCCCGTTTTTGACTATTGAGTAAGGTAAGGTGGGTAGGTAATGTAGCAACAACTTTGAAAGAAATATTTTGTGATATAGCGTGATTAATATAACATTCATAAATATAATTAATTAATATTAAACCAAGTTCATTAAAATACTCCCACTAAGAAAGTATTTTCAGTACTGAGCAAAGGTCTTTAACTTTTTGTTAGATAAAGAAAGAAAGAAAAACGTTTATTCTATCCCACACCCACACACACATACCCACACACATTTCTGCCTTATATTACATATTTTACCTAAGAGTTAGTCATTCCGGCGCTTGCTCCACTTGAGCATAAAAGTCAAAATGTTTCAAGCGCCGGAATAAACAACGTCATGTGTGGCACAACTCAAAAAAAAGGTTTCAGCTCAGCATTATGCTGTATGCCTTGATACACAAGAGCATACAGCGCTGATTTTCAGCCAGGAACCTGAACATGGTGACGCCATGAAACTATTCCAACTAGGTACCAACTTATACTACACAATACTAACACTAAATGTGATTATGAAGCTTTAAAACCTTTAAATTGTGAAGCTTTTAAACCTGTAGTTTAAAAAAATAGTTTTTAATTACAGTCTAGCCTATGAATGAAGCTAATAAGTAATATTATACTAACCTAAAGTTATAAACGTATAGCGTACTTATATCTAAGAATCAGTTCATTGACTTTAGATCTTAGTTTATAGTGAAGAGTTTTTATTGGAAGACACTTTGTTCTTGTGTTCCTTAAATTACATTAACATTAAGAAAAGAAAATAGTGACAAAAATAAACATACCCGTTACATGTGAGTGATTTTTGTTTAAAGTTCCTTAGAACACTAAAAAATATTACAATGGAAGACTTTCTACGCCCAAATGAAACTTCGGACCAGTTCTATACACGGTGTACAAACTTGAGTGTGTTCGACTGCAGTGAAGATGAGATGCTCTGGTGTATGATGGGTCCCCGGCGGCTGCCGCTGTCCCGCATTGTGCCCATCACGGGGTGCCTGCTGCTCATCTTCGTGACGGGGGTGGTAGGCAACGTCGCGGTGTGTGTCGTGATAGTGAGGCACCCTGCGATGCACACTGACACTAACTACTATCTCTTCAGTTTGGCGCTCAGTGATCTGTTGCTACTACTCTTCGGTGAGTCGTTTGTTATTTTGCACCCATACTATAGTGTAGAAGCACAATAGCTCAACGGTTAAGGAGTGGAATGAAATCCGAAGGGTTGGTGGTTCATACCCCACCCATTCCATTATTATCTTACCTACGCTCTGCAAATGCAGAAAGTGCAAAAAATTTCAAAATTCAAAATATTTTTATTCAATTAAACTTTTACAAGTGGTTTTGAATCGTCAAAATATTGTAATCTATCACTGGTTTGGAATGTTACAACGCTGTTGGAGAGGAAAAGGGAATGTTGATCATGATAATGGCTAATATTCTTTTAAAACTAAAATCATAACCCTTCCTTTGGTTTGCCATAGTCGGGTAAAAAGAAATAATGTTCGCTGATGCTATTTCATCGGTAATTAATTCGTATTCAGCGATCAACATTTTTCACAGTTTCACGGATAGGCGGTGGAATCGATTACAGTAAATCGGTTCCCAAATGGTTTAATGAGTATCTATTATCCCAGAATCGATATCGGTTCGGCGGTAAAACCGAAAATAAATCGCACTAATTAATTTGGCGTCGCGCGTCGGTTTACTCTAGCTTAAATCCTTTAGGGCCTTTCCACATGCATACGCTTTTAACCTTAATCATACTAATATTATAAAGGCGAAATTTTGTATATTTGTTTTTTTTCTCTCGTCTGGCTTTACACAGATTAGCCAATGTCAGGTTTGTAGTTATTTACAAGTTAGGATAACTATAATAAGTATGGACAGACACATGCGCGGCGCCCCTCGCTTCCCAATCAGTTCCACCACTAAAAACACCAGTAAAACACAAAAACCGGCCACTTTTAACAAAAAAAAACACTCCAAAAAGGCACCGCACGCGCGCCACCAAACGCCAAAGTTTGTAAAGGTGTGTGTATGTTTATTACTCTTTCAAGCAAAACTACTGGACGGATTTGGCTGATCTATTAAAATAGAGATTACTAGTTTACACAGCACGATTGCCGTGCCGTTACCGTGCGGTTATCGTGCGATTACCGTACGGTTACCGTGCGCATGTGAAGAGAGCCTTAGCGAAACTGCGTGAATGACAGACAAAGCACAATTTCTCGCAATTTAAATTGCTGTAGATTTGCAAGGGGATTTTGAAATATCGAGTTTTTTCGTTAAAAAAGAATCTGTAAAAGGGATAAAAGGCGAGAGAAAGAATTTAGTTATTAACAGCTAGCTTTGAAAGCTCTATCATCCGAATAATTGGGACTAAAAACCAATTATTTATTATTATACTTTTTGGGGTTCCGTAAAAGGAACTTTTATAGTTTCATCCGGTTCGTCTCTCCATCATTTGTGTGGTGCAGCCATGGCCGTGAAAAGCTAGCATACAGACAGATAGACAGACAGACACGTTCGCATTTATTAGTATGGATTAAAAACCAAATATGTTTTAATTTCATGTAGGTAGTTACCTACCTATATGAAAAAATAACCTTTGTCTGAACTTTGCAAAATAATTTCTTCTAAAACAGCCGGCTAGCTTATTTGTTGGTTTATTTGTTCGTTGGTTTGTCCATCAATCACGTCGCAACGAATCGACGTGATTTCTTGCATGGATAATATAGTTAAAGACCTGGAGAGTATAAAATAGGCTACTTTTTATCCCGGAAAATCAAAGAATTCGCATGGGATTTTAAAAACTTAAATCCACGCGGACGAAGTAGCGGCCTTCAGCTATCTTGTAGGCATCTTAATACAAAACTGATTGCTTCCATACAACTTGTATTGAAATGTAAATACAATAACAACATTATTTGATAAACAATAGGTATTCAGACAGGGAATACAAAGACTGCCAAGCCGTACTTACCACAAAGCGTTTTGCGTTCCAGTACGATTTGGATAGAAACGGATTATATGCAAAACTGCCATACCTCTTTCAAATTAGCCTGTTTCCATTCAAGACAGCACCGTCACTTACCGCTAGGTGAAATCACAATCATTTCCCCTTTCGTTAAAATCGGTTAAACGGCCGTGTGAAAAACTAGCAAATATACAGACACACTTTCGCATTTATGATATTGTACTAACTTCAATGCTTACTTAGTATGGATTATGTCAGCGCCTTTGTCCTCTTACATTTTTAAAAACCTAGTGCAAACTCTTTTATTTTCCGGTATTAAAATTAGCCTATGTCGGTCTCCGAGATGCAAGCTATCTCTATAATAAACTTTGTCAAAATCAGTTAATCTATTTTATATTTATATTATACACCCCTCTTTTTGCGTCAGGGGTTAAAAATAAAAAGTGTGTGCCTGGAATAGAACCCCTGATCTCCCGAATAGGAATCTGACATCATAACCACTAGACTATCGCCGCCTATCCTTATGTACTTATCATCAATCGAACCCTTTCAAATGAAGAGAAAGAAAATCCAATTAAGCACTAAATTACTTAAACTTCTCAAAATTCGAGTGAATTCGATTGGAATCAAAAACACGCTCCATTTCTATTGATTTCGTTTGGGTTTTGACGAAATAACAACTCGTCACATCTTGGCGAATTACATTTTATTCACACTTCCAATACATATCTAATTTCAAATCCATTCATCGAAGAAAATAAGTAGTTACCTACCTACTATGTTTATATTACTGTATGAAATTTAATTGACCGGTTTTTGGAAGCTTTTGCCCTTGACTTCTAATTACCTTTCAATTCCTTCGAGTTGAGACTTTCTATTCAAATCAGTTCGAGTCTAAAGATGGAGTTAGTTATTTAATTGATCTTTTCTGTTACACTCTCTCGACTATGTAGTAAATTTTGTACAGTTTGGATTTAATATAAAGTGCCAATATTATTTATGTAGATTCGTAATTTTTTTATTTTGTACTGTGTAATTCTATGTATCCTTCACAGGGCTCTCTCCGTCACTCGTTTCATACAATCGGAGTTCCAATTTCATTTGAATATTAGGCAACCAAAGTCCATGAAATTTTGCATATTCTAGAAACTAATATCTGTGTCTGTGGTGTTTTAGATTTTTCTAAAAATATGTAGTTTTAAAATTACAGGGGTTCAAAGATTTGTATGAAATTTTTTAAGACCGCGTAACTTTGAAACCGAATATTTTAACAGAAATCTGGAAAACCACAGACATAGATATTAGTTTCTAGAATATGTCTGCAAAATTTCATGGACTTTAGTTGCTTAGTATTCAAATGAAATTGGAACTACGATTGTATGAAACGAGTGACGGAGAGAGCCCTCTTCAGTTGCAATCAAACGTAAAGTATATGTGTCATATGAGGATGCCTATGTAATATATTTGCACGCCATTCCATGTTGATACCAAAACGAGTAGTAATTTCTATTTTAACCTGCATTTGAGCAAATAAAATGATTCGATTTAGTTGATACACTATTGGTGGAGTCATAAGAAAGCTTAGCAGGCAATGGAGAGAGCTATATTCAGAGTTTCTCTGTGTGATTAAATCAGAAATGACGAGATTCGTAGACCATGAGTAGATGTCATGAGTAACTGATATAGTTCAAAATGGCTACCTCGCACCACACACAAACACAAAAACACCCAGTCAAGTACGAGTCGGACTGGCACACGAAGGGTTCCGTACCATCGTACAAGATTTAACACTATGTACTTTTTAATTGCATGGCAGCCATTTTGAATTTTTTATTTTTTTGCTGTTATAGCGGCAATAGAAATACACACTCTGTGAATATTTCAACTATACAAGGAACAAAAAGCTTAATTCGCTGTAATCCACTGAAACAGACAAATTTGTATAGTGCAACATGTATCATGCGATATGCACCGCCCGCCCACTGCTAAACATGCAGGAAAAGTCAGCCACCAAGAAAGCAATACGCATTACGCACCACCACCACGCAGCACCACTCAAATCCCAAAACCACTCGACGCACGTTGCGTTCCGACACCGGAGCATCCTCAAGAGATATAGGTTGTAGACCTTACAATACATAATTGTAAAACAATTTTGCAATTGTGCAACAATTTAATATATCATGGTCTTTCGCAAAGTAACCCCTGCTTCTATACAACATTATTTCAACTCGCTGCAGTTCATGAGATACCGCTATAGATACAGACAGGCGGACAGACAGCGGAGGCTAGAGTCCCGTTGGCACCCTTCGGCTACGGAACCCTAAAAATCGTTCGTCAGCTCTAGGACTAAAACGTAACACCCAATCCCCTTGTCGTTAATTACTGACTTATTAAGCTTTCCCTCTGACAAGTTTGAAAGGATTCGACAACAGGTACTAATCTAATCACAAGATTAGGATTCCCTGTTGAAAACTTCGAAGCTGTAATTCAGTTGGCTTCTTTGATTTATAAATATCTAGCTGATGCCCGCAGCTTCGCCCGCGTGGATTTAGGTTTATAAAAATCCCGTGGGTACTTTTCATTTCCCAGGACAAAATTTAGCCTATCCGTAATAGCCAGTACCCGGGATAAAAACATTTAAACGGGTGATCCTTTTAAAATTCCGAGGGATCACCAGGATTCAGGATGTAATTCCTTACAGCATCAGGGTTGAGGAGTTGGGTCCTCGAGGTCAACGACAAAGTCTTTACTTGGTATAGATATTATGTACCTGCAATATCGATCAATTTATAACCGACAGTTTCTAAATCCCATCAGTTTTGGTGGTCAGGTCTGTTGCAAAGTTCCTTTATTGATTAAAAAAAAATTACGCAAATCGGTTCTAAAATCTGGGAGATTTCGGTGTACATAGGTTTAGAAAAACGCAACTCCTTTTTAAAAGTCGGTTAAAAAAGTAGTCTATGTTACTCCCTGATCAATCCATTACTTGTCAAAGTTGTGGCTGGCTTTTCCTGCATGTTTATCAGTGGGAGGGCGGGCGGTGCATGTCGCATGCTGCATGTTCCACCATACAGATTTATTTGGCGGATGGTTTCATGGTTTGGCGGATTATAGCGAATTAAGCTTTTGGTTCCTTGTAACTCATATTCAGCAAATAAATTTCATTTCATTTCATTTAAAGTCATCATACAGTTTTATGGACAGAATTTATAGGTATGATGCATGGGATGCACTTAACGCGGCGGGTAGCGCTATAAAGCTTTATTAAAAAGGGTGTGGTTATTGTTTATATTATATCGAATCATTATTATTACCATGAGGCGACTGGCGAAACTTCAAATTCTCGATCACCGCCCGTAATATTACCATAGTGGAAGGGTTTGTCCACCACGCTGGCCAAGTGTGGATTAGCGGACTTTACACACCTTCGAGCATATGGAGAACTCTCAGATATGTAGGTATCCTCACGATGTTTTCCTCCGCCGTTAGCAAGTGAGTGAAAAGTTAGAGGTGCGTGTCCGGGACTAACACCGGATGCCAGACTTGCACCTCTATTGAATTATTATTATTTATTAACCCCCGACCCAAAAAGAGGGGTGTTATAAGTTTGTCGTGTGTATCTGTGTATCTTTATGTGGCATCGTAGCTCCTAAACTAATGAAGCAATTTTAATTTAGATTTTTTTGTTTGAAAATTGGCTTCATCGAGAGTGTTCTTAGCTATAATCCAAGAAAATCAACTCAGCCGTTTGAAAGTTATAAGCTCTCGTTACTGTAACCTTCACTTGTCGGGGGTGTTATAAATTTTTAAGTTACACTTGTTCTTTTTGCCTTTATAATATATTTATTTATTTTGTACACGGGCGTGATAATAAAGAATATACAAATAAAGTAAATATCTCATTATATTAAGTTTATCACGACTTGTTGGCACGTTAAAGACGGTATTTTCTTCACAAGTGACACCGAAATGAAGACGTTGGCGTTAAATTCAATTTGCTATAACAATGGGGACCCGCTATTTGATATTTATCTCGATGTCGCTTGATTGTATTTGTGTGAGCTGTATTGCGCGTAATAATTAGTTGAGGAGCTGGTGGGATACGGAGTGTCAAGTGTAGATTGACAGACTTCACACACATTTGAGAAAATTATGGAGAACTCTCAGACATGTACGGTTCCGTCACCAGTTTCCTTCACCGTTAAAGCAGGTGATATTTATTCCTTAACTAGATATAGTTAAATAGCACTCATACCTGAGTACTACCCGCGAACTGCCGATAAATAGCGATATATATAGTCAAAATGTTTTTCTGTCGCTTGGTATATTTTAATGTTGTAGTAGATTTATATTTATTAACTTAGAATTTTCTTCTCTTTCATTTGATATCCCACTCAATACAAAGCAAAAAATATTTTTGGAGACTTTTTTGAATGTATCATCCATCAGTTTGACTTTTTTTTCCATACAAAATGTAGCCTATGATACCCTGACTATACCAACTAATTGATTGACAACTCATTCATTAAAATCATCCCAGTAATTTAGGCGCATCTGATACAAACATACATACATACACACATACATACATAGACTGGTAAAAACATTTATTCGTTTTGGATATGCCGCAGTCGGCTAAAAAGTTAAAACGCACATAGTTCCGGAAAATTAAGAAGCTGACCTCAAAGGAGGCGAACGTCTTAACGGTTAACCGCTAGGCTATCACGGCAACACTGTATAATACAAATGTACTCTTTGTCCGCAGGGCTACCAAACGACCTGTCCGTGTACTGGCACCAGTACCCCTACAGCCTCGGGGTGGTGTTCTGCAAGCTCCGAGCTCTCATCTCAGAAGCGTTAGTATATATCACACTAATATTATAAAGGCGAAAGTTTGTATGTGTGTGTGTGTGTGTGTGTGTGTGTGT
Organism: Maniola jurtina; assembly: GCF_905333055.1. Taxonomy (NCBI): domain Eukaryota; kingdom Metazoa; phylum Arthropoda; class Insecta; order Lepidoptera; family Nymphalidae; genus Maniola; species Maniola jurtina. Next base: position 338,450 of record NC_060049.1, read on the forward strand.
GTGTGTGTGTGTGTGTGTGTGTGTGTGTGTGTGTGTGTGTGTGTGTGTGTATGTTTGTTACTCCTTCACGCAAAAACTACTGGACGGATTTGGCTGAAATTGAGAATGGAGATAGATAATATCCTGGATTAGCACATAGACTACTTTTTATCCCGGAAAATCAAAGAGTTCCCGCGGGATTTCAAAAAATCTAAATCTACGCGGGCGAAGTCGCGGGCATCGGCTAGTCTGTACATATAAAATTCTAACTGACTGATGTATCAACGCACAGCCGTAAACCACTGGGGTTAGAAATACAAATTTTAATAGTAGGTTCCTTTTACAACGTAGACACCCAATAAGAACGGATTTTTGGAAATTCAAATGAGACTTATGGGACTTCACATACCTTTGAAAACATTATGGAGAACTCTCAAGTCTCAAGTAAAGTTTTTTTTTTTTTGACGTAGGTTACATGATCCCCCTACAGAGACATACTTATCGTACCTCATCTTTTTTTTTTTTTTTTAAAGAGAAAACGAAAGAAAATGTGGACAGGGAAGAATTTATATCTGAAGAAGATCTCTACCAGTAACTCTTGGCAGTGCGAGAGGTTGTAAAGGGAGTAGAATAGGTACAGCAATGAAAAAGCCTATATCATCTGTACATAACATAGAGATAGTATATCGCTATGGTATATAATAATATAATATTAAATCAGTCTGTCCGCCGTAACCAAGCAGAGCTGGAGTTGACGCTTCACTTGTTAAGTGCTTCAGGGTAAATTGAACTTAATCTTAAACTCTACTGAAGCTTTAAGCCTTATTCACTTTGAGTGCAATCGATGCTAGAATTTCACACCTCTGGTTTTCAGGGTCAATTGTTGGCTGTTCTATAATACCTTGAATTTAAATACCTAATTAGACATAGGTGATCTGCATAATAGGTAAACTAGAAATCTTAGGCTTGCGACTCCTACGCTCTGCCTCAGGAAGGTCCAAAATTCGTTTGGGAATGGGTATAATCAATGACTTTCTAGGTATAATCATAAACAATTTCCGCAATCAATTTTTGACAAGCCTTTACTTATAATAGCTTTATGCTTTACACTTACACAAATTTAAAAAACCCCATCAAAATTATTCTCCTGAAAAAGTATAATATTATACAATCTGTTCTTTCCTGTGGGATGGTACCGAACCCCTCGTGTGCGAGTCCGACTGGCATTTGACCGTTTTTAGGGTTCCGTACCTGAAAAGGAAAAACGGAACCCTTATACGATCACTTTGTTGTCTGTCTGTCTGTCAAGAAACCTATAGGGTACTTCCCGTTGACCTAGAATCATGCAATTTGGCAGGTAGGTAGGTCTTATAGCACAAGTACAGGAATAAATCTGAAAACCCCGAATTTGTGGTTACAGAATTTAAAAAAATTAAAATGTGTTTCAATTTTCAAATAAGATAACTATACCAAGTGGGGTATCATAATATGAAAGGGCTTTGCCTGTACATCCTAAAACAGATTTTTATTTATTTTTATATATAATAATTTTTGATTTATCGTGCAAAATGTTGGAAAAAATACCCGATTACGGAACCCTCCGTGCGCGAGTCTGACTCGCACTTGGCCGGTTTTTTAACCGTGATGTACCTACCTACAGTAAAAATAGTATAATTTATGAATTAATTTCATAACACATAAGTGGACTACCTAATAGGTATTTTCACAACACATGTCTTGCCAGGTCGTATTGGATACGTATTCATTCATTTCACAAGACACGTAACTAAGTAATGGGTATACATTTTTCACAGCACATGCCTCGCCAAGTCTTTATTGGATGCGTATGTAAAGATCCTTACATAAAAACTGTATATTACATTCCTTGCCATATGAACTTTTTTGCGAATATCGTGTGGGCGTGCTTTTATAAAGAAAACGGTTGGGTTATACCATTCATTTTAACTATGTACCGACCGTCCTACGTTATAGTCAGAGAGCTGGGCGATTAAAAGTCCTATGGATCTGATCATAGTAATAATAGTGTTCATCGTCATCATCAACCTATACGCGTCAACTGCTAGACTTAGATCTGTTCACCTAGAGGGAAGGAAAGGGTGGGGGGGGCCACTGTATCAACTTATAAGTAGAGTCAAAGGCCGTAAGTTGTGTAGCACCTTAATGATCACATTCGCGTGGCACGGTTATGCACATGCGTTAGGTGTGTGTGTGGCGTGTTTATAGAAAAAAGTACGACAGGTTTGACGCAATAATTTCGCGGAATTGCTACTCGAATTCTGAGGCCAACCGTCGGACAATTTTAGAGGTACTTAGTTAGATCTATGTTAATTTGGTAATACTATATACACGCAAAAAAATATCCATGTAAGTATCTGATCCAAAAATCAAAATCAAAATGTATTTATTTCATGTGGGACATAACTAGTGTCCCTCAATACTACGTCTGTGACTCCGCCACCCAGATTGGAATGCAGGTTTTACTGAGAAGAGTGGCCAAGAAACTCGGCAGTTGCTCTTTTCAAATCCTAAAATGTTACAAACCACTACACCATCTTGTAGGCAACTTAAAGCTCAGCTAGTTGTTTCCACGCAACTTTGAATAATTGTTACTAAAGAAATAATCCCCATCACATAATATGAGCACTTATTCCACCAGCTCGTGGACTATTAAAGAGAACGCAATCTCGTGAAAGGTTTACGGAAAATTATTTGTAGATAGGTAAATAAAATATTATTGAACAAACCTTTATTTTCGATGTACCATGAACTTGATTTTTAACCCCCGACCAAAAAAGAGGGGTGTTATAAGTTTGACGTGTGTATCTGTGTATCTGTCTATGGCATCGTAGCTCCTAAACCGATTTTAATTTAGTTTTTTTTGTTTGAAAGGTGGCTTGATCGAGAGTGTTCTTAGCTATAATCCAAGAAAATCGGTTCAGCCGTTTGAAAGTTATCAGCTCTTTTCTAGTTATTATTGTAATCTTCACGTGTCGGGGGTGTTATAAATTTTTAATTTACACTTGTTTTATAATATGAAGAGCAATTCTTTGATAAATATTGGGGAATTTTTCTATTTTGCCCAATATTTTTTATCACTTTCAAACGCCACCCCTTACGTCATCAATCATCATGATCAACCCTTTACCGGCTCACTACGGAGCACGGGCCTCCTCTCAAAATGAGAAGGGTTTTAGGCTATAGTCCGCCACACTGGCTTGTGCGAATTGGCAGACTTCACACACTTTTGAAAACATTATGGAGAATTCCAAGCATGCAGGTTTCCTCACAATGTTTTTCTTCACCGTTAAAACAAGTGATTAAAATGCACATAACTCCAAAAGTTAGAGGTCGGGGATCGAACCCCCGAACTTCCGAATAGAAGGCCGAAATTTTAACCCCTAGGTTATCACCACTCTTACGCCGTCTACGTATTCACTATTCAGTACAAATATGATTTTATTACGGCATAAAAATGTGTATTATGCAGAAATTGAAAATATTTCACTTGATCTGGGACGGCAATAATTTGAGTGAATACATGTTTTACACAAAAATCAGGATAAAAATAAAACTCGGTAGGTATGAAGTAATAGATAGGTACAAATTATATAAACTAGATAGATAGATAGAAAAGTTTATTGCACACAAATAACCAAGACAAAACAAAGAAACTAAAAACAATTATATGCAAAGGCGACCTTAGTACTAGCACGCAATACACATAATCTTATTAGTAGAACAATATAATATTGTACATATTATACTTAAATGAATAACTGACTGAAACTAGGTAATGCCCGCAACTTAGTTCACATTTAGGATTTTAAAATTCCCGTGGGGACTGTTCGATTTTCCGGAATAAAAAGTGGTCTATATCAGCCTCCGGTATGCAAGTTATGTAATGCAAAATTGGTTAAATGCGTGGGTCAGAAAAATAGACAGACAGATACATTTTCATATCACTACTCATATTATTATTAGGTATAAATGCAAAAGAGTTTGTTTTTTGGTTTGTCTTTCAATCACGTCGCAACGAAGCATTAGTATTATAATTAAAAGAACTGGAGATGACATATTATAGGCTACTTTTTACCCCAAAAAATCAAAGTTATCCCAAGGCATTTCTAAAAATCCACGCGGACGAATTTGCGTGCATCAGCTAGTTTATAATATTCATATGAACTTATATGGGAATATCCTGCAATATAGCATGAGTTGGTCCCCCTATACAGTTATTTCTTCGATCAATCCTTGAGGCGATGCATGAAACGAGTGGATTTCACTGGTTTTATACGAAGCTGCTTACTTAAGAAAACATTAATATATATTTAAATGGGAATATCCTGCAATATAACATGAGTTGGTCCCCCTACACAGCTATTTCTTCGATCAATCCTTGAGGCGATGCATGAAACGAGTGGGTTTCACTGGTTTTATGCGAAGCTGCTTGCTTGAAAACATTTTATAATAAGCTCACTCATCTGTATAGCATATTCAAGATCAACGATCTCTGTATTCAATATTCACCATTCATTTTTAAGATTTCTAAAGTTCTTAACCTATATTCTATCCGTGGAAAGAAGGTAGAATAGCACTCTCTCTGTTACGTAATTCCATACAAATGATAAGGGCAAAAATCTTAGTGATCATCAACCATTTTGATTACCAACCAATCACAAACATGTTTTCGACAAGTGTAAATTAAAAATTTATAACACCCCCGACAAGTGAAGGTTACAGTAACTAGAAAAGAGCTGATAACTTTCAAACGGCTGAACCGATTTTCTTGGATAATAGCTAAGAACACTCTCGATCAAGCCACCTTTCAAACAAAAAAAACTAAATTAAAATCGGTTTATTAGTTTAGGAGCTACGATGCCACAGACAGATACACAGATACACACGTCAAACTTATAACACCCCTCTTTTTGGGTCGGGGGTTAAAAACATTCGAAATTCAATTCGAAACTGTTCTCAATAAACATTCCCGCTGAAATGTAAGGCTGCTTTTCCACCAGAAATGTGCTATGCAGCTGTGCTGTGGGGAGGACGGTTTCCACTAATGCTAAGGTAACATGAGCGCGCTCATGGAACTCGAGCAATAATAATATGTTTTACAAGCGCTTATGATTAGTTTATTATTACCACTCCTATAACGTGAAAGGAAACATAGTGAGGAAACCTGCATGCTTAATGTTTCGGCCACATTAACGACCAACAACGTGATGTTCAACGGCGTTTCCCGTTAAACGTAGATGTAGCCATGATCAACCAACGGCATTCACAATACCGTTTGGCGTTAGTAGATTTTAACCCCAATTCAATTGGCATTAGACGTTAACCGTTCGAGTGTGGCCTCGCGATAATTATGGAGTATAGTCTATGTATAAGCTCCACTACACCGCCACAAATTTCAGGCATACAGGTTGCCTCACTATGTTTCTTTCACGACACACTTAGTAAAATTAAACTTATAATAAGCGCTTGTAAAATATAATGTACCTACTGTTCGCGCTCTTTCTTGTAACTTTGAAATAAATCTTTTGAATTTTGAATAATAAATTGCGACCAAGGAGCCATTAAAATCAAGAGCACTCAAAAGTCACTGAGTTGTTAAGGCACGCTGTTCCATCATACAGTTTCACAGCTCAGTGAGAATTGTTTATCTTGCTCCAATAAAATGTCTTGAGCCACCCATGTCAAGGGTATGTCCTCGTGATTCACAAGTACAATTATTAAGTACTTACTGAAAATACACACACACGTCATGTCCATTGTTCATCCATGTTAATATCGACCCTTGATGGATGAAATTAATCTTAGTTGCAACAGTATAATGTATAGTAGCCTTAGTTATAAGTCTTGAGCTCTTTTTCTTACTAGGTATATAAATATTTAGTTAAGTAGATAGTAGGTTTTTTTTTTATTCACTATAGGTAAGCGCTTGACCACAATCACACCTGATGGAAAGTGATGATGTGGTCTAAGATAGGACGCTTTTACCGAGAAGGTGCCTATTCACTCTTGTTTTAAAGATACCCGGATTGTAATTGGTATAGCATACTAGCTGATGCCCGATATTACCGTCCGCGTGGATTTAGGTTTTTAAAAATCCCTCGGGAACTCTTCAATTTTGTGTCAGTTTTATTTTGACGTGGCTGTAATTTTTTTTAAATTATACAGCCTATGTCAAAAAAAATTACATCAATCAGTTGCTCCCTTGTCGCTCCGTTGCGACGTGATTGCAGAACAAACCAACAAACAAACACACTTTCTATTCTTTCATCTATCATAATATTATGGGTAGTGATAAGTAGTGTGATAGCTATACGTATTTTTTTTATTTTATTCAGATACAAGTTAGCCCTTGACTGCAATCTCACCTGATGGTAAGTGATGATGCAGTCTAAGATGAAAGCGGGCTAACCTGGAAGGTGTGTGGTTTTTACTAATCCCACACCTTTGGTTTCTACACGGCATCGGACCAGAACGCTAAATCGCTTAGCGACAGTTTTGCCGGTAGGGTGGTAACTAGCGACGCGACGGCCGAAGCCTCCCACCAGACAAAAATTGACAAAATAGAAAATGTTTAGCAAGTCTGCTTTTGAGACAGCGAAAAACCACTAAGGTTTACATGATGTGTGTCATTTCGTTTGTAACGACACAAAAAAAAATCTCTACCAGAATTCTTATCCCTTTGAGATTTTTTCGTACATTTCATGTCACAATCTAGTGACGCTTTTTCTAGATTGAAGTAGGGTACCTATCTAGGTTATTTTTTGTAAGTTTACTCATTAATTTCAGGGTTCCTGAGTTTCGATAGCCGATAGCGAATTTTTTGCGACTTTGACATATTGATGACTGGCCAAATTGACCATTGGACCGTGAATTTTTCATGAAACGAGTTTTAGGGTTCTATACCTCAAAAATAAAAAGGGAACCCTTACAGGATCACTTTTGCTGCTTCGGCAAGCAACGGCTTTGTTTGCGTTGGTTTAGTTTCTATGTTTTTCTATGTTGGCAGAAGTACTTAATGGCATGACATTTATATTGTGCTTGTTCAAATTCAAATTCAAAATATTTTTATTCAATTTGACTTTTACAAGTTCTTTTGAATCGTCAAAAGCATCTACCACTGGTTCGTAATGCCTTTCCTACCGAGAAGAACCAGCAAGAAACTCGGCGGTTGCTCTTTTCAAAGATTTGATATACAATATTATGCTTGAAGCGGAATTTGTTGTTTCCTTGGCGTTCTGGTTGTATTGTGGTTTTCTTTGGCATTTCTTCTAACTTGGCTTGAAATTGCAATTCAGTGGGAGATGGAGATGGTTGCATTTCTGAGTCACTAGTAGTGAGGTCTTCTGTGAGGTGTTTCCGCTTTGAAACAATGCCCTCGATTTCGTATAATTAGGGTTCCGTACCGTAAAAAGAAAAACGGAACCCTTATAGCATCTCTTTGTTGTCTGTCTGTCCGTCCGTGCGTCGGTCCCTCCGACGAGTCTGTCAGAAAAACCCATAGGGTACTACCCGTTGACCTAGAATCATGAAATTAGGAAATCCGAAACCCATGAATTTGTGTTTACATCATTAAAAAAAATTAAATTGCGTTTCAATTTTCAAAGTAAGTTAACTATACCAAGTGGGGTATCATAAATGACTTTTTTAATACAGTTGCTCAAAAAGTGGCGTATTGCAGGGACGTATAGCGTTCGGGATGTGGGCTATTACATACTCGTGCTTTTTCTTTACCTTTCCCGCACTCGTGCTTTTTCTTTCCCAACTGTCAAAATATTAAAAAGAAAAACCACCCATGAAGTTTTTACTAAAAAAAATCATAGAAGTTTTTATGATTCATGCAAATACGTATTTCTAATAAGAAGCTACTAATTTGTTTCAATATCAGATTTAATGATTTGATTGAATGAGTTTGGTTAGGTTTCATTTCATTTCATCTCATTAAATTTCATTTAAATTTCATATCAATATAAAACTTCTACTGAAGACTTGGCTGTATGGGCATAGTTCCCTTTGCCTACCAGAATGGGTGAAGAAAAAAAAAACTCTGCTTATATTCTACGGTTGGCGCCATTTTTCAGAAATTTTCTTTGCGAATTTAGTTCTTGGTTGCCTAAAATGAGTAATTTCGACCCTAGTTTTTTATAAAGTTGTTTTAAATTAAATTAAGTTAGTTGAGTTTATTGTGTTTTTATTATTTTATAAATTGCTTCATTTTTTCGCAACTGTATTAAAAATAGTCGTTCAGTACACGTGCGGAACCGTCATTGCAACTCGTTCCGACTGTCAACCCTCGCCTTCAGCTACGCCTCGGCTCGGGTAGACATTTGTCGGAACTCTTTGCAATGACAGCCTTTCCGCACTTGTAATGAAATATACTATACCAGTATATTCTAAAAAAGATTTTTATTTATTTTTATGCATTTTGATTTATCGTGCAAAATGTATGAAAAAATACCCGAGTACGGAACCCTCGGTGCGCGAGACTAACTCACACTTGGCTAGTTTTTTTTAGAATGTAGCATTCCCAATTGTAGCATGATTTCCCATCGGATATTGTCACCTGCCGATGTTAATTGCTGAATTATACCGGAGGGACGAAATTCAATCGAGAATTCCAATCTCGATTAAGATAGGGTCGAGAGTCTATCGATATTTCGTCGATTTTCGATAGAGATCTTGTTCGACTTGTAAGGACTGTGCATAATAATATCGAAGGTACGTGATCCTGTCGGCCTTTCCGCGGCTTATCTTGATGGTAGCATAGTGTCTATCGATTTTTCTGGATACTTTAATAGAGATCTTGTTGATCCATGAGATAAGTGCTTGTCTAATACTCAACTGTTGCATGGTTCTCCAAAATGTTCTCAAAGGTGGGTGAAGTCAACCAATCCTCACTTGGTCAGCATGTTAAACTATGGCCAAAACCCTTCTAATTCTGAGAGGAGACCAGAGCTCAATAGTGGATCGCCGATTATGACGATGATGAATAGTGTTCTGAGAGGAGAGGAGGATTTATGACAATGATTATAATATCAGCAGCGTAACCAATATAGTTTTCTCTTCCCACAGGGCGTCATACGTGTCAGTACTTACAATAGTGGCGTTCACACTAGAACGCTACTTGGCCATCTGTCACCCTCTGCATATCTACGCTGTGGCGGGGCTTCGACGCGCACTGCGGATCGTGTTGTCTTTATGGGCACTGTCCTTACTTGCCGCTTCTCCCTTCGCGCACTACACTACCGTCAACTACCACGACTACCCACCCGGTAAGTTTAGACCGACATTTTCACTTTTGCATACTAGATGGCGTTGTAATCAATTCAATCACGACAGCGAAATATTTTTCGAAATATACGTAACTAGCTGACACCCGTGATTTCGTACACGTGAATTTAGGTTTTTCGAAATCCCGTGGAAACTCTTTGATTTTCTGGGATAAAAAGTAGTTTATGAACCCGTCAGCCAAATCCGTCCAGTGGTTTTTGCGTGAAGGAGTAACAAACATACACACACACACACTGACACACACACACATACACACAAACTTTCGCCTTTATAATATTAGTGGGAATTAGTGTGATTAGTGTGATGCAATGGCAATTTACACACTACCTGAATATATGGTTCTCAAAGGTGTGTGATATTTGCAAATTCATTTTGGTTGTGGCAGACCATTCCATGCTCAGTAGTGAGCTGGAAATGGTTTGATCATAATGTAATGATGATGACATATCTATTGTGATGTCTTCACTATCTGGACTGAAATCCTCAAGGTCATAGAATACACACCTACCCACACGAACTCACTACGTACTCGTACAATAGCTTATCGCTTCGCTGGTATTCAACGATTAGCCTCTAATTGGATAGATCTGTCTTACACGGCAGGTGTAGACATCTGTTCCTATTATTAGATATAATATCATATAGACCCTGCGTAAATCTAACGAGATTGGTTATTTCGTGAGCGTAGCTGCCATGCTGAAAGGATGTGCGCATCAAGTAATTATGTGTAGCGAGGAGCGTGTGAAAGTAATAGGATTGCTTCATTAGAATAGAATAGATTTTTAATCAAATAAACTTTAACAAGTGCTTTTGAATCGTCAGAATAATTTACCACTGGTTCGGAATGCCGTTCCCACCGAGAAGAACCAGCAAGAAACTCGGCGGTTGCTCTTTTCAAATGCTCAATTTACAATAATATGCCATACTATACGAGCAATTGCAGCCCCGCGCATTGCTGAAGCGAGTCCAATCCATGCTTTTTTGTCATTTACACAATCTTCGATTGCATAATTTTCTGTTTACATTATTTCCAAGCCAATCAAGCCAAGAGGCAGAATTTGCAACCGATTAAGATAAAGATTAATATCACACAATGGGAGGGCAAGTGTCTACACCCACTAAGACAAATCTATCCAATTAGTGGCTAAGCGTTGAATAGCAGCGAGGCGGCCAACTATTGTATGTAGTGAGTTCGTGCGTGCTGTCGTAGCTAATGCACGAACTAGCTGCAGACAATAGACGTAGCTAGGGACCTTGACCCGTCGTCCGATTTGGATAAGATCCTTTCTTATCTCACACCTACCCCCTACTCAAACTTGGTTGGTACTTGGTGACTCAAAATGAAACGCCCAATGAGATTTTTGTCTCTATCATTTGTATGGGATAACGTAACAGAGAAAGCGCTATATAGCGTGTATAACTAAGATAGTCCCCGACACAGTGTTCAAGTATAATTATGTAAAAGGCTTTTATATAATAAAAGTACTTAGGTACAATAGTTCTCCGATTGCATAACCTCGAATGTCAATACAAACAAATACAATACGAACAATTCCAATATCGCTAAAGCATGGAATAGTCTCTACTAGCTGTTATATAAATGACCTTCGTGGAAAATTGTAGGAAAAGCTAAATTCAATTCGCGAGCTCAGCTTAAACCTAAGAATGACTTATTATTAATTAGAACTAAAAGGACTAAAAGACGTTATACGCTAATGAGGTACCTTCAAGTCAAGAGTGTAGGCATCTTCCTACACGCACGAAACGATTGGCGTCATCATTCCTCATACGCATGGTTAAGGTTTGGAATACTCTTCCGCGATCTGTGTTTCCTACCAATTACAATCCGGGTATCATTAAAACAAGAGTGAATAGGTATCTTCTAGATAAACGCGTCTTAGGCCACATCATCACTTTCCATCAGGTGTGATTGTGGTTAAGCGCTTGACTATAATGAATAAAAAAAATCTATCATATCTTCATTTATACAAATTGGGTACTATTGTACACTTTCTGATTGTCAAAGAATGATGTAGTGGTGATGAACTTAAAACTTAAGCTACGAGGGTTCCGAATGCGCCCAGGTCTGAGAAGAGCCCACAACAAACTCAGCTGGGTATTCTTTTTTTTACTATCACCATCTTTAGAAAATCACTTATATTTCTAAGAACTATCAAAGCTGTGCTAGTGTGAGTTCATCTTTACTTAGAGTCTTCGTAACACCAAATCTGCCAGCTAGGGAATCAAACACCAAGTATTTTGCATAATGAAATCGATCAAGTATGATGAGATTTGCGAAGCGTATTTGCTTAGCTGCGATCGAGTTCTAAGATGGATTTAAATGGATTAACTACAAATATCCGTACGTATTTCATGGCTATACTTGCTTGCAATATAAGGACTTAATTCTAAGCGTATGCGCTTTGAATGTGAGTCAATTAGATTCGGTGATTTAGTTATAGCGCTGCATGTAGTGGAACATTTATATCGCATTACTCATATTAGAAATGCAAAAGTGTGTTTGTGTGTTGGTTTGTCCTGCAATCACGTTGTAACAGAGCAACGGAGCGATGTTTTTTTTGGCATGATTATTGTTAAGGGCCTAGGATTTTAAAAATCCAAATCCACGCGGACCAAATTGCGGGCATCAGCTAAGTATTTTTACCTCACTATGGAAAGCCAAAAGGAAGGGTTATATTTTAGCTGTCCATTGTATACAGGGTGTTTGGTAATTAGTATATAATGACGACACGTACCCATGCTACTTTGATCTACTTTGATCTGATAAATACAATGCTGAAGTATAATGACGAAATAAAATTATAATTATAAGGATTATAATTATAATATATAGGATTTTATTTTTATTTTTTATATCCATGTTCTCATGGCCCTAACGTGCCCTAACTCACTGAGATCGTTGGCCTTGGCCTATCTAAAGATGGCCAACGATCAGTGAGTTAGGGCACTTTAGGGCCATGAAAACTTTGACATAATTATTTTTTAAAAGTTTATATGGAAATTTTTATAATTATATTTCGTCATTATACTGCAGCATTGTATTGATCAGATCAAAGTAGCATGGGTACGTGTCTCATTATATACTAATTACCAAACATTCTGTATGTGTATGTATGTTTGTATCAGATTCTGTGTGTTACACCGTAGCGCCTAAACTGCCGAGCCGATTTTGATAAATGAGGTGTCAATCGTGTCAATCAATTCGTTGTTATGGTCCGGATGACATAGGCTATATTTTATACGAAACAAGTGTAAATTAAAAATTTATATCACCCCCGACAAGTGAAGGTTACAGTAACTAGAAAAGAGCTGATAACTTTCAAACGGCTGAACCGATTTTCTTGAATTATAGCTAAGAACACTCTCGATCAAGCCACCTTTCAAACAAACAAAAAAACTAAATTAAAATCTAAAATCAAAACTAATGAACCGATTTTAATTAAGTTTTTTTTGTTTGAAAGGTGGTATGATCGAGAATGTTCTTAGATAAAATCGAAGAAAATCGGTTCAGCCGTTTGAAAGTTTTCAGCTTTTTTCTAGTTACTTTAACCTTCATTTGTCGGGGGTGTTATAAATTTTTAATTTATACTTGTATAATATTAGTTTCCATATCTTTATCACTTCTATCTTTGATCACAGTTTGATAAAGTGTTACTGTCTCCACCAGCATCAGGCAACGCGTCGCTGGAGTCGGCGTTCTGCGCGATGCTGGAACTGCCCTCGTGGCACATCTGCGAGCTGAGCAGCTTCTTCTTCTTCCTGCTGCCCGGCCTGCTCATCCTCTGCCTCTACGTCAGGATGGGGCTGCGCATCAGGTATGTCATGGGGTACGTATCTTTTTGTATTTTGATTTGGATTTTGGTTATAATTTTATTATAAAAAATCAATAACTCAATCAATACTTGACTAATTATTATATAAATTTATTATATTTGCATGCCAGAAATGGTTGAATACATTGGACTCATTTGTACCTTTTTTACTCTCATTTTTTTGGACTCATTTGTACATTTACTCTTTGTACCACCTTTTGTACCTGTACTCAGCAAATAAAGAATTTTTATACAATATGATTATGCTTAATAGTGGATAAAGTCAAATTCAAAGTCAATTGTTTAAATTGGGTACACTTTCTGATTGTCAAACAATGATTGTAGTGGTGAACTAAAGCTACGAGGGTTCGAAACGCACCCAGGTCTGAGAAGAGCCCAACACAAACTCAGTCGGGTATTCTTTTTTTTATTATCACCACTTTACAAAATCTATACTTCCATACTTACAAATATTATAAATGCGAAAGTGTGTCTGTCTGTCTGTCTGTCTGTCCGCTACCTTTTCAATGCCCAACAGTTTAACCGATTTTGATGAAATTTGGTACAGTGTTAGCTTACATCCCGGGGAAGGACATGGCTACTGATACACTGGCTACTTTTTGTCCCGGGAAATCAAAGAGCTTCCACGGGATTCATAAAGGTCCATCCGTTCAACCGATTTATATGTCTTGCGTTCCAAAAATTGGCATAGGTAACTTTTTAAAGTCAATGAGTTCCCACGGGATTTAAAAAAAACTAAATCGCGGTCGAGGTCGCGGGCATCATTATGGCGTGCAGGTCATAGAGGCGTAAAAGCACTGCTTACCTACCCTATTTAAATTAATTTAATTGCTATTTTCATTGACCTGCCAGTAAAAAATGCGGAACGATCTAGAAACCCACTGCATTATTATCCCAAGAAAACTCCTACCGTTATGTGATTAATGAAAGCGGTCACGGCTCTCAATAATGAGAAATATGACGCCTGTAAATAGGTTCCTACCTAAATGCCTACCCTGGCTTCAAACCCTGACTAGTCACTTGTACTATGATCTATCTTTATCGAAGTGATCAGCCGTTCGACCAAGCGATAAAAATATGTATGAGTTCGAGTGATTGGCGGAATATAATATGAAAAATGTAATAACTTTTCCACTACGATCCAAATCTAGCCATATTTCCTTAATCCCTCCGACTAAGGCCTAGCCCACTCTTTTACTCGTGCGATTATATTTTCCGCGTACGGAATTTCACCTACCCGCACTGCGAATGCGGTGCCATACAACTCCATACTGCACAAAATATTTAAGCGTTTTAAATATAAGTGTTAGGTACGTATATCATCATGTACGGAATAGGTACGGAACCCTTTGCGTTACCCGACTCGCACTTGGCAGGTTTTAATTTAATTTTTTCGCTCGTTGGAAATAGTCCGACTGCAGTATGTAATGGGATTCATAAAAACCCTGATGTCGCAAGTATGAAAACGTGAAAATCAGAAAACAAATGTTACATTAAAAGCTTGCGAGTAAGTGCTTGTTCACATACAACGCGCGTAAGCGGGGGCGGACGCGGGCGCGGTTTACTTGGCGAGTTCGCGTTCACATTGGCCGCCCAGCGTTTACGTGTGCCTGCTTTGAATTCTTGCCTGAAAAGCAACTATGAATTCTTTCATATTGAAGAAGCTGGAAGAAAGCTCTGTTGAAAGAGAGTAGAGTAAGTGTTGAGTATAAGCTCTGTTTAGAGGTAAGTAGAGCTCTGTTTAGAATAAGTATCTGTGTAGAGGTAGTAGAGAGAGGTAATGCAACTTAATTTATTATTACTTTGTAGCTGCAATTTTGGTACACGAAAATTAAAAATCACTAAACAAAACCGGCCAAGAGCGAGTCAGACTCGCGCACCGAGGGTTCCGTACTCGGGTATTTTCCCGACATTTTGCACGATAAATCAATGCATAAAAATAAATAAGTTTTAGAATGTACAGATATTATGATTACCCCACTTGGTATAGTTATCTTACTTTGAAAATTGAAAATACTAATTATTTGTTCATGAACACATTTTTTTTGTGACGTAACCACAAATTTTTTCATTTACTTATGCTATAAGACCTACTTACCTGACAAATTTCATCATTCTAGTTCAACGGGAGGTACCCTATAGGTTTTTTTGACAGATACGATAGACATAGACGGACAGACAGACACACAGACAGACAGACAACAAAATGATCCTATAAGGGTTCCATTTTCCTTTTACGTTACGGAACCCTAAAAATACTCAAGTTGTTTGCCGGGCTCTGTACTTAGCCATATTATGTTTGATATTTCGTGGCCGCACCGCCACCGCGCCCGCGAGTTAATGTGAACAAGCATTAAATCCCTCGTGTCCCAGTTAATTTAATTACTACTGTGAAAGCGGCGCTTGTAAGCGTTCTTCTGAAAACAGTAGTTTGTAGTAAGCGGATTTGCTGGTTGCAGCACTTGTTTTCGGTTATGACTTTGTATTTCATGTAGAAATGGCTTTGTTTTGGAACTATTGTTTGAGTAAAAGTTAATTCTATTGACAAATAAATCTGTACTTTTTAGGGTTGCCTACCTCAAAAGGATAAATGGAACCCTTCTAGGATGACGTTGTTGTCTGTCTGTCTGTCAAGAAAACCTGTAGGGTACTTTCCGTTGACCAAGAATCATGAAAGGCAGCTACGTGGGCCTTACAGCAAAAAATCCGAAAACCGTGAAATTGTGTTTAAATCACAAAAAATTAAAATGTGTTCATGAACAAATAATTAGTATTTTCAAATTAAGATAACTATACCAAGTAGGATATCATATGAAATGGCTTTACCTGTACATTCTAAAACAGATTGTTATTTGTTTTATGCGTAATTGTTTTTGATTTATCGTGCAAAATGACGAAAAAAATACCCGATTACAGAACCCTCGGTGCGCGAGTCTGACTCGCACTTGTTTTTTAGCCACCACAGCCTTCATTCATGTTTTGTCTCTTTCTAGCGCCTAGCCATGCATGTGGGGAATAATAATACCTGTCTCACCCGATTCTCGTCATTTCCACATTTTCATATGATACCGCATTTGGTATAGTTATCTTACTTTGGAAATTGAAACACATTTTAATTTTTTTTTTCTGTAATGTAACCACAAATTCACTGTTTTCGGATTTATTCCTGTATTTGTGCCATAAGACCTACCTACCTGCCAAATCTCATAATTCTAGGTCAACGGGAAGTGCCCTATAGGTTTCTTGACAGACACGATGGACAGACAGAGAGACAGACAGGCAGACAACAAAGTGATCCTATAATTTCCGTTTCCGTTTTTCCTTTTGAGGTACGGAACCCTAAAAATATTAAGGAATTTCCTTGAAGTGTAGGTAAAATAAAACACATCATAAAAATTACAAAAATATTTTAATTAAAATTAGCTAACCCGCCCTGGTTGCCTCGGCCTCGGGTGGCATTTATTAATGTGTTTATAATTGTATTTCGGGTGTGGGGGTAGAATTTCCAAAAATCCTGAAACACCTATCTATTTCTTCATTCGTAACCGAGAACTCAAATACCAATTTTCATGAAAATAGCTTAAAATAAATTAAGGACCTTTATAAAAACTTTCAACCCCTTATTTATTTTAGCCCTCTTAGGAGTTGATATTTTTTAACTTAGTGAAAATATAATTTTTAATCACAGTGATTTCGCAGGTGATTTTCATATGATGTTTGTGTTTCATGATTTTTCACAGGCTACTAAAGTAGCAAGTGTTACAATATATGAAATTGCTTTTCACCTGATTTTTCCCATACTAGCTGTGAAAAGAGAGACCCTTACCAACAATTACGAGAACGTTATTGCTCTTTTAATGAAAAACTAATTTTGCGACAACGCCTCGCGTCGTCAGTTGAAAAAACGGGAGGAAAAAGTTGATGAGAGTACATTGATGCAAATGTATTCAGTAAAGTAATTGAAGCTTCATGAATTATGGAAGTACGCGGTTCAGTAGAGCGCGGGGATCGCTCCAAAAAAGATGATTAAAGAATAAATAAGATTAATTATTATATTAATAATTATTATTAATTACAAAATTAATGTTGGAAATACCTAATAATATAATTAAGTAGTTAAGCCGTAATAGCTTAACAGACAGATACTCATCAGACTCGCACCACTAACTTTCCGGAGTTATGTGCGTTTTAAGCAATTAAATATCACTTAATAATCCACCTGATGCTATGTGATTACCGCCGCCCATTTGCATCACCAGAGGAACTGCCAATGTGTTGCTGGTCTTCCAGGAATTGGTTGGTCCACCCCTTGAATAATTACATGTTGTCATCTGGTGGGAACACCGCCCAAGGGAGTAGGTTCCACAGTTTGCATGTGCGTAGAAAAAAGGATCTGGCACAATGGACGGCCGATGTGCACCAAAAAGTTGCCATTTTGCCGGAAAAGCGCCAAGAGCAAATTCCGATTAGGCGCCCTCCTGCGAGATAGCAAAGTTCATTTTTGTTGCGAGTGCCTAGTCTGAACCGCGAGCGGGTGAAGGATTCTATAATAGAATCACAAGCGTAGAGAGTTATTCTAAGTTAGAATCCTGAGTGTAGCGAGGGATTCAAAGGTACAAGAAATAAAAACTTTGCTATCGTGTGATACATACAATCTTTTATTTCAATAGCGAAAAAATACAAGATTTTAAAATACAGATTTTAATTATTGAAAGTCGATAGTTTAATTAAATAATAAAATAAAGAATTTAAAAAGTTTTATAGAATAAAATTTTGGCGTATGAAAAATAGGCGTAGAAGATTTTGAACTTTTCTTGAGACAACACTTTTTCTTACTGTTTTTAGACAGCAAAGCGCCCTTTTTGAGCTAATGAGGGGAAAAGATTAATTTGTCGTGTATTGTCCAGGTCCACGCACACCCACACCCCCGGTAGCCCGGGCACGCTGAACGGAGTCAACGGCAGCGTGCACGGCGAGGCGCGACAGGCGCAGTCCCGGAAGAACATCATTCGGATGCTGGGTAAGGACAAAGACATCTATTTAGAATTAGATGAGGATAACAGACAGATATCATGTCTATTACTTTACTAGATGATGCCCGCAGTTTCGCTCTCGTGGATTTAGGTTTTTAGGTTTTCGGAGCTTTTGATTTTCCAGAACAAAAAATAAGTAGTCTTTCCGTTGTGGTCCGTCCCCGGGATGCAAGGTACCCGTAAAAACAGGGGACGCAGTACGCTCGACCGAAATTATTGGTACACGTGGGTGATATGTTTCCTATTTCGCCTAATATTGTGTTTAAAGAGTTCCCCAGTTTAAAGATGCGCTGGCTGACCCTTCCCTCCACTATCCGCGCGGAGTCGAATGTTTTGGTTGAGAGCAACGGCGGATCCAGGGGGGGGGTCATGGGGGTCATGACCCCCCCCTGAGCTGGTTCCAGGACTTCGGTGGACCACTAATTGAACATAATGATTTTATTTATATATTTTGTCACCATACGTATTTTATGTAATTACATACCTTCAATATTTAATTAATTTTTATGTAATATAATAACTTTGTATGATGGCAAACGTTTGGGAACGAACGCATCGAAAATTTGAATTTTACCGCGCCACACTTGCTTGCGCTTGTCGACTCCTTAGTACGTAACGTCTAGCTAGACCTAACCTCAATCGGAACGACTAAACTTCAACATAATATCATAACATAGTTAGTTCTAAGTTAAAAATCTAAAATTTCTTTCTACCTATACCTAATGTGTTTATGAGTGTACCATGTAACTATACCGTAATAAATAAAATAAAATAAGTATTCTTCAAAATTGTTGCTGCAAATTCATTATTTACAAGAAATGGTAAGTAATCAGTTTCTCATTATTCCAGTGCGTGTGTTTTAACTTAAATGTTATTATTGTTAACATGGCCGTAGCCAAAAGAAATTGTTTTCAAAATGCATAATATACTAGTTAGTTCTCGAATTTACAAGTTTTTTGTAAATCTATCAATAAATTTGCGCTCGCTTCGCTCGCGCTTTTATACTTTGTTAGTTGATTACCGGAACTTCGTTCAAACCCCGTGGAAACTCAGTTTTTTTGGGATAAAATACCTAGGTATACAATGCAAGGTACCATTGAATAGTACCAAATTTTACCTAAAAAGATAAGCCCTGAAAAGTACTTTCGCCAATATTATTTCGCAAATACAATTCATAAAAATTTCGCGCTCGCTTCGCTCGTGCTTTTATTGTATTAGTAGTTACCCGGAACTTCGTGCGCATGAAATTACATTTTTGAATATCCCTAGAAAAATCTTTATTTTTCATGAGAAAAGTAGAGTGAGGTGCTTTAAAACATATCATTTTTTATGGCTGAGCTCGTTCATCTCTCGCTTTTTTATCTGTAACAGAAAAATTACGCTCGCTGCGCTCGCGCTCATATTTCTTGTTGCATTCTATCTTGTTCAATTCTTCAATCAATCTTGGTCAAATTGAAAGGTAAAATTCCACTAAGCAACGGGGTATTCACCCCGTCAAGTCGAGTAGAAGATTTTTTCTCCGGATCCCCCCCCCCCCCCCCAAACAAATCCCCTAGGTAGATATGTAGGTACCTACTCACTGAAAGAGTGCTGCGTGACTTATGTACCTACTTTTTACTTGTATCTATTGTTATCAAAATTAAATTATAAGTTCTTGACTTGACCACGACTATGTGACCCCCTCCTGGCGCCAAAGCTGGATCCGCCCTTGATTGAGAGGTACGATAATTATTGTATGTATTGTATGTATCTGTACGTATGAAAAAGCACCGAAATACGTCACGGATGATTGCTTAAAGATCCCGTGGAATCACCACGAGTTAGGAGTGCGATTCCTTATAGCACCAGGGTTGACGAGTTGGGTCCCCAAATTCAACAATTGGTACTTGGTACTTGGTACCTCAATTATCAATTTATGACAGAAGTTGCGTGTATAGGATTCTATATTTTTCCCCGACCCAAAAAGAGAGCTGTTATAAGTTTGACGTGTGTATCTGTGTATCTCTCTGTGGCATCGTAGCTCCTAAACTAATGAACCGATTTTAATTTAGTTTTTGTTTGAAAGGTGCCTTGATCGAGAGTGTTCTTAGCTTATAATCTTAGCTAAAATTAGCTTAGCTAAAATAATTTTCTAGTTACTGTAACCTTCACTTGTCGGGGGTGTTATAAATTTTTAATTTACACTTGTTTTCTTTGTCCACAGCTGCAGTGGTGATAGCCTTCTTCGTGTGCTGGGCGCCCTTCCACTTCCAACGCTTGTTCTTCATCTACGGCACCGACGTGAGGCACTACCACACCATCAACGAGTATCTATTCCTGGCCGCTGGAGTCTTCTACTACATCTCGGCTACCGTCAACCCGATCCTATACAACATCATGAGCCACAGGTGAGGCTTCATCACTTCCAACATCTTCCCCTCTTACTTGTCCTAGTTTTTGGCGTAATTACTTATTAACCCACAAGATAAAGTTGAGAGCTAAAACCCGAGAAATGTTATAGTTAAATTGTTTTTCTGTCACTTGGTATATTTTAATGTTGTAGTACATTTATATTCATGAGCTCAGTATTTTTTCCTCTTTCATTTGACATACCACTACATACAATAGCAAAAAAAATTTTTAAAGACCCCCACTTTTTTTCATGTAACATCCGTTAGGTCAATTTTTTCGTATAAAGTGTAGCCTATGTCACCCGGACCTTCACGACGAAACGATTGACACCTCATTCATCAAAATCGGCCTAATAGTTTAGGCGCTACGGTGGAACACACGAATCTGGATACAAACATACATAAACACATATATAGACTGGTAAAATCATAACCCTTCCCCTTTGCCGCAGTCGGGTAAAAAGTAGGTATACTGTGGTACCCAATTTGAATAAATTATTTGACTGACCTTTAAATTAAAATCATGCAATCGTGAATGTATAGTGTATACCAACTTTAACAACTTCTTGGCTTTTTATTGTGGTCAAAGTTGAACAGTAACCATAACACAACTTTAACCGGCTATATATATATATACAACTGGACCTTATACAAACTGTCGTGTTTATTTGAAAAGTTAAGTTAAACCTACTGTTTGGCATGCACAAAGTGAGCGCTAACCAGAGCTTAGGATGTGTAATCAAGGCCTATGTGCCTTTAGCTTGGAAGCGTTTATTGCTTTCGGAACTATAGGTACTAGATGTTACTCGTCACGTTTTCAAAGTGGATATCTAGTATGTTTTATCTCATTTAAAAAACCGCATCACACTAATATTATAAAGGCGAAAGTTTATATGTGTGTGTGTGTGTGTGTTGTGTGTGTGTGTATGTTTGTTACTCCTTCACGCAAAAACTACTGGACGGATTTGGCTGAAATTCAGAATGAAGATAGATAATATCCTGGATTAGCACATAGGCTACCTTTTATCCCGGAAAATCAAAGAGTTCCCACGGGATTTTGAAAAACCTAAATCCACGCGGACGAAGTCGCGGGCATCGGCTAGTAAAATTATAAGTCACATAGAATTTTTCAGAATTTAACAAAAACTATCTCATTAAAAAGTAATTTAACGATTTTCACATGACTTTTTTGGGTTGAATATAGTATTGGAATTTTATAATGCCTTATAATACCATAATGCCTTTATGCCCTGGCCCCTAGACAGAGGCCTTGGCAATCGATTTTAGGCTGCGCAAATTCAGCGATTTCGTTGATGAAATTTCTGTATCTAAGATAAAAACTGCTGTAGGGGTCCTTTATTTTATGCTCAGTAAATATATGTAGCACGTTTATATTTTTATTATTGCAACCAAAATTATATACCCTCAAAGAAAATAAGGAAAAGACGACTCTAAAAAGTTGATAAGCGGCTGTGCTTTGCGTCTTTACACCACAAAATACTAGGTATATTAAATTGTTTCTCACGTTGTTATAATATCTAAAAATTACGTTTTTCACAGATACAGAATAGCCTTCAAAGAAACCTTATGCTGCAAGAGAGTACGCAGAAAGAAGAGTCGCTACCGAGACCACTCCAGCATCAGGGAAACCATGGTGAACCACACTTCCGACGGCACCCATCTAGTGCGGGTCAGGTCCCAGAGCCACGAGCGCAGAAGTCGAACTGAGCACCGCGCGAGGCGGAGCAGCTTCTGCGCCAGTGATAGCAGCAACATATACAGCGAGAGATGGAGGGAGTATAATAGAAGAGAGACTTGTGTGTGGAGGAAGAACAACACGGAGGCTAGCCAGCTGATGCTGAAGGATTACAGTCGGAGATACGACTGTGAACTGTAAAGCGTCGCCATTTTAAAAAACACGTCCGCCTTCGTCGGTGGTCGAATGTTAACTGCGTGTTTTGTACGGGATTTTAAAAGCCGTTTATAGAATTCAAGTGAATATGTCAAAGCAAAATGGACCTAACGGTTGTTGATTTAAAATGAAAAATTCAGTATCACCGACTTTTATACCATAAGGTTTCCACTTGTCGCGCTGGCTGTAGATGTATGCACGAACTTGAGCTTTAATACAAAGGTGTTATGATTCATTTTACTTGAACACTAAAGTGTTTTGATACTCGAATTCTATCAACGTTTTGTGAGATGTACAATCTTATAGAAATTCTACAGAGAGAGAGAGCCAGCGCGTGCCAGATCTTCGTTATTTTATAAAAGCTATTAAACCTCAAGGGTGTCTGGCAAGGGGTTGCCACGACACTAAGTGTCTGGCAAGTCTCTGACGTGATTCTAATTCTATTCCGAAGAAAATATAAAAAAAAATAGATGTTATATTTTGACGTAAGATTTTTTACACATTTATTACCTGCTTTCTCCAATGCCACAACGATCTGAACTTCATGGTCACTGATCATTCCTCCCTGTTAGAGAATAACTTTCAGCTTTTATAAAATACCGAAGGTCTGGCACGCGCAGGCTCTTAGTCCACTACTGAAAATTCTTCATGTAAGATTTTGATTAGAAATTAATACATGTCTATATTGTCTAGGTATCATAGATTTTGTAAATTGTAAAAAATAATATGTTTCTCTATCGTAACTTAATCATACATCTTTGTAAAATAATTACGAATTAAATAAACTTTTTATTTTACAAGACTTTTTCTTATTTAAAATCCTTTATGTAAAAATGTATGTCGAACACGCGGAAGTGGCGAGCATATTAGTTGAAGTCGGGCGAAGCCGGGGCGGCTCGCTATATGATCGCTTTTCACTAGTCTGGAGTCTGGACATAAAGAGCAATTCACCTAAATTGAACGTCCCGCGTCCTTCTGCGCCAGATTGAAGCCGTTCGCGAAATTGCTGAGGTTTTATTTTGCCATTCGTCGAAACAACCCTAAATTACAAAACGCTGTATTGGCCATTTTATCGAATAATGGAAAGAGATTAAGATTTCACTTTCCATCCTTCGATAAAAACGTCGAACCACTCCTCATATAATATTATGGCCCTAGATCCCAGTGTCGCCAGACGTTAGGTACTTATTTTCTGGGATTTATTTAAGTATCCATCCATATCCACATGTCAATCTTAGGCTGCATCATCACTTGCCACCAGATCTGATTACAGCCAAGCACTAGTCTTTAAATTTAAAAAAAAAAAACAGCCCGCACATTGAAAATCAAAGAATGTTCACGGCAATTTAAAAACTATATCCATGCGAACGAAGTCGCGGGCATTAGCTAATTTTAAATATATATAAATGTTCGTTTACCTAGTTCTTTGAATCACGTGTAGCAACCGTAACTTATATCAAAGCGGTCTACGGTACCTAGTATCTATTTACATGAACATACAAGAACGCTTGTGAAAGCATCTAGCTACCTACCTAAATGAAAATTTTTCTAGCGTGGGCAAACCTACACTCCGTGAAATAGAATTTAAAACCAACACAAACACCGCGAACCCTTTGAAGAATTCCGTTTGACTACCTACGTTTTAACACTCTTTTCCGCACTACAAAATAAGAAGGAACTTTTATCTACGGGATATATTAATTATTAATTAAATACTATACTATAATAATAATTGTAGGTAGGTACTAAAAATCTCTTACGTAAAAGTAGAGTTGAATCAAAATATTTTTAATTCAAACAAACTTTCACAAATTCTTTTGAATCATAAAATGCATCTACCATCGGTTCGTAATGCGAAAAGAGCCAGCAAGAAACTCGGCGGTTGCTCTTTTCAATGATTGAAAGGTATTTAGGTTCTAGGTATTTACAATATTTATACCATGTTAAAAGTTACTGCATTGCTGAATGTATAGTCTATAATTCAACTACTTACTTTGCATTTATATTGCTATCGGATACCACAGCATTTATTGGGAAAATATCTATCACACAATTCTTTTACCTGAAACGAGGAAGACTTTATGAAATTCAAAATTAGTAGAGAGAGAGCCAGCACGTACCAGACCTTCGTTATTTTATAAAAGTTGAAAGTTACTCTGCGTTTGGTTCCCAACACAGAGAGGAACGATCGGCGATTATGAAGTTTGGATTATGGCGGCTTTGGGAGATAACAGAAAAAATCTTACGTTAAACTATAAAGTCTAGTTTTTATAATATTTTCTTCGAAATAGTATTAGAAATCACGTCATGCATTGCCAGACACTTAGTGTCGTGGCAACGCCCTGCCAGATGCGCTTTAAGTTTAAAAGTTTATACTTGACGTAAGATTTTTCTACACTTTTATCCAAACTTCATAGTCACTGATTGTTCCTCCCTATATTGGGGACTGTACGCAGAGAAACTTTCAGTTTTTATAAAATAACGAAGGTCTGGCACGCGCTGGCTCTTAGCCCATAAATTCTTACTTTATATTTTTCAATTTTCGGCGACTTTTGCTCAGCGACTAAGATGCTAATAAAGTTTTAAAGGCTTTGACACTTTTGAACTAAAAGGAAGAAGTTTGTTCATAAGGCTTTATCTCAACGGCGCGGCGTGTATTTCAGTCAAGTTTTCGTTATAAGGTACCTAGGTACCTACTTGGTGTTTGTTGGAGATCCTAAGACCATCTAATGAAGCTGTAGCACGCTTTAAAAAGTAGGGTTATGTTTAACATGTTTTTATTTCTGAAAAAATAGTTTTAAACATGTTTTAAATGTGTTTTAAATACGAATAATGGTTTTTTTAAACTGTTTTTTATCCAACCCTAGTAGTAAGCCAGCTATTGTTGTATAAAAACTCGTCAATAGCGTCCCGTAGGTACCCTACGGACGATTTCTATATAATAGCTTCAGGGTCATTATTTTTAAATACCGAAAGTTTTTTTTTCCTTATCGGGGGTTAATCAATTTTTTCTTTCTACTAATGCTTTTAATTTTCAAGATTTTCTCTCAATTAACTTCTTAGGTATTTAAATCTGGGTAGCAGTAAAACCTTTTTACACTCAAAAAAAAGAGTGTAATGTTTTCAGGGTTCGTGTATGTATGAGAGTATCTTTATTCCACCATAAATTCTAAACGCCTGAACAGATATGGATATAATATGAGGTATCTATTGGCGTCTCGTGAGAATCCTTACATTATCCCAAGTAACACTGGCTATAATTTTTGAAAATAGTTCAATACTGCGGCTTTAAGACGACTGTACGGAACCCTAATAAAAATGGAATGGGACATAAAAGATGAAAAATGTTAAATTACTTCCATAGTTTATACCTACTAGGTATTCATAATATTTTCCTCAGTGCTCGGAGTGCATTTTCATCTTATACTTATTATTATAATACGAGTATATTCCTTCTAGAAGATTAAAACTTTTCTATTTCCTTCGCAAGTTTAGATTAGTCTTTTGAATTTATGCATAAATTGAATGTGTTCTGAAACAACTCATATATTACTTGTAGGTATCTACAAGTAATATGCTCTTTTATTTGGTTTCCTAGTAAAACGAAGAAGCCTTAAAACGTTAGGCTCCCACCGAATCCGAGAAAATTCAGATCTCAGAGCTCGAAACGAATAACGTCACATAGCAAGGTAAAACACAAGTTGCAAGGAGAAAATATTTACGTATCGGGTAGATACGTCCCATTTGTTCAATAGAACTTGATGTCATCGGACACTAGTGTAAATTAAAAATTTATAACACCAATAAAATTTATAAACCAAAATATAACAAGTGAAGGTTACAGTAACTAGAAAAGAGCTGGTAACTTTCAAACGGCTGAACCGATTTTCTTGGATTATGGCTGAGAACACTCTCGATCAAGCCACCTTTTAAACAAAAACAAACTAAATTAAAATCGGTTCATTAGTTTAGGAGCTACGATGCCACAGACAGATACACAGATACACACGTAAAACTTATAACACCCCTCTTTTTGGGACATACGGTCTCAGAATTATTGTGATTGACGTATAAACCGTAAAAAACAAGAAAAATAAATGAATCACCCCAACAATGTTCTATTTATGGATACCAAAACCTCCAAATAATATCTGCTTTCAAGTAAAACCTTCCGTCCGTACCTATTATAAAGACTATAAGCACCAAAGTCGTAATAGCATTTTCAAAGGCCCAAGTCGTGTCAAAGCGGATTTTATGACAAATGTTTTGAGGAACACAAATTCGTTATCAAATATTTACCGCCTTGATGACCAAGAGCCCACCGATGAAAAATTTACTCTTGTATACATAATATATTCAGTAATAAATTAAATTATTTTTACTTTTTAATGATTGTGGTTATTGGAGTCAGTATTTTTTTTCACAATTTTTTGTGGCCCCAGTGTATTAAAATATGCTATACCTGGTAAAAAACCTACTGTTTACTAAGCTATTACACCGATCGCCAGCAATTTACTCTTATCCATAGAAGAGTTCTGTTCTCTACCTCCAAAGATATACATCAGATCTTCACCGAACTAAAATTAGGCCACTTCGTAGGTATGACCTACAAAACAAAAAAATATCAAAATCAGTTCATATTTAGCGGAGTAATCGCGTAACAAGCACAAAAAAAAACCAAAAAAAAAAACACAGTTTAATAGAGAACCTTACCCGGGTGCACTTACAATCGTTTGCTACGTTAATTTAACTAATCAAGTTATCTCGAGCATAAGTAATCATAATTAAATTTTATTTTTATTTATTTATTAGCGCTGATATTTCGCAGTTTGGTTTTCACGGAAAGGGAATTTTCAGCAGACCATGTGCGTATATACACAACAAATAAAGCAGGATTACCCGGCGACCGAGTCGCCGAGCGACTAGTCAACCGGACTAGTCGCCCGGCGACTCAGTCGTCGACTACGCGACGTATGTAATTCGTCGGTTTTATTTTTCTTTTAAAAAAAATTCGTAGGTGGACTCTTTGTCTATGAAGTTAAAATAACATGCCTCGGAGGGCTCGGCGATTCTTTATCTCTACCTTTATAAAGTGACGTTGGCAAAACGTACAAAGAAGAGAACAAGTAAAATTCAAGTAGAAAGGTTTTACCGCTGCCTGCCATATACCATAAACCTAGATAAACTGATATAGCTTAACTTTGTATGCCTATGTCGAGTTTTTAATTTTAACTAAATTAAGTGTCCTTGTTACCTAAGTAGGCCCTAATGCCGTTTAGGAGCATGATGCTTTTTTCAGCAGTATAGGTACTATCACACTAATCACACTAATATCATAAAGGCGAAAGATTGTGTATGTGTTTGTGTGTGTGTGTGTGTATGTTTGTTACTCCTTCACGCAAAAACTACTGGACGGATTGGGCTGAAATGTAGAATGGAGATAGATTATAGCCTGGATTAGCACATAGGCTACTTTTTATCCCGGAAAATCAAAGAGTTCCCACGGGATTTTTAAAAACCTTCATCCACGCGAACAAAATCGCGGGCATCAGCTAGTAAGTCATAATGCTACGCTGAGTTATTCGAAACAAATGTACATTTAAAGCTGTAAACCTTCTGTAAACTTGGATTGTTCTTGTTCTAAGTTCTCTTGTTTTAAGTTCCGAAGTTCCAAATTGTCTCCCTTTGAGCTGGATCTATGCCGGAAGTATGGTTTCAGCACAATACGTTGACGTGGGAGGCCGCGTACCTAATTAAAACTTGGTGCTATCCCACTCGCCTAATTATTTATTTATACAACAGAGAACATGGGACCAAATATTTAACCCAATTATAACAAACAAATTCTATTTATTGAATAGAAACGTCACATTGAATAAGGAAATCCATTTGCTTAATCATCATCATCACGTAACATACTTAGTAATAGTTTTGCTTTTCTCCTGAAGTTGGCATTTTACGGATGATAATTCAGTTTGGTAAGTTCTTCTTGAGTTTTTTTCTAATGATCGTCTAAGTTCTCCGACAAAGGTTCCGTTTTTCCTTTTGAGATACGGAACTCAAAAAATAACGTTGTAAGTTTATAATATTATTTGCCTAGCTTAGCCGAGAATGATACAGACGGATAGCGGTTTAGGAACGCCTTTGAAGCCAAACCTCGGATTAGGAGTTTAGGGAAAAGTTGGGAAGGGTCGGATCTGAGGTAAGCCCCGTGCGCAGTCAACCACGCTCGGATGATATTGTTGGGAAATAATAGAATTATTGGTAAAACGATACTATATGAATAGCGCAAAACCGAGACATGACATAACTCAAAATTTAAAAAAAAAACCCCGACACAGAAACCTTTATAAGAAAACTAGAAAAGAGTTGATAAATTTCAAACGGCTGAACCGATTTTCTTCAATTATAGCTAAGAACACTTTCGATTAAGCCAATTAAAATCGGTTCATTCGTTTAGGAGCTACGATGCCACATACACAGATACACACGTCAAACTTATAACACCCCTCTTTTTGGGTCGGGGGTTAAAAACTATAATGACATAGGTCAAAGGAAAGTACCCTATAGATTTTCTTGACAGACACGATAGACGGACAGACAGACAGACAAACAACAAGCAATCCTATACCACAGATATCCTATATATTATATATACCTATCCTTAGATAAATATAGATTACCTACATATTTTAAACTTATAAATAAACTTATGAATCAAACAGTTTATAGTTAACCTTAGCTAACTAGTTAGGTAGATACTGTAGATTAGGTACCTAGTACCTACATACTTAATTTTTAACAAGTAAGTAACTTTTGGAAAATACATAATTTTTTATGGATGCCTACTTAATTATGAAGAGAAAGTTTCAGAGGTACCTATCCTGTTTAATTTCGTAAAAATCATCATCATGATTTTAATTGGACCGAAATCATTAAATGTCCAATTAAAATTATTAATATCTCTCGCGTGTCAATATTCGCTTTTTCTCTTTATGGCCTCTATATTATGTACCTATTCTTATAACCTCTTTTTCTAACCTCGTCACGGTTTTTTGTTATGAATGTTTACTCTTTGGTGTTTTAATACTGGGCTCGATGTCATTATAAAGTTTTACAACATCATTAAAATTGTGTACAAGCTTTATGTATATAAAAAAACTCAGTCTCGCGCACGGAGGGTTTTTTTTTTTTGCTGACGCTGGGGAATGCATTTACGCATCCCCCCAGAAGCTAGCCAGCCAGCCGTGAAGCACCCAGCCAGCTGAGGGAGGGTATGTGGGATTCGCCGGCCGAGAGGCGACCGGAATACCCACTAAGCCCCAGCGGCGCTACTGCGAGTCGCCTGGCGACTGGGTCACGGGAACGCCGAAGCAAACAACCGCGACCCAGCCAGCGACGTCTGCCGAGGCAGCCCTCCACCGGGAACCTGTTCGGTCCCCACCACCGCACCTCCGGGACGCACCAACGAAGTGCGTCCCCCGACCCTGGGACGCGCACGTCGCCCGCGTCCCTTCCTACGCTTCGTCCACTGTGCCCTCTGCTAGTCAGAGGGACACGGGGAGAAACCTCCCCCCCTGCCAGGTCATTACCCATAGCCAACAATATCTCCGAAGAGAAATTATTAGCCATGTTACCGGGACGCACCGGCCCGAACACTGCTCTTCCCCTCGGTCGCATCCAAAAGGGACCAGTAGCATCCAGGCACACTGGGAGGTTACCTGGCTGGCGCCCTGCACGGAGGGTTCCGTATTTAAACTTCACACATTGTACACGATATGTCTACTTTTTACTTATTTTTAATTAACATGGAGAATACAATAGAAATATACACTCTGTGAAAATTGTAACACTCTACCTATTAGGTACGGTTTGTGAGATCCAGCCTGCTGACAGACAGACAGACAGACATAATAATATAGACAGACAGACGGACAGACGGACGGACAGCGGAGGCTTAGTAAT
Organism: Maniola jurtina; assembly: GCF_905333055.1. NCBI lineage: Eukaryota > Metazoa > Arthropoda > Insecta > Lepidoptera > Nymphalidae > Maniola > Maniola jurtina. Next base: position 368,910 of record NC_060049.1, read on the forward strand.
AACACAGATATCTACTCATGTGGTAATAGCACGTAATATGGTCCCGTTAGTACCTTACGGGTACGGAACCCAGACCTCTGCAACGGAAGGCGTTTTTTTTTAAAATTCATTACAAGATAGCCCTTGATTGCAATCTCAAATCTCACCTGGTGGTAAGTGATGATACGGTCAAAGATGAAACCCATACCCCTTTGGTTTCTACACGGCATCGTACCGGAACGCTAAATCGCTTGGCGGCTCGGTATAGCCAGTAGGGTGGAAGCCTACCACCGACCAGACAAGAAATTTAGAAATTATTAAAAGCCAAACCCCTACCGGGGATCGAATTCGGGACCTCCCACTAATAAGACCACAGCACTTACCACTGTACCAGCGAGGTTCTCAGAATTTTCATCGTTGGATAGGTAAAGTTCACAACCCTCAGCAATGAAGGTTACTGCGTCGGATGAAGAGGCGAAGGGAGAATGCCATTGAAAGTAATTTGTCAATGTCCACCGACCGGTTTCGTTTCAAATAAGATTTATTATTATGATCCCCTAATTTGGCGGAGGACCTTTTTACCATATACCTACCTAGTACCTACCTAGGGTATCTTACAAAATCACTAAGCTCATGCCCGCGACTACGCTAATTTCGAACCATATTTTACCCCCTTGGAGTTGAATTTTCAAAAATCCTTTGTCAACTAGCTTTATTATTGTACTAGCTGATGCCCGCGACTTCGTTCGCGTGGATGTACTTTTTAAAAATCCCGTGGGAACTCTTTGATTTTCCGGGATAAAAAGTAGCCTATGTGCTAATCCAGAGTATAATCTATCTCCATTCTAAATTTCAGCCCAATCCATCCAGTAGTTTTTGCGTGAAGGAGTAACAAACACACACACACACACACACACACACACACATACAAACTTTCGCCTTTATAATATTAGTGTGATAGTGTGATAATCCAGAAGTTATCAGCTCTTTTATAGTTACAGTGACATTCACTTGTCGAGGGTGTTATAAATTTTTAATTTACACTTGTAACTACGAGTACATATTATGTTTGAAGCATTTTTAACCCCCGACCCAAAAAGAGGGGTGTTATAAGTTTGACGTGTGTATCTGTGTATCTGTGTGTCTGTGTATCTGTGTATCTGTGTGTCTGTGCATCTGTGTATCTGTGTATCTGTGTATCTGTGTATCTGTGTATCTGTGTATCTGTGTATCTGTGTATCTTTCTGTGGCATCGTAGCGCCTAAACGAATGAACCGATTTTAATTTAGTTTTTTTTGTTTGAAAGGTGGCTTGATCGAGAGTGTTCTTAGCTATAATCTAAAAAAATTGGTTGAGCCGTTTAAGAGTTATCAGCTCTTTTCTAGTTTTCTTGTAGAAAAAAAGGTTAGATAACCGTTAGGTTCTTAATAATATTATGTCAATAGACAAATGTCAAGCTGTCAAGATGGACGTTGCCTAAATACATAAATATTTATTTGAAAATGATGTTTTGGAAAACTCAAATACTTTGGATCGTCGGGGGTGTTATAAATTTTTAATTTACACTTGTAAGATATTGCAATGATTTATCTAGGTATGTTTTAAATAGGTACCTACTTACGCTCCATAGACTCAGCCCTGGACATTTTGGTGGCAAAAAAATAAATAAGTGTGTACATCTTATCCAAATAAAATTAATAAAATTATTATGAACATGAAACCTCCAACTAAATTCATACTTATGTAACATTTTGTGAATAACATGTTTGCTGGCCAAATACCTTTAATATTACATATTTTTCCAAACACATACCAACATAATAATAAGATTATTATGATTTCATTTCTACAGGTAAATATTGTAGACAAACATAATAAAGGTAGGCTACGCAAAATTAAATCAACTATTTCTCACAGTTAATATTAAAAGTAACTACAAGTGTAATTTAAAAATTTTCGACACCCCCGACAAATCATTTTCAAATAAATAATTATGTATATCTAGGCAACGTCCATCTTGACAACTTGACATTTGTCAATTGACACTTGAATATTATGAACCTAAGGGTTATCTAACCTTCTTTTCTACAAGAAAACTAGAAAATAGCTGATAACTTTTAAACGGCTGAACCAATTTTTTTGGATTATAGCTAAGAACACTCTCGATCAAGCCACCTTTCAAACAAAAAAAACTAAATTAAAATCGGTTCATTCGTTTAGGCGCTACGATGCCACAGACAGATACACAGATACACAGATACACAGATACACAGATACACAGATACACACGTCAAACTAATAACACCCCTCTTTTTGGGTCGGGGGTTAAAAACAATGTATCTACTTTAAACAAATAATATTAAACAATTTTTTAACCCCCGACCCAAAAAGAGGGGTGTTATAAGTTTGACGTGTGTATCTGTGTATCTGTCTGTGGCATCGTAGCTCCTAAACTAATGAACCGATTTTAATTTAGTTTTTTTTTTGTTTTAAAGTTGGCTTGATCGACAGTGTTCTTAGCTATAATCCAAGAAAATCGGTTCAGCCGTTTAAAAGTTATCAGCTCTTTTCTAGTTACTGTAATCTTCACTTGTCGGGGGTGTTATAAATTTTTAATTTACACTTGTTATCTCTATCTACATAATTTAAAACAAAGTCGCTTTTTACCGTTGTCCACTCTATTTGTATGCTCTTTTGTAGATCTTTAAAACTACGCAACGGATTTTAATGCGGTTTTCAGCAATAGACAGAGTAATTCAAGACAAAGGTTTGTATATTATGTACAGTTTAATATTGTTTTCTGTTAATTTGTTGAAATATGACGGTAATTATTCAAGATGTCCGAAGAAATCAAACCGACTGAGAGCTTTCATAACAAGTGTTTTGAAATTTATAACAACCCCGACAGGTGAAGGTTACAGTAACTAGAAAAGAGCTGATAACTTTCAAGCGGCTGGACCGATTTTCTTGGATTATAGCTAAGAACACTCTCGATCAAGCCACCTTTCAAACAAAAAAAAAAACTAAATTAAAATCGGTTCATTAGTTTAGGAGCTACGATGGCCACAGACAGATACACACGTCAAACTTATAACACCCTTCTTTTTGGGTCGGGGGTTAGTAACAAAAATCTCTCCACACTGACACCACAATAGTGCCTACATTCCACTCGTACGAAGCCGGGCGGATTGCTATTAACTTATAATTAACGTAGTTGAACAACTTTTAATTACATTCGCAAATATTTGTAGGACTTTTGACTTGGATAGCGCTTTCACAGTCTTATAGCATAAGTAAATGGAGAAATCCGAAAAACTAAATATAAACCAAAAGTCTTTGGATCAGATATTTTTAAGGGGCTATATGCTAACGCCCAACCCCATCATTACAAACTAGTTGAACAAAACTATAACAACTTTGGTTGTTTAAAACACAGGTAATAAATCAAGTGTAAATTAAAAATTTATAACACCCCCGACAAGTGAAGGTTACAGTAACTAGAAAATAGCTGATAACTTTCAAACGGCTGAACCAATTTTCTTCAATTACTATAGCTAAGAACTCGACTCTCGATCAAGCCACCTTTCAAACAAAAAAACTAAATTAAAATCGGTTCATTAGTTTAGGAGCTACGATGCCACAGACAGATACACAGATACACACGTCAAACTTATAACACTCATCTTTTTGGGTCGGGGGTTAAAAAGTGAAAATTCCCATACTAACGACATACGAACAAGTCAAACTAGTAAAAAGCTTAAAAATATATAAGCCGACAACTTCCACAAAGGAAAACTTATAATTCTTATAAGGAGAACTTATTCCACAAAGGAATACTGTATATAATTCAATTATATAGTTAGTTTGAATGCCGGCACAAAATAACAAAATTAATTAGATGCAGAGTCGATTTCGAGTTCGTAACTTTTAACAACTTAGCAACTAGAATGTAGGGAGCGGCTATCAACGCTCGCTGCGAACAAACTGTTGGAACTGGACCTTCAGATAAGCTTGTAAAAGTTTATGTATCTGATGCCCACGAATTCGTTCGCGTGGATATAGATTTTGGGAACTCATTGATTTTCCGGGATAAAAAGTAGCCTATGTGTTAATCCAGGGTATAATCTGTCTCCATTCCAAACAGTCAAATCCGTTTACTACTACTTTTTAAGCTACTTTTTATCCCGGAAAGTTAAAGAGTTGCCGCGAAATTTTGAAAACCGTAAATCCACGCGGACGAAGTCGCGGGCATCAGCTAGAAATAAAATAAGTTTACAAAATATGTTGTAGGATCTACATATTACAAGATAATCACACTAATATTATAAAGGAGAAAGTTTGTATGTGTCTGTGTGTGTGTGTGTGTGTGTGTGTGTGTATGTTTGTTACACCTTCACGCAAAAACTACTGGACGGATTGGGCTGTTTAGAATGGAGATAGATTATACCCCGGATTAGCACATAGGCTACTTTTTATCCCTGAAACTCAAAGAGTTCCCACGGGAATTTTAAAAAACCTACATCCACGCGAACGAAGTCGCGGGCATCAGCTAGAAATAAAATAAGTTTACAAAATATGTTGTAGGATCTACATATTACAAGATAATCACACTAATATTATAAAGGAGAAAGTTTGTATGTGTCTGTGTGTGTGTGTGTGTATGTTTGTTACACCTTCACGCAAAAACTACTGGACGGATTGGGCTGTTTAGAATGGAGATAGATTATACCCCGGATTAGCACATAGGCTACTTTTTATCCCTGAAACTCAAAGAGTTCCCACGGGAATTTTAAAAAACCTACATCCACGCGAACGAAGTCGCGGGCATCAGCTAGTGATTAAATAAAATGGCATAATACTAAGGATTACCTAAGTTACCTAAGGAATTAGGATAAGGAATATGGATTTCTTTCGCATCCCCTGCAGTCGCCCCCAATACACAGCCAATATAACTTCCTAGTAAGTATAGAAAGGTGTATGCGTTCTAGATTCCATACAGGAAACTAATGAACTAATTTCAAACTGAATTTCCCAAGAATAATGGCATGTATGATATGGAAACACAATTTGCGCGACGAAATTGATTTTCTATTTCCATCTGTCCCGGAACAAGACGACATGGCTGTCATATTATTATTAAACCACCACTTGCGTGCAAAAGTTAATGCGCGAATTTCAAGAATATCTATGTGATATCACACTAATATATTATAAAAGCGAAAGGTTGTGTGTATGTATGTGTGTGTGTGTGTTGTTACTCCTTTACGCAAAAACTACTAAAATTTAAATGGAAATTTCGGATGGAGATATTAGCCCTGGATTAGCACATAGGCTACTTTTTATCCCGAAAAATCAAAGAGTTCCCACGGGATTTAAAAAAACCTGTATCCACGCGAACGAAGTCGTGGGCATCAGATAGTTATTTCGACTGTTTGCGCCTTTGCTGGAAAGGATTTTTGAAAATTGTCGTTCAGTCTCCTTCCCTTTTATACATATATATTTAGATTATACTATGGATATAAAATACATATTGCACGTGTAGCGAAGTTGAAAACTGCAGTTCCCGTTGTACAGTGAACTAATTGAATTACTTACAATTAAAAACTAGAAATCCGTTTGCTGCTCTGGCATAGTTATGCGTTTGTACCTGCTATTAGGTACTCCTAATACTCTTTTATCCTAAAAAGACTTAGTTTTAGAAATGATTTACCTTTCCTGACTAGGGTCAAGAAGTTTAAAATGTGATTTCACCGATTTTAACTTCATCAGGTAAGCAGTGATATTCACTGATAAGGTTACTGATAAGACTAGTGGTTAAGGTCCGCCTTCTTTTCGAGTGGTCGGGGGTTCGATCCCGGACACGCACCTCTAGCTTTTCGGCAGTTATGTGCGTTTTAAGCAATTAAATATCCCTTGCTTTAACAGTGCAGGAAAACATTGTAAGTAAAACCTGCATGCCTGACAGTCTTCCATAATACTCGCAAAGGTGTTTGAAGTCTGCCAGTCCACAGCGTGGAGGTCTATTTATTGTCTAACCCTTCTCATTTTGAGATAAGACCCATGCTTAGTAGTGAGCTGATGATGATGATGTACGTTTCCACTGGTTGAAGATGTATGGAGGAAGTTTAGCTTTAAAATAAAATAGTAGCCACGGGGCTTTGGACTTCAGCCCAAAAAGCCCTTATAAAGATCTTTCTATAAAAATGCGTACCTACTGTATACAAATAAATATATACACATAATGCAGCAAGTGACGAAGTTTGCGAGTGTAGGGAGTGGTAGCAAATCAAATTATTAGCAGTGGAGAACTTATAACTGCGTTATTTCACGCTTGTTGTCTGCGCGGTATACGGCAATAGGAATGATGACTAGTCAAATCAGTGACTTTGTATCAAACATAGAGATATGATTATAAGACTAGAGGGTGTCATAGGTTGTTGCCGCTCTTGTACATACATGTGTCAACTAGATATTGTTATCTCGGGCTATTTCAGGGAACCTCCGTTCGGGTAAAAGCGATAGCTTATATAAGTCTGGCAACAACGCACTATATGTGTGTAACTGGTGACAGTAGTGACAACGTTGGTTGACAAACATTGGGATTGGATCCCAAAGTTCTTTCACCAGTAGATAGCTACGTTATTCCTTAGTAACATTGGCAAACTTTCTTTTCAAAAAATTAGAGATACCTACAAAAATTGTAATAAGCTACCCGTGCGGGTTGCTAGTAAAATATTATTTATGAGTGACTTTACAAATACCAATTAGACTTTCCAAATACCTGTCCAGCAATTGGAAAGGTCCTTTTGAATACTATTCATCAATTGAATAGGTACCTTTCAAACTAACCAGACGGTGAATATTTTCATTATAATAACGAGAACATTGAGTAGATACTTAATAAAAACTCCGTAATTGAAGGTAAATATTCAATTCTAGGAAATTTTGTTGAAGTGAAGAAAGAATTGATTGTTGATAAAAGTTTTATAAAATTATTTCTGATAAGGGTTTCGTACTCAAAGAGTAAAACGTCTATGGTCATTGTTAGCACCATAAGGGTTCCTTTCGTACCATTTTGGTACGGAATCCTAAAAACGTTTAGGAGATATACTAAATTTAATGTGTGATTAAGGTTACTTACAGCCCGATTTCACCGACGCAAAATAATTATCCGTGCGTAAAGATATTTTGGCAGGTTTTTAATACAAAACTATCGTCTACGCCTAATTTATTCCTCGGTTAAACGTCACTCAACGTTGGTGATTTCGGCACTTACCTGTTTAGGAGATACAGCGTGATAAACTCTCAAATCTTTCCAAAAGCGGCTGCGATCGCAATAAAACAGGCGTAAAAAGGAAATTAAAGTCGTAACTTTTTATTTAATCGTTCACCATGGTACCTAATACCCAATCAACCTTTAGATTACCATTTTTTACGGGTTACCTAAAGCACCTGATACGAATATTATTTTACAGAGACGGACCGAAATGTGCCGAAATGCAAAAGCTCATTTTTAGGATTCCGTACCTCAAAAGGAAAAACGGAACCCTTACAGAATCACTTTGTTGTCTGTCTGTATGTCCGTTTAAGATAACTATGCCAAGTGGGATATCATATCAAAAGTCTTTACCTACCTGAACACTCTAAAACAGATTTTCATTTATTTTTATGCACAATAGTTTTTAATTTATCGTGTGAAATGTCGAAAAAATACGACTGTAGTACGGAATAATGGACAATGCTAGTCCAGGATATTATCTATCTGCATTCCAAATTTCAGCCAAATCCGTTTAGTAGTTTTTGAATGAAAGAGTAACAAACACACTCACACACATACATACACACAAACTTTCACCTTTATAATATTAGTGTGAAGTGTGATAGTGTGATGTAAAGTGTGATTTAATGGGTACCTAGTGATTTAAACTGTTACTTTGATTTTTGCGCAAATCACAAGAGTAAAATAATGAAAGGAAACTTCAAGACATGTTTGAAGTACCTACGAGCCAATTTAGACAAACTTTGTTAGAGCTTTTAGTTAAGAAAATAATTCTGCTTTTCTTCTTACGTTGATTACAAAGTTGCCTTTTATTTTTCGCGACAAAGTTAAATGTTTACTAGCTACTTGTTAACGTTTGAGAAAAATACGGATTATTTAACGAACAAAGTTAAGTCGCAGTCAACAATATTTTATTCAAGGTGATGATTTTTATAAGGAGGCTGAGATTTATATTATTTTACTAGCGAACGCGCGCAACTTCGTCCGCATGTATGTATGTTTTTCAAAATCCAGTAGGAACTCTTTGATTTTCCGGGATAAAAGTAGCCTATGCGTTAATCCAAGGTATAATCTATCTCCATTCCGAATTTCAGCTAAATCCGTTCAGTAGTTTTTGCGCAAAAAAGTAACAAACACACACACGTACACACATACACACACGGTGCGGTTCTCGGTGCGCGAGTCCGACTCGCACTTGGTCGGTTTTTTCTTTCCTAACTTTAGTAGGTAGGTAGAGCTGGCAATGGGGGTATAAAACGGAGCTGACGCTCCGCACACCCGCACTTCACCCGCGGTATCCCGCACCGGGTTAGCGCGGAGGCTGTGCGGGTGTGCGGGGCGTCCCCACCCCGATTACCATCTCGACCTGTCGCGTACTATAGGAACATTTTCTGTGTTTTATTCAAAAAAAAATCAAAATATTTTTATTCAATTAAACATTTACAAGTGCTTTTGAATCGTCAAAATAATCTACTACTGGTTCCTTGTGCAAGCACTATAAAAGATGTTAAGACGAAGGGCGTGAGCCTGTTTTAAAGAGATAAGCTTAAAATGGTTCCCTAATAAATAGGCGGCGAGGGTTTTAACTAAGTATAAAAGCCTAAAGAATGGAAATCTTGACTTTATTCCCGTTATTTTTGCACAACTGCCCAAGAAAAGGAGTGTAGGTATCTATCTAATGTTTCCAGGGTTCATCTCAAAAGGAAAAAAGGAATCCTTATAGCATCTTGATGTCGGTCTAATTCCTACGGAGTATTCCTATTGACCTAGAATCATGAAATTTGGTAGGTACGTAGGTCTTATAGCACAAGTAAAGGAAAAAATCCGAAACCCGTGAATTTGTGGTTACATCACAAAAAAAATTAAAAATTGAAAAATTGAAATATTGTGTAGAACGCTCTACTAATAAATTCCTCCTATTAGGGTCGCAATTTCAAATAATAATAATTATATGCTTTTAGATACAGGTACGAGGCGTATCAGAACACGTAATTATAATTAAGAATTATGTAGCTAACATTCGCCGGAATATCTATCTATATTTAGTTAGGTACTCCTACGAGATTCTATTTCCAATTCAGGTAATAGGTACCAAAACGCTATATTATAGCAATATTTCATTAAGACTAATAAATTGGCAAAATTAATTGGCTCCATGCTTTCATTCTGCAATACATGACGTGATTTCTAATACTATACCGAAGAAAATATAAAAAAATTAGACGTTATAGGTACCTACTTTTACGTAAGATTTTTTTACACCTTTGTTACTTGTTATCTCCAAACTAACCAAACTTCATAGTTGCTGATCGTAACCTCCCTGTGTAGGGGGCAATACGCAGGGAAACTTTCAGCTTTTATAAAATTATGAAGGCCTGGCACACGCTGGCTCTCTCTATACCTACGTATGTATAGGTCGATCGTTAAACTATGTAAGAGATTCTAATGCATTGAAATTGTACTCTTGCGTAAAAGACAGGTTTTCTTTTTAACCCCCGACCCAAAAAGAGGAGTGTTATAAGTTTAACGTAAGTATCTGTGTATCTGTCTATGGCATCGTAGTTCCTAAACTAACGAAACGATTTTAATTTAGTTTTTTTTTGTTCGAAAGGTGGCTTGATCGAGAGTGTTCTTAGCTATAATCCAAGAAAATCGTTTCAGCCGTTTGAAAATTATCAGCTCTTTTCTAGTTATTACTATAATCTTCACTTGTCGGGGGTGTTATAAATTTTTATTTTACACTTGTTATTTTATAAATCGGTTAAACGGATGGGCCTTTAAGAATCCCGTGGGAACTTTTTGATTTCCCGAAATAAAATCTATCATATGTCCCTCTCCGGGATGTAAGCTAACTCTTATACCAAACATTAAAATCGGTTAAACTGTTGGGCCGCAAAAAAATAGAAGACAGACAGACAGACAAACATTTGGTACTACTTACCTCATATTTTGTCTCGTTATATGATTAACTAGCTGTGCCCGCGACTTCGTTCGCGTGGAATAGTGACTTTTCGCGCTTTATATAGCCACGGACGCTCAGGCGCGAGGCGCCGTGATTCTTTAAATTGACATAACTTTTTTATTTATGAACCGATTGACATGAAATAAACACTAAATCCTAAGTGAAGCTTACTACAATATATTAGTGAAAACCGTATCTAAATCGAATAAGCCGTTTCTGATATTAGCGTGCACAAACACACAGACAAACAGACAAACAGACAAACAGACAAAAAAAAATCAATTACAATTTCGGGTTCGGCATCGATATAATAACAACCCCTGCTACTTTTTTTTTATATATTTCCATTGTACAGACACCACTTTTCTACAATTTTATTATATGTATAGATTATATCAAACACGCTATGGATACCTAGGTATTATATACTTATGTGATTTTAGTTGGATACTCTAATTAAAATTGATGGCGATACCCATTCAATGTTCAAAGCATTTCAAAGTAAATGCTTCAGGCTTTCAGCCACAAGCTTAATTGGCCGTAAAATAGTTGCAATTGATTGGCTGGTTTTAATACTTTGTTTCAGGATAATAAATCACGCGTAATTGTGATGCACGGGTAAGTACTAAGTAGACATAAATTTAGCTTTTTTTTAACCCCTTCATCTTTTTTGGGAAATATTACCTGAATTTTTTCAAAAGTTCATTGCCACAGTAATTCAACACTTTATTGAGTCAAAGTTTTGGGCGAATTCCATCCAAGGTCAAAGTATTTTATTTTTTGCTAAACTTTTGCAGGACCTGCTTGATAGGTTCGATGTAACCAGATTCTTTTCCGATAGCTACCAGATCTCTTATGATCCTCCTTGTGCGTCGATCGATTTCCGTTTCCCCGTCGTGCTCTGTAAAAATTAAAAAAAAAAAAACAAAACCCGGCTGTGATTTTTTAGTTTTGCACTGCATAATGTCTGGATGCTTATTAGAAGGTCAAATAAAGTATGTACCTAGAGACCCTATCTACACAAAAACCGGCCAAGTTCAGACTCGCGCACCGAGGGTTGCGTACTTGGGTATTTTTTCCGTGCACGATAAATCAAAAATTGTTATGTATAAAAATAAATAAATAAACTGTTTTAGAATGTAAAGGTACCCTTTCATATGATATCCCACATGGTATTAGTTATTTACTTTGAAAATTGAAACACAATTTTTTTTTTAATGATGTGACCACACAAATTCATGGTTTTCGGATTTATTTCTTTACTTGTGCTATAAAACCTACTTACCAGCCAAACATAATTCTAGGTCAACGGGAAGTACCTTATAGGTTTTCTTGACAGACACGATGGACGGACGGACAGACAGACAACAAAGTGATCCTATAAGGGTTCCGTTTTACCTTTTGAGATTCGGAACCCTAAAAAATAGGTTACCTATATGTAGGTAATTCTAAAACAGAGAAATGCTTGTGCAGAAAAGAAATACTAGCCTTAGTTATAACCCGACGATGGGTTTATGATGAAATGATGAGTGAAGAACAATACTGACCAGTAAGGCCGACTTTCTCACCTTCCTCGACAGATTTCCCGCCTTGCCTGCGAGTCTGTTTCAGTTTCTTCTGGAACTGCATGGAAGCGCGCCGCCACAGCCTCTTGACCTGGTCAACCACGGGAGACGCGGCCAACTGTTTGGCCAATGCGTGGACGTCTTCCATGTTGGCGGTCAGTAAAATGTACGACTCACATGTGTGAAGGATTAACAACGTTGCTTGGGAAATAGAAAACAAGAAATTCATGAAAATAGTAACCGGTTTACTAAAAACCTGACAAGTGCGAGTTGACCTTGCGTTAAGAAGGTTCCCTACCAAGAATATATATTCTTATTTCTTACCTAATATCAGCACTAAAGCCTTCATTTTCTATGGCTCCGTAAAAACTTTAAAATACGCCTAATGCTGTGTAAGACTTGATAAAGATTAAAGATAGGTTTTTAATTTGTACTTAATCAAAAATTATTGAGTTTTATTGAGTGTAAAATTAAAAGGTTGTATTATTGTATTAGTGCACTGTGCAATGATTATTTTGTTTGATGATTAAATTAATTACATCGTAGAATGATCGTAGATTATTAAGTTTATCACACTAATATTATAAAGGAGAAATTTTGTATGTGTGTGTGTGTATGTTTGTTACTCCTTCACGCAAAAACTACTGGACGGATTGGGCTGTTTAGAATGGAGATAGATTATACCCTGGATTAGCACATAGGCTACTTTTTTCCCGGAAAATCAAAGAGTTCCCACGGGAATTTAAAAAACCTACATCCACGCGAACGAAATTGCGGGCATCAGCTAGTAGCCATATAAGAGGAGTGTCCTTCAAGCGCGTTCCATACACACAAATTTCGATTCTTATTAGGAAACTCATTAAAAGTAGAAATGCTCTAGAAACTAATAATTTACATACAAATGTTTGAACTTGTGTAAATCGATATATCGAAATGATTTTTTGTTTTATTTAAACCGACAAAAAGTTTTGACTCTAAAGTTGAAATCTAGCGCACTTTGACTTCGTTTAGATTTCATTTAAAACGAGAAAAAACGAGCGCCAGCTGCCTGAGCCAGCATGGGTAGTTAAATCGCTGTTATTATTAATTTATTAGATCCAGCCTTTGTTTGCATGGCTACCTTTGCCACCCTTTGCCCTGAAAAAAAATATTGACAGCTACTGACAGCTTGCTGACAGTGACAATGATTCTTGTTTGACATTGACAGTTGCTGTCAATGTCAGTGCCAGCTGTAAAATTGTTTTGTTTTGGCTGATTTTGCTAATTTTACTCCAAAATCGTAATTTTGCAAATCATTTCGTTGTTTGAACGTGAGATTGAAGAATCATGGAGGCAGGTCTCGAGCACGAAGACCTGTTAATAAAATTGCGAGCGAAACTAAACGAAGAAAAGATCAAGTTGTGGGAGGCCCCATATTATGTCAGCGGTGATGGGATATCACAAAGCCTGAAGGTTTGTTTATTACTTAAACGTGATTATAATTATCGTGATAGAGCGGTGATAGCATCTGTGAAGATGTCGCTCTTCTATTCGAGACTTCAGGGGCTTGATCCCGGGCCACGCACCTCTAACTTTATTTAAGGGAAAATTGAAAAAAAACCATTGTTAGAAAAGACATTAGATACCCGATTAATAATAACCTCTCAGAAAAGTTTTAATGGTATTTAAGTTATGGACATTTTGCTAATATTATTTTAATATTTTGTGTGAAGTATTTAATGTAGGTAATAAAATAAATTTACTAAACCATGTACTATACAAGTTGTTATATCATAATTCATAACATATTGTATGCTTAGGTATAGGCAGAATTTGGCTGGATCCTTTTTGTTTTTGTAACAACTCTATTGTTTAATTTTTGAAGTAAAAAGTGTTTTAAGTAATTAAATATCTCCTTTTAGGGTCAAGGCAAACATCATGAGGGAACCTACATATATATGTATATGGTATACTTCCAAACTTAATAATCAATATTCCATAATCTTTATACTCACTTACTCTTGTTTTCAGGACTTAGCAGCCAAGTATGCTGCATCACTAAACATAAACGAAGACCTAGTCACCCAAGGTCTTCATGAATTGCAACTACACTCGCTAGACCGTTTGAAAGCTAATGAGGAGTTTGCGGAGTCTGGGCTGGCCACGTTGCGGGTGAGGGCCACGGTGCCGGGGGAGAAGCCTGGCGTGCTGAAGATATTGAAGAGGCTCAGTATTAGGGGAGAGGAGCTGGTTGAGTCAATAGCCGAGCTGCTGAATGTTGATAGAAATAGGTAATTATTAGATGGTAGTAATTACAATAATCGACAGTCAATATAAGACTTATGCAAGTGCTACTTGATATCCCCAGCTATTCTCCAGGAAGCCCTTGGCAACCTTAGTGGTCTACTTGGCTTCTGGAATGAGCTTGCATGGCTGGAGTGACAACTCCAGTTGAGTCACTGGACAGGAACCTGCTCAGATAGAAAAAAGAGAAAGAAACAGTCAATATGAAAACGATTGTTTTTTATATAATAATTCTAAGATTTTTTTTTCTGTTTATAGAGTAAAGTTGATACACAATGGAAAACTGATAAAACCAGATCCAAGCTTGGAGGAGCAAGGGATCAAGAATGGAGCTCAACTTATGGCACTTGTTATGGCTGGTGAGTTAAATTAGGGCACAATGCACACCTGTTGAGTGCAGTGGAGCGGTAAGCAGTATCTAAACGAAAGTCAAAACATTTATTCAAATTTTCTACCATTGTACTGTTTGATGGTCAATTGTTAAATTTGTAAGATAATGATGTAGGTAATGGTGATAATTAATTATGTAAACTTAAAACTAAAGCTATGAGGGTTCCAATCGCGCTCAGGTCTGAGAAGAGCTCATAACAAACTCAGTTGGATATTCATAAATAATCTAAAAATTGCCCCAATTTGGACTTAAACCTTAATTTAAAACTTGTACTAACTTTCTTGCAAATATTTGTTGCAGAATCCCCAGAGCAAGTGACAAAGGAAGACAAGATGTACATGGAAATGAAGTCTACGCTGGACGACGCCACTCTGCTGTCCGAAAACGTCGAAGGGTTTGGTGATGATGATGAATATATGAAGGTATATCTTTTTATAAGATTACTTTATTGAGTCACTCCATGTTAGTGTTAGAGCATGCTATTTCAATCTGCATTTACAGGCGTTACATACTCAAGAGTGAGATGCACAATGTTTCGATTCCATAAAAAGAAACAAATACATCTATGGAATTTAGCCTGCGAGAGAATGAGATAGAATACATTGTACAGTATTTCCTATTGTTTCCTATTTTAGTAGCCACTAGCTTATTACCGTAACTTCATGTGGACTACTCAAATTTCAAACCCCTATTTTACCCCCTTAGGGGTGGAATTTTCAGAAATCTCATTCAACAGTTCCCATGGGATTTTTAAAAAACCTTAAATCCACGCGGACGCAGTCGCGGACATCGTCTAGTAATAAATAAACCCTACAATCATCCTAATCTTGATACTCTGCATTCGTCACATTCTTTCTAAATTTAGTTTTTTTTTTTGCTTTCGCTTGCACACATAAATAAATAAAATTAATGTTTTTTTAATAAACAGTATTTTTACAAGATTTTATTTATCATCACAGCTTGAAGACCAGTCCGGTAAAACAGTGGAATTACCACCAGCAGAGAGAAAGGCTTTGCTAGTAGGGTTGGCGCTACATGAGCGCGGGAGAGCCGCCGCTAAGAAGAAGGACTATTCGCTGGCTCTTGTACTATTGCTGGAGGCTGATCGCCAGTTGAAGTAAGTTGAATACAGCTTGAAGACCAGTCCGGTAAAACAGTGGAATTACCACCAGCAGAGAGAAAGGCTTTGCTAGTAGGGTTGGCGCTACATGAGCGCGGGAGAGCCGCCGCTAAGAAGAAGGACTATTCGCTGGCTCTTGTACTATTGCTGGAGGCTGATCGCCAGTTGAAGTAAGTTGAATACAGCTTGAAGACCAGTCCGGTAAAACAGTGGAATTACCACCAGCAGAGAGAAAGGCTTTGCTAGTAGGGTTGGCGCTACATGAGCGCGGGAGAGCCGCCGCTAAGAAGAAGGACTATTCGCTGGCTCTTGTACTATTGCTGGAGGCTGATCGCCAGTTGAAGTAAGTTGAATACAGCTTGAAGACCAGTCCGGTAAAACAGTGGAATTACCACCAGCAGAGAGAAAGGCTTTGCTAGTAGGGTTGGCGCTACATGAGCGCGGGAGAGCCGCCGCTAAGAAGAAGGACTATTCGCTGGCTCTTGTACTATTGCTGGAGGCTGATCGCCAGTTAAAGTAAGTTGAATACAGCTTGAAGACCAGTCCGGTAAAACAGTGGAATTACCACCAGCAGAGAGAAAGGCTTTGCTAGTAGGGTTGGCGCTACATGAGCGCGGGAGAGCCGCCGCTAAGAAGAAGGACTATTCGCTGGCTCTTGTACTATTGCTGGAGGCTGATCGCCAGTTGAAGTAAGTTGAATACAGCTTGAAGACCAGTCCGGTAAAACAGTGGAATCAATCAAGCAGCCTGTTTGGGTCATCTGCTGGACATAAGCCTTCTCTGAAGCATACCATCATATATGGTTCCCCATCTTCCTCATCCACCCATTTTCCGCTAACTTCTTAAGGTCTACAGTCCAGCAGGCTCATACTATGATTGCTGGTAAGCGGTCCATGATTTTCCATGGTTCCATGATAGACA
The DNA here is from genome assembly GCF_905333055.1 of Maniola jurtina. Lineage (NCBI taxonomy): Eukaryota > Metazoa > Arthropoda > Insecta > Lepidoptera > Nymphalidae > Maniola > Maniola jurtina. The sequence continues at coordinate 385,410 of NC_060049.1, forward strand.
TGGACTGCCCACATATGCCCGCCTGACGATATGTCAAATATGAGGTTATGGTGACGTACAATCAAAGAAAAATAGGGCTACTGTAGGCGTGACTGTAGGCGTACCAGTGACGTCGAAGCCTTGACGTTTTTTTACAAGTTCCCTAACAGTGGTGAACTGTGGCGACTCTACAGCGTTCTATAGTATGGCATATTATTGTAAATTGAACAATTGAAAAGAGCAACCGCCGAGTTTCTTGCAGGTTCTTCTCGGTAGGAATGGCATTCCGTAAGTAACTATTCATAACCAGGGGTAAGTTATTTTGACGATTCAAAAACACTTGTAAAAGTTTACTTGAATAAAAATTTGTTCTATTCTATTCCATATTCTATTCAAGAGTGGTTAATTTTATTTAATTGGGCCTTAAGAGTACAACTTTGTCCATAGTGAATGCAGGTCCACGATCCTGAGTTCGGTAGACAACGTGGCTGTTCTTCAGTTGGACATAGCATGGTGCTACCTGTGCCTACAGAACCTTTCCTCGGCCAACGACGCGGCGACGAGATTGGCTCGCGCTGAGAAATCCTTCACTGCGACCTACGGGGAGGACCAGCAGAGGCTGATTGCACTTAAAGGGACTAACGGTGAGTGAAGCGAGCGTATTATCTAACTTTTCGTACTAGGGTGTGTGAGTAGTTTCCTCGAAGAATGAAGAAATCTGCAGGAGAACCAAGACACTGACATAGTCCAAACCAGTAAGCTGAAGTGGCTGGTTTTAAGTTTACGTAATTAACTATCACCATTACGTCATTATCTTACAAATTCAATAATTGACAATCAAAACATGGGCTCAGCGCCATGGGGACTATAATTTTTTAGGGTTCCGTAACTCAAAAGGAGAAACGGAACCCTTATAGGATCACTTTGTTGTCTGTCTGTCTGTCAGTCTGTCCGGTCCGTCCGTCTGTTCGTCGTGTCTGTCAAAAAACCTATAGGGTACTTCCTGTTAACCTAGAATCATGAAATTTGGTAGGTAGGTAGGTCTTATAGCATAAGTACAGGAATAAATCTGAAAACTGCGAATTTGTGGTTACATCATTAAAAAAAAATTAAAATGTGTTTCAATTTTCAAAATAAGATAACTATACCAAGTGGGGTATCATATGAAAGGGCTTTACCTGTACATCCTAAAACAAATTTTTATTTATTTTTAAGTAAAATAGTTTTTGATTTATCGTGCAAAATGTTGGAAAAAATACCCGAGTACGGAACCCTCAGTGCGCGAGTCTGACTCGCACTTGGCCGATTTTTTTTTAATCTGATTTGGAAGCAACAATATTTTGTGTTGCAGCAAATGAGCGCGTGCTGTTCATGCGTCTATACTTGCTGCAAGGTATCGTGGCGTACCATCAGAACAAGCGCGCGCAAGCCAGGACCTTGCTGGAGAAATCCGAGGCCGAACTCAAATATCTCAAGGTTTGCCCGTTGCTCTGTGGAGTTAAACTTCCAAACTTGTAGGAATTTTACCCGACTACGCAATTTGTAGGATTTTTACCCGACTACGCAATTTGTAGGATTTTTGCCCGACTACACAATTTGTAAGATTTTTACGTCACTACGCAACTTGTAGGATTTTTACGTGACTACACAATTCGTAGGATTTTTATCCGACTACGCAATTTTAGGATTTTTACCCAACTACAAAACTTGTATGATCTTTGCTATCCGAAATCTGGAAATAATGTGTCAGTGGGTCAAAACAAATATCTTTTAAACAAATAACACAGAGAAAGGGAAAGAAAAAGTAAAGTTTTATTAATTTTTGGTTCAAATAAAACAAACTATATTCTATTAAAGGTGGATGAAACTTCAGTTCAAGCGCTGATGGAACTGGGCTGGTCCCGGGGACAGGCCATGACGGGGCTGAGGGCCACTGGAGGTGACCTGGACAGAGCACATCACTACTTGGAAGACAGGCGGAGGGAGCGCGAAGAGGCGCGGGAGAAGCATAGACAAGAGAGGTGAGTGGTTTGTTGCTAATCCATATAATATTATAAATGTTTTGCATTTATAATATTAGTATGGAAGTATGGATCTAGTAGTATGGATTAGGGTCTGTCTGTCTGTCTGCTAGCTTTTCACGGCCCAACAGTTTAACCGATTTCGATGAAATTTGGTACAGTGTTAGCTTACGTCCCTGGGAAGGGGCTGTTTTTTATCCTAGAAAATCAAAAAGTACCCACGGGATTCTTAAAGTTCCATCCGTTTAACCGATTTATATTGGCATGCAGATAGCTATTATGACGTAGGCATCCGCTAAGAAAGGATTTTTGAAAATTCAACCCCTAAATGGGTAAACCCACCGCTAACCCGGTAAGGGCGAACACGAACGCTGTGCGGGTGTGCGGGGCACCCCCCCGCCTCATACCCCGATTGACATCCGTGCATGTCGTTTTTGTTTTTTGTATTTTCTAGCCCGTAGTTTTAAGCTTAGTTTTATTTTGTCACGTCAATCTGTTGCTCCGTTGCGTGATTGAAGGATAAACAAACAAGCAACCACACTTTTGCAATTATTATATGGGTAGTGATTTTGCAGGGAACAGCGCAAACTCGGCATCTGCGAAGATGGTTCCGCAGTGAAACCGCAGTTAGTGGAAGCTCTACAAGCCATGGGCTACACGCGGCGGCTCGCAGTCTGCGCGCTGCGGAACTCTAACAACGTCGTTGCGGACGCTGTCAGGCTTATACAGGAGCAACCCGAGTTGGTGAGGCCGTCATTCTAAGTGTGTGTGTGTGTGTGTGTGCCTGTGTGCGTGTGTGAGTGTGTGTGTGTGTGTGTGTGTGTGTGTGTGTGTGTGTGTGTGTGTGTGTGTGTGTGTGTGTGTGTGTGTGTGTGTGTGTGTGTGTGTGTGCGTACTTACGTGCGTGCGTGCGTACGAGTGTGCGTGGTGCGTGCGTGTGTATGCGTGGTGCGTGCGTGCGTGTATGGGTGTGTGTATTTCTGCGTGGTGCTTACGTGCGTGTGTGTTGCATTACCCGTGCTCAGTCCCACTCTCACTGAGTTGATGATGATGAATGACTGTAATGATAATTATTATTTGTTGCAGTTAGTGGATAGCGATGACTCGGACGACACGGAAACCCCAAGCTCGGACGATTCACTCGTGGAACCCGATAACAAACTCGTTGCGGAGGTAAGGAGGAACAAGCTTGTGAAGTTTCTAAATACACTCCAGTATATCCAGTAAAATATCGATAAGAATTTACGTTACAAGAAGAAGACATTTTTTTTATAGGAAATCTGTCTTTATATTTATTCCTTAGATAAAAGTTATTGACGATTGAAAAATCGGTCCTAAGTCAGATAAATACGAACAGGTAGGTATCACATCACACTAATATTACAAAGGCGAAAGCTTGTGTGTATGTGTGTGTTTGTTAGTCTTTCACGCAAAAACTACCGGGTGGATTTGGCTGAAATCTAGAATGAAGATTGATTATACCATTATTATTTTTATCCCTGAAAATTAAAGAGTGCCCACGAGGTTTTTAAAAACCTATATCCACGCGAACGAAGTCGCGGGCATCAGCTAGTAAAATATAAATGGTTTGTTGTTATATTGTCTAGTTGGAAGCGATGGGGTACCCCGTAGACGAAGCCCGCAGTGCGCTGCGTCTAGCACATAACCACATCAGCAAAGCCGTTGACTTGCTTGTGGGCTGGTGCTCTCAACCATGTGAGTACTAGTAATATAGCTGGTAAACATCGCAAAAAAATATATTAAAAAGTGTGTTATTTCTTGTGCAATATACAAGTGTAGCGGTTGCCACATTCGCAAGAAGATGTCGCTTCTAAACTCAAACAATCAACAACGCTCGAAACACGAACCACAGCCTGATAACTCACGACCTACGGCCTAGATGGCAGCACGGGTAGCTTAATTGGAAACTCAAGGAGAAACACGCAACTTTCAATCGCATTGACAGAGCGTTTACCAAATTGCACTATATATAGAAGTTTCGACACACAACCGTCGGCCCAGCTGGCGCTACCGAGCACAACACTATTCCCATTTGGTACGGTCGAGCACACAGACACGGCTTCCGTACACAAGGAACCAAAAGCTTAATTTGCTATAATCCGCTAAACCAGGCAAATCTTACAATGCACAAAAGGTCTACATTTCCTGAGGATGCTCCTGTTTCGGGGTGAAACGTGCGTCGAGTGGTTTTGGGATCTGTGTGGTGCTGCATGGTGGTGGTGCTTATTTCTTGTTTGGTGGCTGGCTTTTCCTGCATATTATAGCGGATAGCATAGCGGATTATAGCAAAGTAAGCTTTTGGTTCTTTGTATATCATGGACTTCCGCAAAGTAACGCCTCCTTCAACACAACATTCTTGTACGATGTTACTGAACTCTTCGTGTAAGAGTCTGACTCGCATTTGATCAGTTTTTTCCCACTCAGCTTTCACTAAACAAACTATAACTTACTTTTCGAACTACAGGCGATCCGACAAACCCGTCCACGAGTGCCGCGATGGTTTCGCGAAAGAAGCAGAAGCAAGAAATCAGAGAAAAAAGGTACACTTTCATGGGTAGTATATAAACGCTAAAATAAATTTTGATTTTAATCCGACCTGCGGCAAAGCCAAAAGGAAGGATTATGATTTTAGGAGTCTATATATGTATGTAAGTTTGTATTTATGTGTGTTTCATTGTAGCGTCTAAAATACTGACCCGATTTTGATGAATGAGGTGTCAATCGATTCGTTAGTATGGCCCGAGTGACATAAGCTATATTTTATACGAAAAAATTGACCTAACGGATATTACATCGAAAAAAGTGGTTTCCAAAAAATTTTTTTTGCCATTGTATCGAGTGGGGTGTCCAATGAAAGAGGAAAAAATTCTGAGCTCATGAATATAAATATACAGGAAAATTAAATTATACCAAGCGACAGAAAAACAAAACTATAATATTTCAGCGTTTATTAAGACGATCGCAGTCGGGTTTTAGTTTTCAACTTTATCTTGTTTATAGGAGAAAACAGCGCGAGTTGGCTTTGCGTCGCCTCAAGACTGCAATACGGACTGATGAAGACGACTACCTGAGCGCTTCGCTGGCTGAAGAAGAACAATTTCTGGCGCAGTACAAATCACTTCTTTGAGACTCATATACTTTTATACTAGCCCAACCGCCCAGACTTTGCTCGGATGGAATATTTGGGTTTGTTGCAGAAAACCCAAGCCAGCCATAGTCCTCCAGCGTGGCCGACTATGGCCCAAACCCTTATCATTCTGAGAAGAGACCCGTGCTCAGTAGTTGACTGGTAATGGGTTGATTATGAAAATACTATTTTGTGCAATTACACCGACCGTTTTGTTCGCCAGGTCATCAAACCTGAGGGTGGTTTTTGAGGTTAACATTGGTAAAATATGTTAGTCACTTAATGGTACTGGAGTATTCGCAATACCAATATAAAAAGAAAAGGACTAAACAACCTTAATTTAATTTAGAACTGTCAAAACTCGTAACTTTAGTTTCCAGTCGTGAGCCTATTGGTTTTTGTAGAGTAGCAACCTAAAAATCAATTTCTGTCCTTTTTTAGCAATATTAAAAAGAAAAGGATGCAGATACAATTTAGTTCTTTGCGTGTCTAATTTATATGTATAGATTTTGTCGATGGTCTATTCTTATACATACTCGTATTATATAGTATATTAGATAAAAGAAATGTGTATCTAACGGCAATAAATAAAAATGTTTACTGTTAAATGTATTTTTATTTATAATCCTTAATTCTATCAATAGTTACATAAGAGGTAGTCACTTATATTTAACAGAGAGGAAGAGTTAGTTTATTGTAAAGAAAATAAGTAAATATAGTAAAATATTCTAAAAGTTATCATGACTGCGCTTAAATTGATAATTTTAATGTAAAATTGTTTTTGTCATGGTTGTTGTTTAAAATAATCACCAATAAAAAACTGATGCCGAAAGGGCATTCCATATCCTAGCGGTTCGAATCAGAAACGAGGAGGCAAATCGCTTCGTACGTGTCCGTGGAATTTCGACTACGTACAGATGCAGACTTTGACGATGCCTTGCAGTACGATAAATAGGTAAAGGAGAAACCAGGTCAAAAAGTTTTTCGGCTTCATCGATACTCTATCCACGGAGAAAAGTTATTATACAGCTCTCTGTTACGAATCTCATACAAATGACAGACAAAAAGTCCAAACACAAACGAAATGATGTTTTCTGTACTATTGCAGAAACTGTACAAAAAACATTCAAAATTCAATTCGAAAACATAGTTTCGTTTGTGACTGGTTGGTCACTCAAAATGGTTAACGCGCACAGGCTTTTTTGTCTTTGTCTTTTGTAAAGGATTGAGAAACAGAGAGTGCCCTATAGTAACTTCTCTCCGTGTTAGAGTGCAGTATAAATAAATAGGTTTGTCACTGATTAACAAGAAACTCCAAGAACATAACATCGTTTTTGATGTATTCAAACTTGTCCAGGCTGGTGTGTGGTATGAAGATGTACTGCCTCTTCATCTGGATGACGCCCATGTCGAGGGTTTCCGTGGACTTCGTCTTCTCGTCACCCGTTTCGTCGTAATCATGTCTTTTTGAGGAGGATTTTCGACGAAGATCGAGGGATTTTACTATGTCCATTGCCTGTGGATTAAAGATCATATTATGTCAAAAGCTGTGATAGCCTAGTGGTTAGGAGCTCCGCCTCCTATACGGAGGTCGGGGGTTTGATCCCGGACATGCAACTACCGGATAACACCGGACGCAACACGGATAACCGAAAAGTTAGGTATTTTCGGTGTTATGTACGTTTTTGCTTTAACGATGAAGGAAAACATCGTGAGAAAACCTGCCTGCCTGAGAGTTCTCCATAATATTCTCAAAGGTGTGTGAAGTCTGCCAATCCACATTATAATGCTAACGCTAAGGTCACAGGACCATTCTAGCAAAGTGTCGTTGGGTAGGTACTCAAGTGGTACCTTAAGGTAGTATTTTGGGACCTAAACTTTTCCTTGTATATGTAACCTTAGCACGTAGCTCTTTAAGAAAAGTCAAAAATATCCCTTCATCTGACCTGGTTCTTTTTAGCCGGCTGGTCCCGCAGTACCTATGATGCTGACACTAAGGTCACAGGACCATTCTAACAAAGGGTCGCTGGTTAGACACTTAAGGAGCACCTCAAGGTAGTATTATGGAACCTACACTTTTTTTTTTGTTTATGTATAAAGAAAACCTTTTTAAGAAGAGCTGAACAAAAATATTTCTTCATCTTACCTGGTTTTTGTTAGCCGGCTAGTCAATCAATGTGATGCTGACGCTAAGGTTACAGGGTCATTGTAAGAAAGGATCGCTGGTTTAGTACTCAAGGGGTACCTCAAGGTAGTATTTTGGAACCTATTCTTTATCTTATATATAAATGGAACCTTGGCTCGTAACTCTTTATCTTTCATCTGACCTGGTTCTTGTTAGCCGGCTGGTCGCGCAGTATGATGCTGACACTAAGGTCACAGGGCCACTCCAACAAAGGGTCGTAGGGCCCAGTGACAAGGCGCACGGTGCTGGTAATGTGACGGCCCTTCCACTTGCCGATGCCGTTCAGGTGCACTTCGGCCTGGGAATACGATCACAGTTGGGAAATGGTAGCAGCAGTTGGGAAAAGCAAAATTTTGCTCTAAACTTGTAATACTAATTGGACTCCATACTTGTATAACTAATATTGGTTCGAAAGATATAAGAGGCACTCGTTTTTATTCTAATTCTAAGCATTGCTTCATTGTTTAACGAAACGCTACGAGTGTCCACCACGTATCCAAGGAGGGCTTGGTTAATTGATTAGATTAGATTATTTATTTATTGCAAAACCGTCCATGGGTCTAGCGTCCATTCATCGCAGACGCTGCAAAAGTTTTTAGAAACGCCTTTTATGATTGACTAGCTGACGCCCGCGACTTCGTCCGCGTGGATTTAGATTTTTCGAAATCCCGTGGGAACTCTTTGGTTTTCCGGGATAAAAAGTAGCCTATGTGCTAATCCAGGATATTATCTATCTCCATTCCGAATTTCAGCCAAATCCGTCCAGTAGTTTTTGCGTGAAGGAGTAACAAACATACATACACACACACACACACACACAAACACAAACACATATACAAACTTTCGCCTTTATAATATTAGTGTGATGATCTAGCCCATACCAAGGCGAATCGTTATCATTAGAAACCGGGCATAAATCTTCTGACCATTAAAAATGTTCTGACACCCATCCAGTTACAGACTCGTCTGAACGTTGCTTAACTGTCGTAATCTTACCTTTAACGTGTAGCCGTATTTGCTGGTGCGGAACAGAGGACTGGTCAGGATTGAATCTTTCTCTTTGGCGTCTTTCATTCGAGCCGCGAAGTTGTCTATCCTCCATATTAGGTGACCTTAAAATGTAACATTTATAATACCTATAATAATAATTTAAAAGTTAGCTAGTAATTCTATGACTAATAGTGAATAGAATATAAAGGTTTCATGTTTGCCTCGTTTTGTTTATTCAATTTCCTAAATGTAATTTAAGTAGGTATATATTTTATAGCGGGTTGGGAAGCTGAAGTGGCAATGGGCAGGGCCTAGGTTCGAAAAACGATAGACATTGAGGGCTCAAAGTGCTTGAAATGCGACCTCATGCAGGACAGCGTAGTTGGAAACTCCTAACTGGTGGATGGACGATATCAAACGAGTCGCAGGGAGCATCTATCGGTTGAATATAGTGATGATTTATTTAAAGTAAACGGATACGGAATCCTAAAATGGTCAATAACCGTAAAGACATTGAATTTGGAGACCAGAAATAGTTTCTTCTGTCAAATGATTAAAACGTCTTCACATATAGATCGATAGACGATTATTTCACCAAGTTTTATCATAAGTCTTGATGATAAAACCTCTCCATAAATATGTTAAGCAATAAGTAAGTGGATCGTTGAACTATGTTGTCAGTCAGTGTGGCAATCGCAGTGAGCGAGAGGCATAACGTACAGAGATACAATACCTAGGCTTTGTATGCAAATGGGGTATTATCTAAGAATAATCAAAGCAAAAACTGTAGGTAATAAAGAATCTATTATTATAAGCATCCTGCCATTTATTTACCACTAGATGATGCCCGCAGCTTCGCCCGCGTATATTGGTCAGATCCCCTGCAGCATCAGGGTTGAGGAGTTGGAATCCAAATTTTTATAACAATGTCGAAAGTTCCCCTATCGATTAAAAAAAAAATACGCAAATCGGTTAAGAAATCTCTGAGATATCAGTGCATAGGTAGAAAAATAGTTACAACTCCTCCATTTTTAAAGTCGGTTAAAAAAGTAGCCTATGTTACTTCTTGGTTAATCCTCTACTTGTCTGTGAAAGTCCCCTTAAAATAGGTTTAGCCAATTAGCCCGTTCAAACAGACAAACACTCCAATTTTATTTATTAGTAAGTATAGTTATTATAAGCATAATGCCATTTATTTACCATTTTCAAGTATTGAGGTAGGTACCTACTGTTTCGACTTTTGGCAGAGTTAATTTCACTGCTTTTTGTACTACTTTTAATGATCTCTTAATTATTATTACCTACTTAAATTCTTCATCGAAGTCACTTATGTAATTATTCGGGCAGTGATCTTTTCTGAATTGATCAAGGATTTGGAGGCTTTAGCTGCTATAGTTCTGCTCGGTCAATTTTTTTTAAAGAATCTACCAGCCGTGTCAAACAATCCCTTTTTCTCCTCCAACTAAGCGTAAAGCATGTGCTAGGAGTAGAAACGACAATAGTGCAATAGATGCCGTGGAGTCAATGTCGCGTCATAGGTTTGACCATTGACTCGAGTTTGAACGTTATATATTACGGGTTTGAAAAAATACTAAATCACTAATATTGGTAAATAAATGTTCCTTGTTATTTATTGGATTGTGTTATATATTGTTTTGTGTAATACCTATAAAAATATCGCCAATTTTTGCGAGCTTTCCGATTACACCCTGTATTCCCTGTTATCAGCTAATAGTTACTATTTACCATCATCGCGAGCAAGTTCAGGGTTGTCCAAAATAACCCTAGTTTGAAAGTCTGCCAGCTTTCAGCGCATCTTGTGGTGAGAGCCCTTAGGTCTCGCGACTTTTTCTGCTCCCCCGTCTCCACTCTAGAGTCTGCTGTGGCTACCTCTAGGACTGCCTAGAGAATATTATGTGGCGCGCAAGTCGGATTGCAACGCATGCCGGGTAATATCAGTTAGTAGTATTTACCATTATCTCCAGCAAGTTCAGGGTTGTCCAAAATAACCCTAGTTTGAAAGTCAGCCAGCTCACTGCGCATCTTGTGGTAGGACTTGGTGAGAGCCCTGAGGTCTCGCGACACTTTGTCCATCCTGTTCGCCTGCTCCGCCGTCTCCGCTCGCGCGTCTGCCGTGGCCACCTCTAGGACTGCTAAGCGATCTATTGCCTGCAGAATCCATACTAATATTATAAATGCGAAAGTGTGTCTGTCTGTCTGTGTGTGCTAGGTTTTCACGGCCCAACCGCTGAACCGATTTTAATGAAATTTGGTACAGACTTGGGAATGGGATACATCCCGGGGAAGGACATTATGCTACTTTTTATCCCGGAAAATCAAAGAGTTCCTACGGGATTTAAAAAACCCGAAATCCAAGCGGGCGAAGCTGCGGGCATCCTCTAGTTGAAAATAAATTAAGGATTTTTTATTCCACAGCTACTTAGGAAATGGATGATGAGATGCTAGCCCACTTCCATCTAAGATGGAAGTGGGCTAGCTTGGAAGTGGGCAGTTCTGTTTTAATTAAATTAATAATTATTATTATTTAGCGCTTTTGAGGTCCACGTATCTAGGGTCACGCTTGACCACAATCCAACTGATGAGAAGCGACGATACGATCTTAGATGGGATGGGTTTGCCTCTTCAATCTTGTTTGAAAGATACCCGGAATAAAAGAATAGAATAAAATATATTTTTATTCAAGTAAACTTTTACAAGTGGTTTTGAATCGTCAAAATTATTACTGGTTCGGAATGCTTTTCCTATCGAGAAGAATTACTAGCAAGAAACACGGCAGTTGCTCTTTTCAAGTGTCCAATTTACAATAATATGTCATACTATACAAGCAATTGCAGCCCCGCGCACTGCTGGAGCGATAAAACTTACAGGTCTTTCAGCCGTAGTGTTCTGGATCTGCATCCTCAGCACCGACAGCTGCGCCAGCTGTTCCGACGAGCGCCGCGACTCCATCAGCTCACTCTCCAGCATCGCGCGACTCTCCGCGTTCCGCTCTCTCTCCTCTTCTACTGTCTGCTTTATGTACTCTATTACTTCCTCTGGAAAATAGTACAAAAACTCGAATACTGATAGTCACTCCTGAAAAGTCTGTTATCATTATAGAAACTAGAAATGTAAAATCTGTTTACCCAGGCTCTTGATGGTTCGGATCCTGTTATCATGCTGAGTCAGCGCTTGCTCCAGTAGCTCTCTCTCATGCTGCTCGTGAACCAAGCTGCTGACAGCACTCTCCAGTCGCATCACTGTCGTCAGCTGCTGGCTTTGCAACTCCTGGAATAGGAGGCACACCAACAAGGAATTCCATTATTCTACGACATACAACGTCTCTCTTGCCAACTGTTGACTTCGAAACCTATCATAATACTTTTTTCCTGTTTTTACTCTTTCTCTTCCTGTCTTATTTAATGTTTTCTCTTAGTGATTCTTGGTTATACTAGATAGACTAGTCAAGGGAATACTAGACAGAAGGGGCCAAAGCAGTTTCTTGTCATTACCTGTAAAGCCAGCTGTACATTGGACAGGTCGTGTTTGAACTGCGCTGCCCAGTTGGCGGCACGCTCAGCCTCATCGTCTACTGCACCTCGCAAAGACACCAGGGTCGAGAGGAAGTGCTGTGCTCGCTCCTCGACTAGTACCAGCTTAGATCTGAGGTTTTCCAGCTCTGTGGACTGGAGGTCTCGGTGGCTGGATTCTTCGGCCAGGAGAAGCCTATAGACCAAATAAAACCAGGTTTTTGAGGGTCATTCTAGTGTAGTGGCGAGTGCTATGCGGGAGAGACTCGGGAAATTCCAGGTTCAATTTTGCTGGTATGGTAGTAACTAAGCACGCCCATCCTCCCACCAGACCAGAGACAATTTAGATATTATAAATTCCAAAACTGCCACTGCCGGAAATCGAATCCAGGACCTCCAACTTATGAGACCATAGCGATCACTACTGCGCTCGGGAGGTCGTCATTTATACCGTACGTAAATACTGTGGGCCTCAGAGTTCGAGTAGCAACTCCACGAAACTATTGCATCAAAAACCTTTACGTATAAACACGCCACATACACCTAACCTAACCCACGTGCATAACCGTACAACGCGAATATGATCATTAAAGTGCTAAACGACTTATTGCCTTTGACTGTACTTACTTGATGGAAGTGACTTCCTTTTCAAGGTAGCTGACGCACTCCTCGAGAGGGAGGGACTTGGGGTTCCACGTGTGGTTCGTGACAGCGGGTGGAGACGGATCGGACAACCGCACGTGGCTTGGAGACGCTACGTCTCTGCTCTGAAAGACAAAACAATATTATCCATACTATTATTATAAGTGTGTCTGTCTGTCTGCAAGCTTTTGACGGCTCAACAGTTTAGGTGCAGAGTTAGCTTATATCCTGGGGAAGGACATGGGCTATCCCGGAAAAACAAACAGTTCCCACGGGATTCTTAAAGGCCCATCCGATTTATATGTTTGATACAAAGGTAGCTTGCATGCCGGAAATTCATCCCGGAAAATCAAAGAGTTCAGAGGCATCATCTAGTAATAAATAGAAGCAAGTACCTTTTCCATCTGCGGACACTCCTTCACATGGGTGTCCCTGTGTTTCCTCTGTATCCAGGCTCCGCAGCGCAGGGGACACTGCTCTAGTATACTGCCGCATTGCTTCAGGTGATTCTGCGAAATACAATATTTTTCACTCTAGTATAGAAGCAGGCGTTATTTTGTGGAAGTCCATGATATACAAGGAACCGAAAGCTTAATTTACTATAATCCGCCAAACCAAAGCAATCTGTATGGTGCAACATGCAGCATGCGAGATGCACCGCCCGCACTCCCACTGATAAACATGCAGGAATAGCAAGCCACCAAGCAAGCCACTCGCACCACCACCACGCAGCACCACACAAATCCCAAAACCACTCGACGCACGTTTCGCCCCGACACCGGAGCATCCTCAGGAGATGACCTTACAATGCCTAATTGCAAAGTTAGCCCTACTTACTGGCTGGCTTTTCCTGCATGTTTATCAGTGGAAGGGCGGGCGGTGGATATCGTATTGTTTGGTTTTTGCGGATTATAGCAAACTAAGCTTTTGGCCGGACGATCGTAGTCGGGTTTCAGTTTTCAACTTTATTTTTATATAACTTAAAATTGAATTGTATCGCCTCTTACTGATTTATACCGAAACCTTCAAAGTTTATCACCATTTTAATTACTTACCTATAAATTAATTTATGATTTCAATGACTTTAAAACAATTTTCATTATAATTTAAACCGGACCGCCACAATCGCTCTTAAATTTGCGACAATCGTTAATTCATTTAAAACTAGCTGATGCCCGCAGCTTCGCCCTCGTGGATTGGTCAGATCCCCTGCAGCATCAGGATTGAGGAGTTGGAATCCAATTTTTTTATGAAACAATGTCGCAAAGTTCCTCTATCGATTAAAAAAGAAATGACGCAAATCGGTTCAGAAATCTCGGAGATTTCGGTGTACATAGGTAGAAAAACACAACTCCCTTCTTAAAAGTCGGTTAAAAAGTAGCCTATGTTACACCCTGGTCAATCCTCTACTTGTATGTGAAAATCCCGTTAAAATCGGTTCAGCCGTTCCGAAGATTAGTCTTTTCAAACAGACAGACAGACAGACAGACAGACAGACAGACAGACAAAAATTTTAAAAACGTGTGATTCAGTTATGGTATCGTTCAAATAACCATATGACCTTAATATGTGGTAGTTATTTCGAAATTACAGACAGACACTCCAATTTTATTTATTAGTATAGATTATTTAAAGGTTACCTATATTTTTAAGGCTAAATACCTACTGATACATATTTTAAGGCTTCTCTGCCCATTTCATTTCTGTTAACTACTTTATCAAGGTAATAGGTGTTTCAAAGCCATCTTAAATTAAAAAAAAACCGGCCAAGTGCGAGTCAGACTTGCGCACTGAGGGTTCCGTACTCGGGTATTTTTCCAACATTTTGCACGATAGATCAAAAACACATAAAAATAAATAAAAATCTGTTTTAGAATGTACAGGTAAAGCCCTTTTATATGATACCCCACTTGGTATAGTTATCTTATTTTGAAAATTGAAACATATTCTAATTTTTTTTTTTAAATGATGTGACCACAAATCACGGTTTTCAGATTTATTCCTGTACTTGTGCTATAAGACCTACCTACCTGCCAAATTTCATGATTCTAGGTCAACTGGAAGTACCCTATAGGTTTCTTGACAGACACGACGGACAGACAGACACAGACAGACAAACAGACAGACAACAAAGTGATCCTATAAGGGTTCCGTTTTTCTTTTTGGGGTACGGAACCCTAAAAACAATTATGCCATGTCTAAAAGGCAAGAATAAAGTTGGTAGACCGAAATCGCGATGGTGCAAAGTATATAGCTTAGATAGTAGGAAAGAATTGGGCAAAAAAAGATGGCAGTTTTTATTACACCTTTGTTTTTTACACGGCATCGTACCGGAAATCTAAATCGCATGGCGGTACGACTTAGCCGGTAGGATGGTAACTAGCCACGGCCGAAGCCTCCCACTAGACAGACAGTTATAATACTAACCTGTAGTTTCCCCATCTCGAAGGCATCATTACAGAAGTAGCAAGGGCTCTCCTTGGCCCGCACTCCCTCCGTGTCAGCTTCCACTCGCTTTATGCTCATTGTCGCGCCAATTTTCGAAAGGCAACGCCACGCATTTGGATCAATTTAGAAAACTGATACCTCTCACACTATTTTAAGATTTTTTAATTATTTCTAGCAAATATTTGGTTTAGTTACCATGAATTTATTTTTCACAAGCTTTTATATTTATTTATAGTTATCATTAATCGTTATCAATTGTTAATAATTAGATTTCGTTTTAATTAGGCATCTATTGATATCATCTCATTGATATCTATAACTTTACTTCGTTAGATTTCAGCTATGTACATAAATATTATTCTACATGACTTCATTATAAAACGACATTGGAACTGATTCATTGATTTTTATCTCTTCTTAGTAGGTACCTACTCTGCTACAGATATAAAATCTTTTACTTGAATAAATACTATACTAATCTATTGGCACAAAAAGTTGTCAAAAATACCTTAAGTATTAGGTACTAAATCTAAGTACTAAGCAACACTTTTAACCCGCGAATTAAACTGTTAATCACACACAAGCCCTTTAAAATTATAACGCATTGTAGTGATGACCGATTTGCTATATTAATAACTTCGACACATCACTAATTTACTAAAACTCATAGATGTTCTATCGATTAACTTATTCTGAAAGGTTCTAGAGGTTCTCTTTTATTTTGTTTATTATTTCAAGTGAAAAACACGGGTTTAGTCCACTATTTCACAGGCAATGTGGTATGGTACGCCCATAGCGTTCCGCTAATGAATCAGTATAGTTATCAAGCCGCCATGACACCTGATATGATAGCAATGATAAGGATGATAACAATGCAATACTGCTGGTTTGTTCTATTGTTTTTTTTTATTGGGTCAAGGTGGGATTTTGTAGCTTTCTGAGATCGAATAAATCTGGAATCGAACCCAAGTTAGCTCTATTTGAGCCACCATTATTGTTATAATTATTATTATTATTAACCGACTAGCTGATGCCCGCGACTTTGTTCGTGTTAGGTTTTTTAAATCCCGTGGGAAGTCATTGGTTTTCCGGGATAAAAAGTAGCTTATATGTTAATCCAGGGTATAATCTATCTCCATTCCAATTTTCATCTTAACCGTTTTTGCGTGATTGAGTAACAAACATCCAAACATCCACACTTTCACATTTATAAAATTACTAGCTGATGCCCGCGACTTCGTCCGCGTGGATATACTTAGGTTTTTAAAAATCCCGTGGGAAGTCACTGACCGTTTTCCGTGTTAAAAAGCAGCATATGTGTTAATCCAGAGTATAATCTATCTCCATTCTAATTTTCATCCAAATCCGTTCAGCCGTTTTTGCGTGATTGAGTAACAAACATTCAAACATCCACACTTTCACATTTATAATATGTACTTATATTACTAGCTGATGCCTGCGACTTCGTTCGCGTGGATGTAGGTTTTTTTAAATCCCGTGGGAAGAGATTGATTTTCCGGGATATAAAATAGCCTATGTGTTAATCCAGGTTATAATCTATCTCCTCTATGACTATGACTATGACTATCTCCATTCCCATCCAAATCCGTTCAGCTGTTTTTGCGTGATTGAGTAACAAACATACACACATACACACAAACTTTCGCCTTTATAATATTAAGTGTGAAAGTTGTCCACAGCTGGACTTGGTATCTTGTAGGGACCATGACCCATTCTAGTACCTTGGGTCTCCAACGTCTAACGGTTTTTTCGAACTGTGTGCCCACTGCCCTGCCCATTGCCACTTCAGCTTCGCAACCCGTTGAACTATGTCGGTTACTCTTTTTCTCCTTCGGATCTTCTCATTTCTGATTTGATCACGTAGAGAAACCCCAAGCATAGCTCTCTCCATCGCCCAATGAGTGACTCTATGTATTTTCTTAACTCCAAAATAATGAGGAAACCCGGAATGAACAAAGGAAGTAGGTATAACCTTATAACGGCCCGACTACCTGACTCTATTCTAATAAATAAGATTTTATCTTAAACACCAAAAAAGTTAAACCAGTTGGTTATAATTAACAATTAAAGTATAATTTGCAAATTAATTAAATTCGTCATTCCATTGTTTTGAAGACTTCCTAATTGAGGCTTTTACAAGGTTTTCGACCTGAAATAGGCATGCAGATGATTTTAGTTCACTAGCGTTTCAGTTGTCTGAAAGAGTAGCTGATTTTGACAAAAAATGATAGAGATATATTCCTATTTTTAACCCCCGACCCAAAAAGAGGGGTATTATAAGTTTGACTTGTGTATCTGTGTATCTGTCTGTGGCATCGTAGCTCCTAAACGAATGAATCGATTTTAATTTAGTTTTTTTGTCTGAAATCCAGTCTGTCCCCGCCGTTTGATCAAAATCAAATCAACTCAAAATCATTTTTTCAAAGTAGTTACTAATAATTGTACTCCTTTTGATGGTCGGAATTGTTATATTTGTACGAACTAGTGGTGATAATTAATTACGAACTTAAAACTAAAGTTACGAGGGTTCCAAACGCGCCCAAGTCCGAGAAGAGCCCACAACAAACTCAGGATCAAAGTTTGGATTGTTGAATCAATTAAGATCGTTCTTAATCTTTTATAGCGGCTACCAATTATAAATCACTTAAAACGCACTTAGCCTTATCTTAAACACTTAGGTACTTATATTATGTTGTGAAGTATTACATACTTATTCTAAGTAGGTAGGCACCTACCTTCTTATATAAAAAAAATGTTTTAAGTTGCCTACTAGGGAAATCCTTGTGAATTGAAATAGTTTTGTTCAATAAGTAGGTAAATAATAGATATATCTAAACAGCAGATCTATCAAAAACAATTACGAGTAACTCCAATGAAAAATGCTAATCGGAATGCAATATCTCCCATTCAAGGTTTGTTTGTTAGGTATTTCTCAAAAACAACTGATATAATTTTGTTGATTTTTAGGGTTCCGTACCTCAAAAGGGTAAACGAAACCCTTACAGGATCACTTTGTTGTCTGTCTGTCCCTCTGTCGATCTGTCTGTTTGTCCGTACGTCCGTTCTTGCGTCGTGTTTGTCAAGAAAACCTATAGGGTACTTTCTGTTGTCCCAGAATCATGTGGCAGGTACTAGTCAGGTTGGTGTTATAGCACAAGTAAAGAAAAAAAAATCTGAAAACCGTGAATTTGTGATTGTGTGATTAAAAAAAATTAAATGTGTTTCAATTTTCAAAGTGAGACTAGTAACTATACCAAGTGGGAGTAACTATACCAATCAGAAAGGGACCATATATGCATAATAGTTTTTGATTTATTGAGCAAAGTGTCGGAAAATATACCCGAGTATGGAACCCTCGGTGCGCGAGTCTGACTCGCACTTGGCTGGTTTTTTTAATCTCAAAACCTAATGTCCTAACCTAATGACCTAGAATCATGGCATGAAAATCGTGAGGAAACCTGCATGCCTGAGAGTTCTCATGAAGGCGTGTAAAGTCTGCCAATCCGCACTGGGCCAGCATGGTGGACTATGATCAAACGAACGGTCAAACCCTTCTCATTCTGAGAGGAGACCTGTGCTCAGTAGTGAGCCGACGATGATGAATCTATCATCCTACGTCAGTCAATAGATACGCAGTTAAGTATTTGAAAATTATGCTTTTACGTACAGTGTATGTTATTTACCTATAGAACCCGACAGGTCGAGATGGCTATCGGGGTGTGGACGCCCCGCACATCCGCACAGCCCCCGCGCTAATCCGGTGCGGGATTGCGCGGGTGAGGTGCGGGTGTGCGGGGCGTCCCCCCGCCTCATACCCCGATTGCCATCTCGACCTGTAGCTACTTATAGGTCCCCGTACCAATTAATTTGTAAGATCGAAATTATAAGTTTTTGACCTTTTGTGTTAGTGGTCCATGTTCAAGCAACGACCGCAAAAAAAACCTGCGATTCTCCTAAAGTTGTTAAACATGTTAATTTTGTCTCAGACATGCAGATTTTCTCACGATATTATTTTCCTTCACCGTTAATACAAGTGATAGGTATTTCATTGCTTAAAACGCACATGTCTCACTCCGAAAGTTAGATGTGCGTGTCCGGGATCGAACCCTCGACCTGAGGCGGACCTCTTGACCACTGGATTATCGCGGCCCTTTAGTGAGGTACGGCAACCTAATTATTATCTAAGATATCATCTAACTACCAGTCAGAAATGTTGGATCCATTAACCTTCAGAGTGTTGTCCCAAATCACTATAAACCTTGTTGAAAGACTACTTGGAAAAATAAAGTATACTTAGAATAATTGATTGTATCAATTTAAAACAAGAATCTGCGCAAACGCATCCCTGACGGCTTGTAATGGTGGCTTCACACAACGCGTGTTTTCACGCGCGCTTTATAGCGAACTAGCCGATGCCCGCGACTTCACCTGCGTGGATTTAGGTTTTTGAAATCCCGTGGGAACTCTTTGATTTTCCGGGATAAAAAGTAGCCTATGTGCTAATCCAGGATATTATCTATCTCCATTCCAAATTTCAGCCAAATCCGTCCAGTAGTTTTTGCGTGAAGGAGTAACAAACATACACACACACACACACACACATACAAACTTTCGCCTTTATAATATTAGTGTGATTAGAAATTCAATTTTCAGGGGGGATCACACACATGAAAAAGAAGCTAGAATTTTTTTCTTATCCTAGTATGTGGGGTATAACTGTTTAGAGCTCATTGAGTAGAGCACAAATGCATTTTTATTTATTTACTTTAAAAATAAGGAAATGGGGGGGAGCTTTAAAGTTTTCAGTTTTAGACCATTTTTGGGGGCTATCTCAATAACTAATCTAGTTAGGAATATGAAATTTCAGTACATTATGTACAATATACTGTATTTAAACGACAAATACAGAAAATAACGAATTTAAAAATTTGGTGTATACTGTGACCAAAACAAACGAACATTTTATGGGGTTTTCTTTCACGGTTTATTGCGATGTTCTAGCTCGGAAAAGAAATATTTCATATAACCAAAATATGATGTTCATAATTTCCGAAAAAATACCGGAATACGACACTTTTGGTGCGCGAGTCTGACTTGCACTTGGCTGGTTTTTTAATGAAAGGAAAGGTATCAGCAAACTCAAAACCGCAACGCACACCGCTAGAGTAAGTATCTAGTAGGAGCTGAAGCGCAGCGTTCTCATGAGAACACTTTAAAGTTAGCTTTGTTTAAATGGTGTATATATAGAAGCAGGTGTTACTTTGCGGAAGTCCATGATATACAAGGAGCCAAAAACTTAATTTGCTAATAATCCGCTAAACTAGAACAAATTAGCTATGTTTATTTTGGCTTAACAGGGCTCTTTCCGTCATTCGCTTCATACAATCGTAGTTTCAATTTCATTGAAATTTTGCAGACATATTCTAGAAACTAATATCTGTGCCTGTGGTGTTTTAGATTTTTCTAAAAATATATAGTTTTAAAATTACAGGGGCTCAAAGATTTGTATGTAAATTTTAAGACCGCGTAACTTTGAAACCGAATATTTTAACAGAAATCTGGAAAACCACAGACATAGATATTAGTTTCTAGAATATGTCTGCAAAATTTCATGGACTTTGGTTGCTTAATATTCAAATGAAATTGGAACTACGTTTGTATGAAGCGAGTGACGGAGAGACCCCTCTTAACGGCTACATAAACGCGCCGCGCGCTATATGAACCAGCGTTGCCAGAATGTTACTTTTGTAACATTTTACGTTACTTTTGACCCCCTCATGTTTCCTCTATGTTACACGACTCAAAATGTTACTTTACGTTACTTTTAGGACTTCATAAAAATATTCAAATTTTTCCCAGCAAACCAAAAATAATCGTGAAACGGAACGCATCCAAAACAGTTTTCGTTTGTCGTAATTGGCCCATTTGTTAGTTTATTTCACTTTCTCTAAGTTATTGGTCTAAGTTCACTTTGTTTTGTAATTACTCTGTGATTAAAAAAGTGTTTTGTTTGTTTTTCTCTGTGACTCAACTTTGTTTTGGCCAAGTTTTGGCTAATAAAGTTATTCGTGGACTTCGTCTGTGGTGGCGTTTGCTGGCGCGCGTGTTGTGACTTTTTGGAGTGTTTTTTTGTTAGAAGTGGCCGGTTTTTGTGTTCTGCTAGTGTTTATTGGTGGTGGAACTGACCAAGGAACTGACTGGGAAGCACTCTAAAGGGGCGCCGCGTGTATGTTGGCGGGCGCCGGTACAGACGAAGTCCATTCTTATACATATAGTTTTCCTAACTTGTAAATAACTACAAACTTGACATTGGCTAATCAGTATAAAGCCAGTCGAGAGAAAAAAAAAAAAGTTATTCGTTGCGGGGTAGTGATATTGTAGGTAGTTAGGTATCTAAGTACAAAAAAAAATTGTATCTTTATTTCGTCAAAATTCGAAAGTGATTGGTTTGTTCGTTATCCTTATCGACTGTGTATATGTGTTGCTAACACTACTTGCTTGGTAAGTAAATGTTGTATACAATGTAGTTTTAAGTAAATAAGTAAGTAGTTAACTAATTAGGGAATCAGTAATGCAAAAACAAAGTTATAGTATTTGCAACTGAAAGCAGTTCGTTTTTGTATTGACTGTCATCTTATTATTAAGTCACATTAGTTTCCAGAAGTTCATTTAGCTATTTACTACTTAGTTATTGTTGTAGGTAACTTCGGTTTTCTTTACAGGCATGAGAGCGAGCTGAGTAGATACCGGCCGGCGTAACCTAAAATTTGAGTTTTGCTATCGAATCTATCGATCTCTTTGCTGAGACCAAGGTAAGTAGTTAGGTACCTACCTAGTATTGTTCAGTTAACAAAACGAATTTGAAATTCCCGCGTAATTTTCTTCACTGCGTACCTACCTAGTGCGTTTTTTTTTATTCTCTCGTCTGGCTTTACAAAGATTAACCAATGTCAAGTTTGAAGATATTTTTAGGTTAGGGAAACTATATAAGTAAGGACATCGTCTGTGCCGGCGCTCGCCGACATACGCACGGCACCCCTTTAGAGCGCTTCCCAATTAGTTCCAGCATGGTTCTAGCACCAAAAACGCCAGTGAAACACAAAAACCAGCCACTTTTAACAAAAAAAAAAAAAAAACGCTCCAAAAAGGCACCACACGCGCGCCATCAAACGCTACACAGACAAAGTCCACCTAGTGCGTAGCCTCTCAAACTCAAACAGTCCTGTGTTGCCAGATCGCCCGATATAAGACGATTTTAATCTTTTTAACCCCCGATCCAAAAAGAGGGGTGTTATAAGTTTGACGTGTGTATCTGTGTATGGCATCGTAGCTCTCAAACTAATGAACCGATTTTAATTTAGTTGTAATTTAGTGGCTTGATGGAGAGTGTTCTTAGCTATAATCAAAGAAAATCGGTTCAGCCGTTTGAAAGTTATCAGCTCTTTTCTAGTTAATGTAACCTTCACTTGTTGGGGTGATATAAATTTTTAATTTAAGTACACTTGTATTATAAATTGATTAACAAAATAAGTTATAGCTATTCAAAGACATTTCTAAATCCATTGGTATATTATTATTTTACATATTGATTTGTTTTTCTTTTTCAGGATCAGCAGTCAATTTATTCAATCAACAATTATTATTACGATTCTTTTTAAGCTTAACTAATGGGACAAGAAAACTGTTTAAATTTTTGTATAATAAAGTGCCATATTAACCTGTTTATTACTTTTATTTTCCACGAAAAATAAGGAAATGTTACTTTTCTCGTGAAAATGTTACATTTTGAGATGTCTCGTGTTACAATTGACTATCTGCCACTGGCAACACTGATATGAACCCACCATAATAAATTATGCCTTGCGAAGTTGTGAAGATATGACGTCATGGCATGGTTGCATTGCCCCCTCGAAGCCTTTGTTAATTCCATTCAGACATCAGTGTTTGTCAGTCAGTCAGTGTTGGTCCCTCGTTCGCGGCGAAAGGTGGTGCTAGTTGCTACAATAATATATCTACAGTTCGCGAGTTAAACACTTGTGTTTTAATTATAAGTTAAACTAATTTTGTTTTAATTGAATTTATTATACTTTATTTATAATTTAACTCAGTGAAGTGAAGTGTTGTAAACAAGAGAAGATTTTCCAAAGGGATATTGTTGTTGTGAGTAAATGATATTTTATTACTTAAGTTTGGTTTACGACGTTACTATTACTTGTGAAGTAATGACTTACTTATAAAGTTATAATTAAGTAAGTAGAGATTTATTTTATTAGCTGAAATAAAATACTGTCTATGATAATATTTTAGTGTGGTTTCGTGATCAAGGAAACGATTAAAAAAATGATATAGCTTCCTCAGCTAATAATAATAAATTTTAATTATTATAAGCCAAGGCTCAAGACTTATCGAAGACAGTTTCTAAAGCGTTTGTAAAAAAGATGCGTAGATAGGTACCTATTTATTTAGGTAGATATGTGTTTTTTGTTTGTTTGTCTAAGTTTGTTGTTACCATATTCCCCAAAAACTGGTCTGATTTTGTTGCGAGTTTTTTGATTAGGTAGTTATCATGCGCATCACCTCAGAGCAGGTTTTTAGCGATCCGTACGCGAAAGGTGCCAACGGGACCCTATTGCTAAGACCACAGACTCCGCTGTCCGTTCGTCCGTCTGTGTGTCAGCGGGCTGTATCTCGAGAACCATAATAGGTAGAGTAGAGATATATAACAACAAATGCCACCATGAAAATTAAAAAGAGTTAAACTTGTTACATGGTAGCTTCGTAACCCATCTTGCGCGAGTCCGACTCGCACTTGGCCGATTTTTTAGATATTTAAGTATCAAGTCTTACTTACATACATATTAATGCCTTCCTGTCTTACGTTTCAATTCCCTACGGGTTAATTTTCATATAAGTAAAGCATAAGAATGGAGGAATTATTTATATATTTTAGGTATTTTATGGTGATTAATAAATTATATTATAAGTATGTACCTACGTACCTACACCTAGGTAGGTACCTAATAGGATGGTAGGTCTGCAGTACCTACACGCATCTTCTCTTCATTTTCATAGCTCCTATTGGGGCTCCGTTCTATAAATTAGAAGATTTTAAAAGATCGTAGGTACCTAGGTATCTAACAACGAATATCTTTAGGTATAAGGAAAGACATAGACTAAGGTTGGTAGAGGTAAAAATATAATCTCCATAATAGATAAGTATTATTATCACAGATACCTATTAATTATTACCTATGATGGTATTCATGTTAGAGTTAGTTATAATGTTGCTGTTGCATTGAGTAGAATTATGATTTAATTTACATAATTTGCAGACCAATTTATTAATCATACACAACACAGAATAATAACTCTAGGTAAAACCGACCTAAGTATACGTATGCGGAAGGATTCGCATTATTATCAGAACTGTTATAATTATTCTGTGTTATTACCTATCCTAAGAATAAAATAAATAATAAAAATAAAAGGATAAAAGGGGCCACGATCCTCAGAAATGAAGAATATAAAATAGAGAGAGAGGCCAGCCAAAAACTTGATTGCTAAACTATAAAAATCTAGGCAAAAATCACAGGGGTATCCTAGGCGCGCATTCTCTATCAATGTTGACAAGTCCTTAAGAAGAATCTTTAAAATCCTAAATACATAGTCCGTACAAAATGAGAACTCATTCGTCATTTTAGTGCCATATGTGAACGATTTTAATCCTTTTTCTGTATTTTTGGCAAGAGAGTTCAATGCACATAGAGCAAAAATGACGAGTGAAACATTATAAGTTATGCAATTGGAATGCCTAAGTACCTACCTACGAGTAGGTACCTACCTGATTAAGTTCAGAAGATAAAAGCCCATTGGAGGCAGCATCAAAGATCAATTTTAGAGCTCGCTTCGCTCGTGCTTATATTCCGTGATTATATCGAATTTAGCTAGCATAGATATATTGTCATCCAGTTCTAATCTATGTTTTCCAAGCCTTGCATTGGGATTTGGGAAGTTAGTTTAAAATCGATTGCAAAATCGAACAGACAAACAAAATGACTGACAAGAAATCGAGTTAATATACCTACCTAACCTACCTAATAATATTTGGCGGATTTATAATAATGTTACCTTGGAAAATATGGATTAGACCATGTTCTAGGTAGATACAGTACTTACCCACCTTATTTGGGTTTTCTAAACCATTATAAAAACCCAAGGAAGCTGGAAGGTCCCAGTTCATAATCATGGAATCTTATAGGCAATCATACATCCATTATGCAAAACGTTAAGCAATAACGACAAACAATCGCCATCTTATTATTGTGAGTCGATTACACCACTCGGCTTACTTCCCAGACAACTCTTATACACCTGTGAGGGCCAGACCTTCGTTATTTTATAAGAGCTGAAAGTTTCCAACACAGGGAGGAACGATCAACGATTATGATGTTTGGATCGTCGCGTCGTTAGGGCAGAAATATTTTTAACCCCCGACCCAAAAAGAGGGGTGTTATAAGTTTGACGTGTGTATCTGTGTATTTGTGTGTTTGTGTATCTGTCTGTGGCTCCTAAACGAATGAACCGATTTTAATTTAGTTTTTTTGTTGAAAGGTGGCTTGATCGAGAGTGTTCTTAGCTATAATCCAATAAAATCTGTTTAGCCGTTTGAAAGTTATGGTTTTGTGTGGGGGGGTTTTTAAAATTTTCAATTGAAAATATGTTATTTACAATGAGATGTTATTACATATTGTCCAGTAGAAATGTTTCACCTTACATAATCAGGCATGCAAAATTAGTACAAAGTACAAACCAATATTTTAATTTATTCTCTAAAATTCAAAAATTCATGTATAACATTGTGTAGAAGCACCTTCCATTGAAATAGGTTTGATGTAAGTTCTCAAATCACTTTTGGTATTTTATTGTAAACTATAATTGATTGATAGATCAGTCAATTATCACACTTATATTCATGTTTCAATGGTCAGACAGGACGTATATTTTTATAATATTAAGGTAGAATACTTTATTTACGAAGACTGTGCTAATTAGTAAAAACCTAGTGCTTTAGTGCAATGTTATTATCGTGTCTTGAAATAATACATACGTGAATCCTGTGAAAATTAGCAGCCTGATACCTTAAAATTATATGAAAATAACTATACATTAAAAATGCGACAGTGTCTGTCTGTCGATCGAGATCGAAAGAAAGAGACTCCGAAGTGGCATATAAACCGGAATTTGGTCAATATCCCTTAGGGATATGGTGAAACCCCGGGAGATGTTAAAACGACAACTCAATTACACAATTTCACTAAACGAATCTAGTGAGACACAGAACAGCTCAAACTAATGGACAGATCGGGCTGAAAGTTTGCATGTGGATAGCTAAGAAAGGATTTTTGAAAATTCAACCCCTAAAGGGGTAAAATAGGGGGTGGAAATTTGTGTATTTCACGCGGACGAAGTCGCGGGCATAAGCTACTCTAGTGATAAATAAATAATATTTTATTCACAGGATGTTACAACAATAAAAAAATTACCTTCAAAATGGAGCTAAAGATCCTAATTGAATTAATGAATTCTGACTTTGAATCGATTTTACGGAAATACCTAGGTGCACTAGGTAGATAGAAAAAAAACAAGATTTTCATATCACCTAAAGTTTTGTCAATGTTTTTTTCCAGTAGGTACCTATCACACTAACACTTAATATTATAAAGGCGAAAGTTTGTGCGTATGTGTGTATGTTTGTTACTCTTTCACGCAAAAACTACCGGATGGATTTGGATGAAATTTGCAATGGAGATAGAGTATATCCCGGATTAACACATACTACTTTTTACTACTACTACTATAATTACTTTTTATCCCGGAAAATCAATGAGTTCCCACGGAATTTTTAAAAACTCATCATGCGATCGAAATCGCGGGCATCGGCTAGTTATTTATATATAAAAGAAAAAAGACATAAATATATAAAAGCTAATTTTAAAGTTAATTTGTAGATATATAATCAACAAATTATAACTTTTAGGATACCTTTCATGGTCACACAAATTTTATTTTGCTAAAAATGGCCACGAATAAAGTTGGTGGGACAAATCTGCAAGTTGTTTGTCATTCGCAATATCTAGGTCAAGCATACCAGTTCGTTGATCTGATGTAATACCTCCCAAACCTGTTAGAGATTTGAATTAAGAGCGTTGAAGCATGAGCTTGGAACACAAGTTTAGGTATTTACCCGAGGTTCATTGTTTGTTTTCGTGAACGGACGTACCCAGCACAGTTTAGTTTATAACAAAGCGTTTTGATCCTAGACGATTTTCAAACAGATTATTTTTTTCAATATTTTTAAGTATGTGGTGTTAGTTTGTCGTTTTTTTTCAAAACAATGATGTTTTTTAAAACAGTGTATTATCTTTATAGATTAAGTACGAGTGAATAAAACTTATAATTGTAGTCAGTACTTAATACTAATCTTTTATATACTTGTGTAAGTATAAGAGAGTCAAGAAATTATACAAAATTCAACTTTCCTTATACATATTTACGAAAATATGGTTCCCTTATCATGCACAGTATAAATAGTTACACCTACTATAATAATTTTCACACATATATTTATAAAGGCTAAAATAAATGTGAAATCCGTCTAAAATTTAAACAGTCTTAAATATTTAATTTGCAATATTATCAAATATATAATGCAATGCTAATACTCATAAAGACATTGAGCATTTTTTATTTATTTGTGGTCCTTTACAATCTTTTCAAATTTTATTTTTAGTACTAAATCGTGCTTACCGTAAGCGCAAGACAATGGACAGTACAATGAAAGGGATTAACAGGTACAAAAATGCAGATGTTACACTTGAGTAGGTATTTATTCATCAAAAATAAGTGCATTGCTACACGAGTAAGCTAGGGATACAAAAACAAAATAAGATAAAGTTCAAAACTAATAGTACAAAAACCCACCTACTACTTTTAAAGACTTCACCGCAGATGATTGATTTATATTTGAATATGTATAAATCATTATATACATGTATTCGAAATTTTCATAGTAACTGCTATGATTTGATATCAAACTCGATCCATCTATTTCAAGTTTATTTTTTCTCGATATACATTTCTTTTTCATGTCATGTGTAGGTAAACCAATTTCAATATACTTTTTGGGTTTTGTAGGTTATATCTCTTACATTCGTTTTGATTATGATAATGTTAGCAACACTGGCTAAAATACTGTTTATTATCAGCAACACTGACCAAATTACTATTTTTATATAACTTTTGTGTAATGAAACAAGTGTAGCCACGTCAATACACCTTATTAAATATGTTATTATACCTTTGTCAATATACGTTTCATGACAAGACGTATATTGACAAAGGCAATTATTATTGTCCGGAAGTAGTTGGAGTTTTCTTCGAGAGTCGGGCCAGCCCGCTCAGTCAGTGTATTTTTGTACTCCAATCGAGAAAGTGTGAAGTGGAATATTGTCAAGTGTTAAAGTGTTAAAGTGGCAAATTGTAAAGACAAGTGGTAAAGTATAAGAAATACAGCATTAATTATGAGTAAGTTATGTTTTATTTCACTACTATTAATAATAATAAAATTAAAATCCTGAGATCACAAAATGTAGGTTTCTGTTGGCGCGATCTGAGTTAGCGCCAACATTTCAGAAGTGGGATGAATTAACGCAAAATCCACTAAGATATACAACATTTAAACTTTAAAATTTCTTTTTATCAAAATAAAATAAAATGAAACACACATTTTGTGATTATTTCATTTTGTGATACTAGTTACCAACAAATAAGAACCGTAAACTTGTCATTTATTTTTAAAATACCCATATTTTGTGAAATTGAAATTGATGTTAGTCACGTGACAAATAAAATACCGCATGCTATTCGTTTTTGTTTCAAGTTTTTCTTCAAGGCAAATCCTTGATATAATCGACTTCTTGTGGGTATTGCATAAACATTAAAATTAATTCTCATTAGTTTCTCTGAGTGACTTACTCGTACGTCCTCACGGTGATAGTCAAGGAGAATATAGTCGCGTAATGTTCAGAAAAATATCAATATCTGTATTTATAATTCATAATTGAATAAAACTAATATGTTCCACATGCATAGAACCTCATATTTTTTCGAACTTTTACTGCCTCCCGTATCTGGTATGGCTTACAGTGAACCCTCCCGAACAAGATGGTGTCTACGTCTCAGTCCACCGAGATGATGCGGCATCGCGGAAGGAGGCGAAACGCTCCAGGATCTCGGTGGCCACGCCAGCCGGCGCTCACGCAGCCGTTGCTCGGGCAGCCGCGCCAGCCGGCGCTCACGAAGCTGGCGCTCGGGCAGCCGGTGCCCACACAGCCGGTGCTCGCAGCCGGCGTCCACACAGCCGGCGCTCGTAGCCGCGCCAGCCGGTGCTCACGCAGTCGACGCTCAGGCAGGCGCGCCAGCCGGCGCCCGTGCAGCCGGCGCCCACACAGGCGGTGCTTGCAGCCGCGCCAGCCGGCGCTCACGCAGCTGGCGCTCGGGCAGCCGCATCGCCGGCGCCCACGCAGTCGGCGCTCGCAGCCGGCGTCCGCACAGCCGGCGCTCGCAGCCGCGCCAGCCGGTGCTCACGCAGTCGACGCTCGGGCAGGCGCGCCAGTCGGCGCCCGTGCAGCCGGCGCCCACACAGGTGGTGCTTGCAGCCGCGCCAGCCGGCGCTCACGCAGCCGGCGCTCACGCGGCCGGCGCTCACGCAGCCGGCGCTCACGCGGCCGGCGCTCGGGCAGCCGCACCAGCCGGCGCCCTTGCAGCCGGCGCCAACACAGCCGGCGCTCGCAGCCGCCGCCGGCCGGCGCTCACGCAGTCGACGCTCGGGCAAGCCGTACCAGCCGGCGCCCATGCAGCCGGTGCTCGCGCAGCAGCGACAGCCGGCGCCCACACAGCCAGCGCTCGGGTGGCCGCGGTGGCTGGCGCTCACGCAGCCACTGCTCGGGCGGCCGCGCCAGCCGGCACTCACGTAGCCGGCAGTTGGGCAGCCGTGCCAGACGGTGCCCGTGCAGCCGGCGATCGCAAAAATGAGTCTTTTCTTTTCGAGTATTTTTACGAAACGTTTAGATGCCTTGAAACCTAGGATACGCTCAGATTCTCATCTAGTGGGTGAGAATGGCAAGCTAAATTGTTAACTGCGTTACTTTCTGACGAAAATTACGATCGGATGCCATGATAACCGATGATAGCTAACCTTTCCCAATTTGGGGATTCGCTGGAGACATTCTACTAGGGTAAAATTGCTTTAATAAATATTTGTCATATGGATTATGACACAAACCGAAGTAAACCATTAAAAGCGCAGTCCTCAGTTAAAACTATAAATATGCAATCTAAACAGGGCCTGAAGAGCTCTCGTAGTTGTAACTATAAGCTCGAGGGTCACAAACAGACGGCTCGAGGGGCTTGACAGAGCCTTAGTCCAATTTAAAAAAAAAAAAAAACAAATGTGTCACGAACTTTGTGTGAGTGTGTGGCAAGTGTGACGTTGCCACGGAACCAAGCAGTACTAGTTCAAGCTACTAGCTTATTTTTTATTATTTCTCTTGCATTCATGTTTTACGAGTAAATCATAATATATATATATATATATATATAATGTTACAACATGAAGCCCCGTCGGGGCGTTCCACAGTATAACATTGGTAATTATAATATGTTACAAGTATTATTTATTATTTATTATTATTTATTATTCTATTAAGTGTTAACATTTATGAAAATCATAAAGTATGAATAACAATTAGTAAATAATCATAAAGTATGACTGACAATTAGTAAGGAACAAGAAGTAAATAAATGAAAATAAAATATGACTTATAAATAAACGTTATAGGAGCGGTCATATCGTTAATCAATCTTAAAAGAACTTAAGTATAAAGAAAAGTGCATACATACAAAATCACTATCGTATTATACCCGGTCAGTCAAAGAAAAAAATAACGGTTATGATAGTTTCAATAATTAATAATCACTTATCGTTTTTTTTATATTAACATCATAAGGCTGTCAGAATAAATCAAATTTCGTTCAAGGCCTTCATTGATTTTGGCAGCGAATGTTGCATAATTAGATATTACGATTTAAATAAAATCCGTAGTAACTAATATACTGACAAAGATTTGAGAATACTGTAGTACACACAGTAAAATAGTTATATTTGCACCCGTCCAGTGTCGCGTAACACACACAAAAGCATACATATAGCACACGTAAATATTGAAGTTACAACTACTAAGGACGCCCACATATTATGTAAGCAAAACCAGTTTAGTCAATGCGCATCACGTTGCGTTGGTTAAGTTAGAAAGAATTCTTAATAATTAGAGCAATGAGGATAATATTAATCACTCTATGGATTTAAGGTATCGTCATTCGGGCTAACACGCTTTGCACTTGTGGTGTAACAGGTAGGCCCACGATTAGAGGTTATGAGTTCAAATCTCTCTTGTACATTGTCTTTGATGTTTTGTTATTTGTAGTTTAAAAAACAAAAATGCTAATATCAGCATCGATAAAATGTCTCAAAAAAAAAAACCAATAGAACAGCTGTTAACAAATTAATAGAAAGGGAGTTAGCTTCCGTAATGGAATTGAGATCCCTGTTCTCTTCAGTAAAGCTAATAAAAGTGCCATATGATACAAGTTAATCGAACAGTTACAGTTATAGACATATTTCTTTCTTTTGTACTTTTTATTATTTGAATAATTACATAGGTCTAAAGACCTAAAAACAAAATCAATTCTTGTACATATTAAACTTATTATAAACTAAAAGTAAGAAGATAAAAAAAAGGGGTGTCCGTACTCTTCGATAATATTTATAAATAATTGCTTATGCAGTTTTGCAATACATATGAATTTTATTGAAATGGATGAGCTTTACATTTTATTAACAATATTAACTAAATGAGCCATTGGTGTTATGAATTAACATGATTAAATGAATGAATTAATGAATTAAATAAATAAAATCTCTATTGTTTCTAATGTTACACCTAAAAATTAGTTTGAGCTTCTGATGACCAAACTAAGCTTTATTTAACACTGATGCACTATCTATAACTAGAATTTAAAAAAAAAATGTAAATGTAGGCTTAACCTTTTTATAACTCTAGTTTTTATTTTTTTTTAATCTTAAAATAAATTGATCTTTTTTTTGTCAGCCCTAGCACAGACTACGATCTATTTGCAAATATTCAAACACCAGTCTCAGTTTTAATTATCTAGTGCTTTGGTCTACAACAATTAGTGTAAAATGTTATTTTTAATTAAGTCTTTAATTAAATAAATAAATAAAAATAAAATAAATAAATAAACCCGTGTTATAGGTAACAGTGCTCTCGCCTTACAGACTAGAACTAGAACAATACAGAAATTACACAGATAATTTAATTCAAGATTGGGTGACGTTAGACTGTGTACATTTTAATACACATATCTACATATATACAAACTAGATCACTTTTCTGGGGAGCCCCTCTCTCTGTTAGTATGAGATATGAGGATCTCTAATCTCATTAACAATAATTGTGAAATATTTCTGGCTGGACAGTCACTAAAGTGGAACCATTGTATAACCGTTATACAGTTGCACCGTTCACCCTTGCAGACAAATATAAAAGTTTACTTTATGGCAAAACATAACTAATCTTCCTTCATAATATAATTAAGGTTAATTAAATAAATACATATAATACAAAATACAAAATACAAAAATATTTATTTCAGTAAAAAACAAGTTTAAATATATTTTAAATATAACATAGAAATTGGAACCGTCCCAGTAAGTAACTGGTATTAAACTAGTACTTATGGCGGGCGACCCCGCTCTTCCATTACATATTCTGTTACAATTGAAATAAATAAGTAGTTTCTAATAGTAATAAATTACATAGAATAATATAATATAGAATCTCTTTAATTTTCAATCTATATTTTAAAAATTTGGGTATACTTCTCGTATGATACTTACCACTATCATTAAGTGTTAGGTAGGTTTTGTCCAAACAAAACAAATATACTTGCAACATCGTTAGATTTTTCATAGTTGTGAGACTTGTTTACGTAGAAGAGACACAAAATCACGGGATACAAAATTATGTCGTAATTTCACGGAATTGCGTCTTAAGTAGGTGCGATGTAATGGTAGTTAAATAGTTTTTTGTAATGATTTTGAATTGTCAAAATAATATAAAATTATAAATTTATCTGATGAAGGTAGTTAGATAAAATCGATATTTGGCTTATTCGATCTCATACAATCTATTACTAGGAGGCCAACAATATTGAACTTTCATAAACATGGGTGTTTTGAAGGTTTTGGTTTAGTCTCCATCTGAGATTCGGAGCGATATCGCATATTTTCGGTATTTGTATTGTGAACTGGATAATTAGATGTTGTGATAGCAATCACGCTCTAATTAAATTATTAATTTTGCCATTAAATTTTTAAATTAAAACTCTTGAATAAACTCTTCGCATTGAACCTGTGTTTACGTAGGTTTTGGGAGGACATTTCGATAATTCAACAGTATTTAAATAATACCTGCTTTTCTGAGTGACGCTTATAATAGGTTAATATTATTGGTTAAGGGCAGCTCACTTCTTATGCTGAATGCGTGAGATGAGTATATAATACTTTTACGTATAAGTTTCACCTATATGTGCGTGTTAAGGAATTTACAGTTATATCGTTGGTAATATCACACATTCACACGTGGATGCGTGTTGGTATGCCTTGCAAACTTTTGTTGTTTGTACATCCTTATCCCAATAATATAAAACACAAGAAAAAAAGTGTTACTATATATACCCGTTACAGACTTTGAAACCATCCAACCAATGAGCCTGAAATCAGTGTCATTAGAAAGTTAATGATGCGAAGATTGTCGTAGACTACTAAACCAATGCGTAAGGCACATTTCTTCTAGCATAGTACCATACGCCAGGTTATACGCTGGTGTGTTGTAAAAGCACTGCGTTTGTAATAAAGTTGACGAAGCAAAAGTAGAACTGTTCAAAGTGTTACACATTACAATCGTATACCAGTCATGGTAGGACAGTCCTCAACGGAACAGTCTCATATTGTTATTTAGGATATATGATAGATTGCATATGTCGCAGGACAGTAGTAGTAGGAAGCTATTTTCAATAGACCACATGAACACTGCTTAATGTCTTCCAGTGAATCCTCAGAAAGGGACCCGTAATTGGCTAAACATCTAATTGAAATAAATATCACAACAGTTGATGAATTGACAATTAAAACGTAATCGTTTCATTCGAATCGGATAGTAATTGCATACAAAAGATAGTTCACAATAATATAAAATGCTAAGTAACTAATGGATATGGTTATAGGTTGACGGACAACCCTGGTCCTAAATGAATACATATAGTTCAAAGTTAATGGACAACCCTGGTCCTAAATGAAAATAAAAGGGTCATTCAAAAATATTTTCGTGTTGGAAATAAATGACAATAACATTAAAGTTTTGTTAAATTTAATAAATGTAACACCAAATGAAAGAGAAGAACTAGATTTTTATCAATGGAAAACAACCATTTTTAAATGGCAATCACTAACTTTAAATTCGCTTAATCTGGAGCTAAAATTTCAATCATCAAAATTAACTTTGCAGTAACGGATCGTAAATTTTGCTTTCCAGATAGCTTCATAAGAAAAAGTCAGTGAGGATTAAACCTGGACTCCTCGGTGGCCAATTAACGTCGTCTCGATTACGCTCTTACTGTAGAATTCGAGTCAGTTGACAGGGTTATCGGGATTTATTTCCTGTACGGCAACAGCTTTATTAGAACGCAAGTGTAATGCCTTTAATAATCGGCAGAACTGTGATTTATTCAAATTTAGAGTTTTTGGGACCAAACGCATTATAGTCTTATATTAGCTGAGACAGATGGACATATAGTAGACGGTTTTCCCCGTTCTTGAAGTTCTTATGCAACCCGGCTTTTTGGCCGGCATTGTGTTCCCAGTCCCCTCTTGTGGACCCAATTGATTTTGCACTTAGAACATTATTTTTACCAACATTAAATTAAAATATTTTATTGAGACGCCCAGTAAAGATATATATATTTAAATCCTGATCCTTGTAAAAAGAAAAACCTGTAGACCTTTCCTCACCCTCTGTTACCTGCGTATGACAGACTACAGACAAAACAGAAACGAAAATATTTCTGAATCACCCTTAAGGGACAGCCCTGGTCCTAGAATAAAATATGCTGGGACAACCCTGGTCCAATATTTATTTTAAGGACCACCATGGTCTGTGACTATGTTTATAGTTAAAATAGAATTTGTTAATTTGAAATTATTAGAGGCCTGGTGGCATACGAACAACGTTGGTCTTAGCATTTAACATTGGACAACCTGGTCCAATATTTATTTCAAGGACAACAATGGTCCATGATTACGTAAATACTTAAAATAGAATTTGTTTATTTAAATTATTAATTATATTTATAGAAAGTTAGAAATTATTAGTGATACAATAACGTAAATCTGCCATGTTTTGTTGCTTGTCGCTCGAGGTCGACGACCCAATTTGGATGGCCGACTGTTAGCAACACTGGCTAAAATACTGTTTATTATCAGCAACACTGACCAAATTACTATTTTTATATAACTTTTGTGTAATGAAACAAGTGTAGCCACGTCAATACACCTTATTAAATATGTTATTATACCTTTGTCAATATACGTTTCATGACAAGACGTATATTGACAAAGGCAATTATTATTGTCCGGAAGTAGTTGGAGTTTTCTTCGAGAGTCGGGCCAGCCCGCTCAGTCAGTGTATTTTTGTACTCCAATCGAGAAAGTGTGAAGTGGAATATTGTCAAGTGTTAAAGTGTTAAAGTGGCAAATTGTAAAGACAAGTGGTAAAGTATAAGAAATACAGCATTAATTATGAGTAAGTTATGTTTTATTTCACTACTATTAATAATAATAAAATTAAAATCCTGAGATCACAAAATGTAGGTTTCTGTTGGCGCGATCTGAGTTAGCGCCAACAATAAGTTCTTTTATGACATATCGGAAAATTTTATGACATATGACAATATAGCCTCTAACACACGGAATGGTAAAGCGAAGCCAAAGAGAGATCTCATTTATCAAAATTTAATGTGCAGTTTGGCAGTAATAAGTGAATCGATGAGCCAATAAACAAACAAATACGCAACACAACACGTGACAGGTTGTGATGGCAATCAGGGTGGGGACGCCCCGCACACCCACACAATCCCTGGACTAATCCGGTGCGGGATAGCGCGGGTGACGTGCGGGTGTGCAGAACGTCCCCCGCCTCATACCTCGATTGCCATCTCGACCTGTCACGTACTATACATAGCTCCCGAAAACTCAGTCCTCTCTTAGTTACATACTATAATATCATAAATGCGAAAGTGTGTCTGTCTGTCTGTCTGCTACGCTTTCACGGCTCAACCGCTGAACCGATTTTGATGAAATTTGGTACCAACTTAGGATATTTTCCGGGAAAGGACATAGGCTACTTTTTATCCCGGAAAAACAAACAGTTCCCCCGGGATAGCACGCTGTGTTTCACGCATTTGTCGTTCAATAACGCCGCAACAGAGCTACGGTTTGACGGCATTTTTTGCACAGACATAATTGAAGACATAACAAGTGATACAGAATACTTTTTTTCCAAAATAAACAAACAGTTCCCAAGGGACAGCACGCTATTTTTCACGCATTTGTCCTACAATAACGCCGCAACAGAGCTACGGATTGACGGCATTTTTTTGCGTAAACATAGTTGAAGACCTTGCAAGTGATATATGCTACTTTTTCCAGAAAAAAAACAGTTCCCACGGGATAGCATACTATTTTCTCGTATATTTGTGGTTTAATAACGCCACAACAGAGCTATTTATTAACGTCAATTTTTTGCATTGACATAGTGGAGGATCTAAAAAGTGAAATAAGCAACTTTTCTCTCTAAAAATCAAACAGTTCCTGCAGGATAGCATGCTATCGTTCAGGCATTCGTCATTCATTAACGCCGCAACAGAGTTACGGATGGACGCTTTTTTTGCAAAGACATAGCTGAGAACCTAATAAGTAATAAATGAGACTTTTTCTGCCGAAAAATATGGACACTTCCCGCGGGATAGCATACTATTTTTCACGCATTTGTCGTTCAATAACGCCATAACAGAGCTACGGATTGACAGCATTTTTTGCACAGACATAGTGAAGAATCTAAAAAGTGAAATAAGTTACTTTTCTCTCTAAAAACCAAACAGTTCCTGCAGGATAGCATGCTATCGTTCAGGCATTCGTCATTCAATAACGCCGCAACAGAGTTACGGATGGACGCTTTTTTTGCAAAGACATAGCTGAGAATCTAATCACACTAATATTATAAAGGAGAAAGTTTGTATGTGTGTGTGTATGTTTGTTACTCCTTCACGCAAAAACTACTGGACAGATTGGGGTGAAATTTAGAATGCAGATAGATTATACCATGGATTCGCACACAGGCTACTTTTTATCCCGGAAAATCAAAAAATTCCCACGGGAATTTTAAAAAACCTACATCCAAGTGAACGAATTCGCGGGTATCAGCTAGTCACATCACACTAATATTATAAAGGCGAAAGTTTGTATGTGAGTGTGTGTGTGTGTGTGTGTGTGTGTTTTTGTTACTCCTTCACGCAAAAACTACTAGGCGGATTGGGCTGAAATTTAGAATAGAGATAGATTATACTCTGGTTTAGCATATAGGCTACTTTTTATCCCGGAAAATCAAAGAGTTCCCACGGAATTTTTAAAAAACTACATCCAC
The DNA here is from genome assembly GCF_905333055.1 of Maniola jurtina. Lineage (NCBI taxonomy): Eukaryota > Metazoa > Arthropoda > Insecta > Lepidoptera > Nymphalidae > Maniola > Maniola jurtina. Next base: position 423,272 of record NC_060049.1, read on the forward strand.
GCGAACGAAGTCGCGGGCATCAGCTAGTAAGTAATAAATGCAACTTTTTCTCCCGAAAAATATTATATGAACACTTCTCGCGGGATAGCATACTATTTTTCACGCATTTGTCATTCAATAACGCCACAACAGAGCTATGAATTGACGTCATTTTTTTAGGGTTCAAGCAAAAACGGAACCCTTATAGGATCACTTTGTTGTCTGTCTGTCTGTCTTTCCGTCGTGTCTGTCAAGAAACCTATAGGGTACTTCCCGTTGACCTAGAATCATGAAATTTGGCAGGTAGGTAGGTCTTACAGCACAAGTACAGGAATAAATCTGAAAACTGCGAATTAAAAAAAAATGTTTCAATTTTCAAACTAAGGTAACTATACCAAGTGGGGTATCATATGAAAGGACTTTACCTGTACATTCTAAAACAGGTTTTTATTTATTTTTATGCATAATAGTTTTTGACTTATCGTGCAAAATGTTGGAAAAAATAGCCGAGTACGGAACTCTTAGTGCGCGAGTGTAACTCGCACTTGGCCGGTTGTTTTGCATAGACATAGTCGAGGAAAAAGTATTATAGACTACTTTTCCTTTCAAAAAAAACAAATAGTTCGCGCAGGATAGCATGCTAAAACACATGATAAAATAACTTAGGCATTGCATAAAATATTGTAACAAACCTCAATTATTATTAAAACCTTGAATCACGCGAGTGATGCCGCGGGTAATAGCTATTTCAAAAATAAAACCATCATAAAGATCCACGAGGGATGACCACGTGCAAATGATAGTTATTATCCTATTGTTTCAGGTGTTATGGTAGAGTGTACAATGTATACAACCAAAATCTAAATACAAAATACCGTACTAATGCTGTAAAAGACAATAAACTAATGCTATTATGCAAATGAAAAAAAAGAAATCATAATGGAATACAAGAAACCGCGCTAATGCCATAAAAGGACGATGAATCATCAAAATTTCATTTAGCGGCTAGGACAAATAGCAAGGCTATTGGGATATAGCATTGTCAGCCGGTAATAACTGTAAAACTATAAGCCTTTAAGAATATTTGATTCTGAAAAATTATAATTCTAGTCAATAACTAATTATACAAAATTCAACTTTCCGTTTATTTAAAAACATGGTTTTCCTTATCACAAACGGTATAATGAAACCTTAAGTATTGAGTTTTACATATTTATAAAAGCTCTTGAAATAAATGTGAAACCCATGTAAAATTTAAACAGTTAAAAATTTATTTTTTAGAAATTATAAAAAATATAGATCAATGCCACTGCTCTGATAGGCATTGATCTATTCTCTACCGAAATCGCGTTTTACAATTTTTTTCAAATTTTGAAAATTAAATTATTCCCTTTCAATGACAGGGAACAATAGATACCAATGCAGCTATTTGCTCGAAGCAATACTTATTTATTAACTAGCTGATGCCCGCAGCTTCACCCGCGTGGATTTAGGTTTCTAAAAATCCCGTGGGAACTTTTGATTTTCCAGGACAAAAGTAGCCTATCCGTAATAGCCCGTCCCCGGGATGCAACGCATTTCTGTACCACGTAAAAAACATCTAAACGGATGATCCTTTAAAAATCCCGAGGGATCACCAGGATTTAGGAATGCAATTCCTTACAGCATCATATAAACACAATTTAAAAATATACAAAAAGTTTTAATCTATCTTTAAGAAAAAATAGCGAGTATTAAAAATACCTAGTATTGAGAAGTGATAGTCGCACTACAATTTCAGGTAAATTGTAAATAATCCGATAACAATTGCTAAGCAAACAAGCGTTACGTCCGTTCTCGGAGAGGCCTCGGCCGATACTAATTTCCTAGTTCAATTTACTATTGCTTGTTGCACGGTTTTGTAGTGTGTTTCAAGATTATTTTTTGGAAACAAATATTAATTAAATTTAAATATTTTTTTTCTGTTTATATTGCAAATATGTTCTTCTTTAATGAGTACTTAGTTTTATTTATAAATGAAGAAAAATAACCCACCTAAATGACAGTTTTATGTGTCTGTAGTTTTATGAAATTATGACTTTTTTGTTTGAATTTTTATAATGTAAAAAATGCCAAACGAAAGATTTGGTTCTGTCATCTTATTAGTTCAGGACCTTTTCTTTGGTAAATATATCTCTTTGTGAGAATCGACCAAGTAACTTTTGATGTAGTGAACGTCAAAGATGACACGAAATCCAAAATTCAGTAATAGTCTTTTGGTATTTTAGGCAATAAAAGGTAAACTATGAATAAATTGCAAAATGTTGTCTGTCAATTTAATAAAACAGGAAATATTCTACAAAGTAGTATATACATGTTTTACATAAATGCAGTGTTTAATAAAATATAGGGGGGCAAAATGGCTTAAGAATAGCTCATGCCGGTTCAACACTCTTAAGAACAGATCAACGAGTACATCTATGCAATGTGAAATAAATATGTGATTAAATACATCAGTATATATTCCTTCTGCTATAAATATTAACGACACTTTAAATATATTTTATAGGTACTCACTTACCAGACGAAAGGTTCCGTACCTAAAAGGAAAAGCGGAACCCTTATAGGATCACTTTTTTGTCTGTCCTTTTGTCTGTCCGTCTGTCTGTCCGTCCGTCCGTCCGACCGTCGTGTCTGTCAAGAAAACCTATAGGGTACTTCCCGTGGACCTCGAATCATGAAATTCGGCAGGTAGGTAGGTCTTATAGCACAAGTCTACAAGCTATCGCGGTATAATATCACTTTTCAATACATATTATTTAAGTCTTGTATTATTTTAGAAAGAGCTAGCGGTATTTGCGGTTTGTTTCTAACAATAAAAGTAAAAGTGCTTATAATATTGGATAACGACGATCTAGTCTTACAACTTCAGACCTATCCTAGCTGTCTTGATGTATTTGCTCCATTCTTTACTGGTAGGTATATAGTGTATTATCTATGCTCTACTATGCCTTGTGTACTTAAATCGTGAATTTGGGGCTACATTACAAAAAAAAAATGGATTCATGAACTTATATTAGTACCTATTTTCAATTTCGAAAGTAAGATATAGGTATCATACGATAAGATACAATTTCATACATCAGATTTTTATTTATTTTTATGCACAAAACTTTGATTTACCGTGCAAAATGTCGAAAAAAAGTTTTAGTGTTTGTGGTTATTGAAGTCGGTTTTTAACCCCCGACCTAAAAACAGGAGTGTTATAAGTTTGACGTGTCTATCTGTGGCATCGTAGCTCCTAAACTAATGAACCGATTTTAATTTAGTTTTTTTTTGTTTGAAAGGTGGTTTGATCGAGAGTGTTCTTAGCTATAATCCAAGAAAATCGGTTCAGCCGTTTGTAAGTTATCAGCTCTTTTTTAGTTACTGTAATATTCACTTGTCGGGGGTGTTATAAATTTTTAATTTACACTTGTATTTTTATACTTACTATGTAAATTGTACAGATATACTACGTATTGGTTATGAGTTATGACAATTTAATGTGAATGCTGAAATACTGAGAATGCTATTATTTAGGTATCTAGGCATTATCTAGATTCTAGAAGATCTAGCGAGGATTGCACAACCAGGTCAGAGGTCTCGAGGCGAGCTTTTGTATCATCCTGCGGTTACTTTGGAATGCTGTTATAATATAATTTATATTATAAACTAGTTGACCCACTCCGGCTTCGCACGGGGAGCCTACCTATTCGACGGGTACCAATTTTTAGGGTTCCGTACCTCAAAAGGAAAAACGGAATCCTTATAGGATCACTTTGTTGTCTGTCTGTCTGTCCGCCCGGAGTGTCAGCTACCACTGGACCATATGTAAATCCTTTCAGTAGTTTTCGGGTAATACACGTACAGCCGTCTCGTTTTCACAATGACTTAAGTCTGAGCAAATGCCAAAGTGCGCTCTATAGATTTCAGCCTAAGTGATCTTGAGTACTACAACATTTATAACAGTAAAAAAGATTCCGATAAATTGAGAACCTCCTCCTTTTTTCGAAGTCGGTTAAAAAGGCTAGCAGACAGACACACTTTCACATTTATAGTAGTAGTAGGAGTAATATGGATTAGTATGGATGACTAGCTGATGCTCGCGGTTGTAGTCCACGTGGATTAAGGGTTTTCAAAACTCCTATGGGAACTCTAATGGTTTTCAAACTATCTCAGTACTAAATACCAAACGTCAAAATCGTATGGCCTGTGAAAAGGTAACAGACAGATAATCCACTTTCGCATAATTTAATTCGCATTATAATATGGTATGCCGTATGAATATTTACTGTGGATATTGACATAGATTTGTCATGACTAACATTTCCCTTTCCCCGCCATCTAAGCTTATTATACTCACTGATAAACTGCCTAAGCAGCTGTTTATAAATTCCACGAGTGTTAGGAATGGCTATTAGCTTTATTACGACTAATACCCATGCGGGATCCAAATATAGGAACTTGCGTTACATTTGCAAAAAACCGGTCAAGTGCGAACTGGACTCGCATATGGAAGGTTCCGTACCATTGCACACGAAGTTACACCTTAATTTTTTTACGACCGTAGCCGAAACCGACTTAATTTTGAAAAAAAAAAGAATATTAGCCATGCTAATCATAACTAATACTCCCCTTTCCCCTCCAATTAAGCGTAAAGCTTGTGGCAGAAGAAGGTACGACAATAGTGGAACTAACTAATATTTAAACTGTAAATACGAAATTATAAGTTAATGTAAAGATTTTTATACATATTTTGTTTCACAAAATGAAGAGCTTGTAAAAGCTGTATATTCAAACAATAAGTAGGTACCTAATAGGTATTAAAAATATATCTATGTCACTGTCTTCGTAAAAAAATCTAAAACCCGTATTTTTGATGCTGGTAACCTGTAAATCAAGAAGTGGCAGGTGGCCACCCTACCTGTCTTTCATAACTCTAGAGTCTAGGTCAACAGAAAGTATCCTATAGGTTTTGACACCACGGGTCTTAACAGAAACAGACAGACACGGACAGACAGACAACGAAATGATCCTACTAGGGTTCCTTTTTGTCTAGAGATACGTAACCCTAGAAATGCTAAACATCTAACCCGCATGCTGTTGTATTTCATATTTCCAAGTTCTATGCATACCTGACTCAGATAAGGATGCACTTCTCACTTGTGCCACCTTATGCGGTTAGCAGTGATAACCTAATGGTTAAGAGGGCTCTCTCCGTCACTCGTTTCCACTCGTTTCATACAATCGTAGTTCCAATTTCATTTGAATATTAAGCAACCTAAGTCCATGAAATTTTGCAGACATATTCTAGAAACTAATATCTATGTCTGTGGTTTTCCAGATTTCTGTTAAAATATTCGGTTTCAAAGTAACGCGGTCTTAAAAAATTTCATACAAATCTTGGAGCCCCTGTAATTTTAAAACTACATATTTTTAGAAAAATCTAAAACACCACAGACACAGATATTAGTTTCTAGAATATGTCTGCAAAATTTCATGGGCTTTGGTTGCTTAATATTCAAATGAAATTGGAACTACGATTGTATGAAACGAGTGGAAACGAGTGACGGAGAGAGCCCTGTTAAGAGTAGACGTCAAGCCTCCTATTGCGGAGGTCGGGGTTCAATTCCGGGCAACGTTACCTACAGATTAGTGTGCTTGAAACCTAGTCAAATCAGTATTTATCACACGTCAAAACACGCGCTTAGTATGCGAGCTTCTATGAAATACTGGCATGTGACGTCACAATGATACGTGCTTTTTTAGCTTAATCGATCATTTATAAGGTTATTACACTTAAATCTAACAAAGGACGTGGATTTTACTTATTTTGGAAAACTCTCTATTTAATAGTCACCGAGAAATAATTATTTATTTTTGACAAAGGCAAATACCGTATTAAATATCACTTGCTTTAACGGAGTAGGACATTGAAGTAATTAAATCTAAGGCAGGGGTATCCAAACTACGGCCCGCGGGCCAAAACAGATCCGCCAATGCCATCAATCCGGCCCGCGACAGCTTAAAACTTGTGTTATCAATCTGGCCCACGACAGCCAATTTCTTATTGTTGTTACTATTCCTGTGATAAGTTGAAGGTGTAGGAAAACATCGTGAGGAAACCTGCATGCCTGAGAGTTTCCCATAATCTTCTCTATGGTGTGTGAAGTCTGCCAATCCGCACTTGGCTGCGTGGTGGACTATGGCTAAGCCCTTCTCATTCTGTGAGAAAACCTGTGCTCTGTAGTGAGCCGATGCGGCGATGGGTTGATGATGTTAGGTAGTTTTTAGTTATGCTCTCCTGCACAACTAGACGTTGTAACTTCCGGGTAGCGTACTCTTAACAGGGCTCTCTCCGTCACTCGTTTCCACTCGTTTCATACAATCGTAGTTCCAATTTCATTTGAATATTAAGCAACCAAAGTCCATGAAATTTTGCAGTTATATTCTAGAAACTAATATCTGTGTCTGTGGTGTTTTAGATTTTTCTAAAAATATGTAGTTTTAAAATTACAGGGGCTCCAAGATTTGTATGAAAATTTTTAAGACCGCGTTACTTTGAAACCGAATATTTTAACAGAAATCTGGAAAACCACAGACATAGATATTAGTTTCTAGAATATGTCTGCAAAATTTCATGGACTTAGGTTGCTTAATATTCAAATGAAACCGGAACTACGATTGTATGAAACGAGTGGAAACGAGTGACGGAGAGAGCCCTCTTAATAGGTAAACATTTTGCTAATTATTGAGAAATATATTTTTGACATGTCTAGTACTGCAATTGTTATTTGTTTGTGATTTTTCTGCTTTTGTTAAAAGCCGAAGTAGGTATGTAAATCACACATTATTATTGACGAACATATAACTCTCCAAGGCTAAAGTTTGAACTCACGACCACGAGAGCAATAGATATTACTACCTAGGTATCATGGCCAGGGGTGTGGTGAGGGGGGATGTTTGCCTTTTCACGGTTGGTATGGTCGGTTCGGTATTTCCACGGTCTATCTTATCTTAACCTTTGACGTTATTCAGTGATAGCATTCCAGAAATGGACATTGGTATCAATTACGAGTAAATAGGTAGACGAAATCGTAGTGATTACATACTCTTTGGGCGAAATTTTTGACATAAAAAACCTAAAATTATTTACTTACAAAAAACCGGCCAAGTGCGAGTCTCGCGCACTGAGGGTTCCGTACCTACTCGGATATTTTTCTCCGCATTTTGCACGATAAATCAAAAACTATTATGTGTACCTAAACATAAATAAAAATCCGTTCTAGAATTTACGGCTAAAGCCCTTTCACATGACACCCCACTTGATATATTTTGAAAATGGAAACACATTTTAATTTTTTTTTGTGATGCCTTTACTTGTGCTATAAGCCCTACCAACGGGAAGTACCCTATAGGTTTTCTTGACAGACACGACAGATGGATAGACGGACAGACAGACATACAACAAAGTGATCGTATAAGGGTTCCGTTTTTCCTTTTGAGGTACGGAACTTCGTCCCCGTGCACCATACATTCAAACCCCTATTTTTCAAAAAAAAATCCCGTGGGAAACTTTGATTTTCCGAGATAAAAAGCATGGCGTCCTAAGCGCTTTCATGGTGTGAGAAGACGACATTATCTCCTCACCCAAGTGTCAAAATGGGGCATACTCTACGCATAGGTAGACTTGCAAACACAAGACATGAGAATTTCCCAGGCTATTGTTGGTGTCAACTTGTGTCAATACCTATTGTAAACAAACTCGGTGCCATTGCCTAACGTGTGAATGAGACTTGGAACCATCTTGACACACTGTCGTTCTTGCAAGGACGATAACTGACAGACCTCTGTATCACCCGTATAACTACGCACTATAACTCTATCCACGGAGAGAAATCAATATAGGGCTCTCTCTGTTGCGTAATTCTATACAAATGACAAAGACAAAAAAAAACCGGCTAAGTGCGGTTTAGACTCGTGCACCGAGCGTTCCGTACTCGGATATTTTTTCCGACATTTTGCACGATAAATCAAAAACTATTATGCATAAAAATAAATGAAAATCTGTTTTAGAATGCATAGGTAAAGCCCTTTCATATGATACCCCACTTGGTATAGTTATCTTACTTTGAAAATTAAAACACATTTTTTTTGTGATGTAACCGTAAATTACGGTTTTCGGATTTTATCCTTTACTTGTGCTATTAGACCTACTTTATCTACCCTTCATGATTAGTGTGTATATGGGTAGTGATGTATGGTTTTAGAAAGGGTTGTCATCCTCAAGCCGTGGGAATGGACCTCTTACTTTAGGGTCCAAGGCCTCTAGGGCTCCGGTGTTCAATAGAGAAGGGCTCCATTCTGATCTTGTAGAGATTACTTTGTTTTTACAAGGATTCCCATCGCTGCAATTATGCAACATTCTCAACATTGCTGTAGTAGGTACATCGATGCTGTAGTATGGATTTTCTAGATTTTTCCATATCCATGGTGTTTTAAAAACCCGTAGGAATTCATTTATTTTCCGGGATAGCATCCTATGTCCAAGAGAAAATGCGTAGGCAAAATTTTCTCACGGCGCGAATCATGCTAGAATCTTGAGATTGATCTCTGTCAGAGTCTCTTATGTGGCAGTCTAGTGCCGGCTACATGTAAATGATGACGATTGTAAAAAATCGATAAAATTAATTTTATTTAACGACCTTTTAGCTAGATAGGTGTCAAGAATGCTGACGTGATACCTATTAGTTATTTAGTGCAAATATAGACTCAACACTATGACAGGTTGTAAAAGTAAACTATGTAAATTGCCTATGTATCGAAATTATTTGCTAACTCAAGACCTGCCCACGACGACATGATCTGGTCATGGACCAGCGAAACTATAAAACGATCAGAGGTTTTTGATATGTACTTATTACAACATTATTTAGAAATTTCCTTAAAACGTAGGTAAAATCACTATCATAAAAATTATAATTAACTAGCTACGGCCGCGACTGCGTCCGCGTGGATTTAGGCTTTTCAAAATCCCGTGGGAACTCTTTGATTTTCCGGGATAAAAAGCAGTCTATGTGCTAATCCAGGATATTATCTATCTCCATTCTGAATTTCAGCCAAATCCGTCCAGTGGTATTTGCGTGAAGGAGTAACAAACATACACACACACATACACACAAATTTTCGCATTCAAATATTAGTATGATAGTGTGATAAAAAACTGGTCAAGTGCGAGTCGGACTCGCACACGACGGGTTCTGTACCATCGTACAAAAAAAAAAACGATTTTTAGTTTATTTGTGATGTAAGCACAAATTCACGATTTTCGAATTTTTCCCTTTACATATGCTATAAGACCTACCTACCTGCCTTTCATGATTCCAGGTCAATGGTTAGTACCCTATAGATTTCTTGACTCAGACAGACAGACAGACAACAAATTGATCCTATAAGGTATCATTTTTTCCTTTTGAGGTACCTACAGAACCATAAAAACGGTCAGAGGTTTGGACATCACAATGTTTGACGTCGAATAAAATATGCTAACTAGTTTATTTTTTGCCTAGTGTTTTATTTATCTGGGTATACTGAGTCAACTAATAGGTAATATTATTATTTGTAAAATACCTATAAGTAGTCCATACATTTGAGAACACACTTGCCATATTAGCTTTATGTATCAACTGTCCTTTCAAAAGTTTATAGGGTTCCGTACTTCAAAAGGAAAAACGAAATCCTTATAGGATCACTTTGTTGTCTGTCTGTCTGTCTGTCCGTCCGTCCGTCGTGTATGTCAAGAAAACCTATAGCCACAGGGTACTTCCCGTTGACCTAGAACCATGAAATTTGGCAGTTAGGTAGGTCTTGTAGCACAAGTAAAGAAATAAATCCGAAAACTGTGAATTTGTGGTTACATCATTAAAAAAAAAAAAAAAGTGTTTAAATTTTCAAAGTAAGATAACTATACCAAGTGGGGTATCATATGAAAGAGTTTTACCTGTACAATCTAAAACAGATTTTTATTTATTTTTATGTATGAAATAGTTTTTGAGTTATCGTGCAAATTTTTGGAAAAAATACCCGAGTACGGAACCCTCAGTGCGCGAGTCCGACTCGCACTTGGCTGGTTTTTTTAGTAACACGAAAGTCCCAAAAAATAGTGCTAGCAAAACAGCAGCTAAAATTAATTTTTAGAATTCTACGAAGGAAGGATACGCCTATATTGCATCAGAGAAATATGAAACGTCCTAAAATTAATGCTAAGTATAGACGAATCTACCCATTTATATGTGAATAATATCAATATCAAGGTAATTCGCCTTAAATCGGTCATGGTCTGGCCCTGACCCTATTTTAATTTTAACGTTGAATTTGTGCCAATCAAAACAAGTTCCTTACAAATAGTACACGCATGACTCATGGCGGCCTCTACGGCATAGTGTTGAAAGTTGATATCACAAGTTCTGGGTTTGTTTCCGGTTAATTTAAAGTTTTTAGGGTTCCGTACCTCAAAAGGAAAGACGGAACCCTCATTCGATTTACCTATACCTTTACGCGGTTATACCTTTACATATACCTTTTTACACATTAAAGTGATTAAAAATCCATATTCTAGTACATTATGTGTCAATAGCACTATATTTCTAATATTTAACAGGGCTCTCTCCGTCACTCGTTTCATACAATCGTTCCAATTTCATTTGAATATTAAGCAACCAAAGTCCATGAAATTTTGCAGACATATTCTAGAAACTAATATGTATGTCTGTGGTGTTTTAGATTTTTCTAAAAATATGTAGTTTTAAAATTACAGGGGCTCAAAGATTTGTATGAAAATTTTTAAGACTATTAGAATATTTTAACAGAAATCTGGAAAACCACAGACATAGATATTAGTTTCTAGAATATGTCTGCAAAATTTCATGGACTTTGGTTGCATAGTATTGAAATGAAATTGGAACTACGTTTGTATGAAACGAGTGACGGAGAGAGCCCTCTTAAGTATTTTTTCCAGTAAATCAGATGATCCCTAAAGACAGATTTAGGGCTTCAAAGTTGAGTCTATTATTTTTTTCATTAAAACTAGGTGCGAGAGATTGATCACTACAAAATAACTAAAATAGTTTTTGCAAATATGTTACATTAACTGTCAATACGAAAGATTGATTTTTCTTAAACATGTATTCAATTATGTGGAAGTCTGTCCTATGATGGTTAATTTGGAGCTTGAAATCTTACCTTTATTAGTTTTAGTGAAAGCGGGCCCTTAATTACGCAAACTCAAACTTATAGCTACGGGTTTTGAACGCGCCCTAGTCTGAGAAGAAGCCCACAATAAACTCAGCCGACTATTCTTTTTATTATCACAATTTCACAATATCCCTTAAAACTAGAGCTAGCAACTCTTCCCCAATCTTTTTCTCATTTAGAAAGAAAGAAAACCCTTTTAGTTTTGAAAGCTGTACCACACTCTATAAATACCTAATCCTTTACATGGTTATTGGATTTTCAATAAGTTTACGTTTTATAAATACTTTGAACTTAATAATATAATAACTAAAATATCTCCAAAATATTGTCTTCTGGTAGTTTAATACGCACACAGTTTCATATATCTACTCGTGTGGTTTCGTGTTCACAATTAAGTAATTTCTGTGATACAATTAGCTAGTATGGATTCACACACATCTTAGAAGTAGCAGCTTCATTTTAGATCTTCGCTACCTACCTTTGCCTTAGATGCGAACAAAGCCACGGCAAAAAGCTTGTGTTGTAAATGAATACATCCAAACTTGTTTGCTTGCTACAAAAACGTGTTTGGAGCCTCGTGGCCGTCTCTCGCTAAGTAGGTGTTTATCATTTTTTTCGTTTTGCGTCAAAATCTGCAGTTCTTGTAACTTGTAACGTCAGATCACTCAGTTGTTTTTGTCAGCGTCTTAGGAGAAACGCTCACCTGCAGAGTGGATCGAGCCGAGAAGTCCATGCCAAAATGTATGAAAACCAGTCAAGTACGAGTCTTACTCCCACACAAAGGGTTCCGTACCACTTTTTGATTTTTCAGTTTTCGGAAATGCCAGCCTTAAGGGAGTTAAATCGGGGATGAAAGTTTGTATCAAGTCCGTAATTTTTTAATTTATAATCATAAAAATTGCTACGTTTCAGAATTTTTCAAAATTCCACCCTCTTTCTCCTTCACCGATTTTCAAAGTTTTCGAAATTCAAACGAAACCGGGGCGGATTAGCTATATTGCCTAACATAACACACGGCCTTTATAAGTATACTTAGGTACATGAAGCTAAAAAAAGCGTAAAACGAAAAGCTAACTAACTGACTGACTGATCTATCAACAACTCACAGCTCAAACTACTGGACGGATCGGGCTGATAGCAATTATGACATCCGCTAAGAAAGAATTTTCGAAAATTTAACTGTTAAGGGTTACCCCCTTAGCAGTTAAATTTTAAATAGGAGTTTGAAATTTGTGTAGTCTATAATATAAAACAAATAGAGATAACTACCTACTAACTTGTAGACTGTGGAGCAGAAAAAATACATTATCATAATGCTCTTCAAACGAAAAACTCATTTACTAATGCTATAGTATATAATGAAGTATGAACGTTGCAAAAAATACATGAAAAACACACAAGGTATTATACATACAATAGGAACTGCCAAAGAAGATTATGTAGTAAATTAACAAAAAATAATGAGTCGTAATAATTTTGCTCGTGTTTTTTAACGAATTCTTCCTATCTGTCCCCCTGATCTGTCCCCTCAGGGGGACAGATAGGAATAAATAGTTCGATCTGCCCCCCTACACGCGACGAGGGGACAGATCGAACTAATTATTTCCAGTCTGTCCCCCCGCTGCTTTCTTAGGGGGACAGATTGGAATTAAAAGTTCGATTTGTCCCCCTGCTACCCACGTGGGGACAGATCGAACTAATTCTTTCCAAACTGTTACCAATGAACTAATCGAAAGAATCAGACAGATCGAACAAATTATTCCTATTATCTGTACGCCAGTATATACACATTTTTTTTAAAGAATATTAGCCATGACTATTACTCCCCTTTCCCATCCAATTAAGCGTAAAGGTCGATCCCATGGTCTTCACCCCAAAAGACACAAATATACAATAATATTTATACTAGCTGATGCCCGTGACTTCGTTCCCGTGGATATAGGTTTTTAAAAATCCCATGGGAATTCACTGATTTTCCGGGATAAAAAGTAGCCTATGTGTTAATCCAGGGTATAATCTATCTCCATTCCAACCAACTAAATCTGTCTAGTAGTTTTTGCGTGAGAGAGTAACAAACATCCACCCATACATAGGTACTTACAAAGTTTATAATATTAGTGGGAACTGTTTGTTTTTCCGAATTAAAAAGTTCCCTCTCGTCTTAAACTAATCGAGGCATCTATACTTTTTGAGAGGGCATCAAAATGAAAGGGCAATCTAACCATTTCATTTTATGCAGAAAATCATAGCAATCCTTTACTCCGTTGCGACGTGATTGAAGGACAAACCAATAAACCAACAAATCTACAAACAAACACACTTTCGCAATTGTAACATGGGTAGTAGGTAGTGATTAGTATGTATTTATGCTAGTTACCTAGTTATATTGATTACGATTACAATTTTTGAACGTATGTTGCTTTATTTTTGACACAAAAATAAAAATGTATACGATGCAAGTTGCAACACTTGAATTTGGTATGCATTTTTAAACGAATATGCTGTCTTTGATGTTACGCGATTTTAAATAAACCTAAATCCATGCGGACGTCATCTATAGTCATCATAGTAATGAATGTTAGTAGGTACCTACTAGGTATACCGCTTTGTCTGTTACGTAAACCCAGGATAGAGCCAAAAATCTCAGTGGGCGTTAACTATTTTGAGCCACCAACCAATCACAAACATGTTTTCAAAAAACATTCCAAATTCAATTCGAAAAAGTTTTCAAACAAATTTCCAAATTCAATTCGAAAAGTTTTCAAAAAACATTCGAAATTCAATTCGAAAAAGTTTTCAAAAACATTCGAAATACAATTCGAAAAAGTTTTCAAAAAAAATTCGAAATTCAATTCGAAAATACATTGCAAACATTTCGTTTGTAATTAGTTGGTGACTCACAACAAAATGGTTAGCGTCCACCGAGATTATTGGCTGGGATTACTTACGTAACAGAGAGCGCTGTAATAACTTCATTCCACGGAACCATTATGGTTTCGAATATTTTTAAGGGTAAGAATACCTAGGTTCTTAGTTCTGGTGCTTAGAGTATAAGCTGATGCCTATAGATGATAAAGATGACAGAGATAGATAATAAATAATTACCTACCTACTTATATGGGCTTCCCTACCTAAGAGTGGAATATTTTCTATCTAATTACAATGCTGTATATTATTATGAATTGTTTTTTGTGACCGCAAAATATGAGATAAGTGCGTCATCTGAGATTCTTATATCAAATGTCTTAAGAATGTGTAAAAGTTCCATTGTATGTAGAGATAGGTAAGTATTTATAACACCCCCGACAAGTGAAGGTTACAGTAACTAGAAAAGAGCTGATAACTTTCAAACGGCTGAACCGATTTTCTTGGATTATAGCTAAGGTCACTCTCGATCAAGCCACCTTTCAAACAAAAAAAAAATTAAATGAAAATCGGTTCATTAGTTTAGGCGCTACGGTGCCACAGACAGATACACAGAAACACAGATACACACGTCAAACTTATAACACCCCTCTTTTTGGGTCGGGGGTTAAAAATAGGTAGGCACTTAACATGTAGGTACTTACACAGGATAATATATTAGCTAGATCTTCCTAGTAATGTAACGAAAGTAGTTGGTACTACGGAACCCTTCGTGTACGGGTTCGACTCGCACTTGACCTATGTTTTTATTTTTTATACGTATAGACTAACTTACTGGGTGCCTTTTTTGCTCATAATCTTCCAGGCAAGTACATCTACACTACCGTAAGTCGTGAGCAAAAAATCGTGCAAATGTAGATAAAGTCCTATGTACCTACAATAGTTAGTGTTGGTAGGTAAAACCTTAGAGGCTCAATACTCTTATACTTAGGTACTCAATAACTCATTACTCAATAACCCCCATTAGCAGTGACCGTCGACCTTTTACCTTGCGAATTTTCTCTGATTTTCCAAGATAAAAAGTAGACTATATCACTCTCCAGGCCCTTAAGTATATCTATGCAATAAAATCGAGCCAATCTCTCGCTCCGTTACGGCGTGATTGAAGGACAAACCAACAAATAAACTTCAAAAACCATCGAAACAAGGCTTCGGCCGTGGCTCGTAACCACCCTACCGGCAAAAGGCGTGCCGCCAAGCGATTTCGGGTGTCGGTACGATGTCCTGTAGAAACCAAAGGGGTGATAAAACTGCCATACCCCAATCTCTCGTGTCGTGTACGTCATAATAGCTATCTGCATGCCTTTCAGCCTGATCCGTCTAGTAGTTTGAGCTGTACGGTAATAGGTCAGTCTGTCAGTTACCTACCTTTTCCTTTTACTTATCTGACTAAGTATATTATTATTAGTTCCATAGAAAATTAATGATGCAGAATGAACGTGGAAGATTAATGGCAGCGAAAAACAAAAACAGTAATGTGCGACTTGCGATGGTTTTAGTAGTCGCTTTGCATCGTATTCCTCATTTCTGAGGGTCATGACCTCTTTCCATTAATCATCACATGGAAGGTGGATAAACTCGGAGATTTCCTGAGAACAATACAATAATATTCATTCTGAGAACACGAGTTATTGAATATATTGAATAGCTTTTATAAAAGAAAAAGAATATGGAATTCTTTATTATTAGAGTTATAAATTAAACTGTGTTTGATTTACCATATAAATAAAATATTATAAGGCTGATTCTTCGTAAAGGAGGAGTTCGTATAAAATAATAATTATTTATTTGTATTAGTTATGGCTTATAAAATAAATTAGAATCATTCTTTCTTTTGTAAAAGATTTATACCTAGGCGTCATTACAACAATTTTATTAATACTTTATTTTTGTCTTCAGGGTTACGTACCTCAAAAGGAAAAACGGAACCATTATAGGATCACTTTGTTGTATGTTTGTCTGTCTGTCTGTCCGTCGTGTCAGTCAAGAAACCTATAAGAACGTACCTAGAAATGATCGATCGAATAAAGAAAAATCGTTTTGTGTGTGAACGGCATTTTTGAAGCGATGGATCGTCACGATTTTCCGAAGCGACGAATCGTACCGTGAATAAATGGCCCCCACGAGAAATATGGTCTACCTACGCATTTTTCCGTGTTATTCATAGAGGGCACAATACTAAGAAAAATCTCGTAGCCGGCGCATGTTAGGCGTGCTCTCAGAAAATAGAGTTTTTTCCTCGTCAGCTAATCACTTTTATAATCAAATTGTGTCAATCCATAGTAGGTAGGTATAAGGTAGGTATTCATCTTATGCTGACGGTCGTTGCGGCACGCAAACATTAATTATTATCTACCACGGTTGAAAAACAGATTTAATTTGCTGTTAATATAAGATACTCGAGAAAATGTCGGAAAAATCATTAAAAGATGGCTGTACTAACCCGTATTAATATTATAAATTACAAACTAGCTGATACGTGCAACTTCGTCCGCGACTAATATAGGAAGAAGACATACTTAGTTAAATCCCATTAATTTTGGTGGTCGGGCCCCCGGGTTTTTTTTTAAATAGCGAGCAAACGAGCAGGCGGGTGACCTGATGTTAAGTAGCAAATTACACTGGAATCCAAATTTTTTATGGGACAATGTCGCAAAGATTCTCTATCGATAAAAAAAGGCAAATCGGTTCGGAAATCTTGGAGATTTCAATGTACATAAGTAAAAAACACAACTCCTCTTGTTTTGAAAGTCGGTTAAAAATGCCTATGTTAGGTACTCTTTGGTTAATTCGCTACGTATCTTTGAAAGTCTCCGTCAAAATAGGCTCAGCCGTTCCGAAGATTAGCCCGTTCAAACAAACAGACAGACAGACAAAAATTTTAAAAACGTGTGATTCAGTTATAGTAGAGTAGAGTATGAGGTAGTTATTTCGAAATATGAATATGAATATAGATAGATATTAGTATGGGTGAGTAGTGATCTATGAACATGATAACTCAAAATAATTTCTAGTGATGACAAAACGCAACAAAACGGCTACAATCATACAATTATTTACCTAGATATCGTCACAAAACGCAGCGACGCATGACGTCAGGTACTAGTAGTAAGCCTACGGTAGAATTGGAACCATCGATCTGTATCGAATGCAGGGAACATTTTAGAATAGAATAGAAAATATTTTTATTCAAGTAATCTTTGCTCTTGGCTATTGAATCAGCAAAATAATTTACCACTGGTTCGGAATGCAGTTCCAACCGAGAAAAACCAACAAGAAATTCGGTGGTTGTTCTTTTTAACCTCCGACCCAAAAGAGGGGTGTTATAAGTTTGACGTGTGTATCTGTGTATCTGTCTGTGGCATCGTAGCTCCTAAACTAATGAACCTATTTTTGGAAAACTTCTATTTTCGGATTTCGGATAACCTCTACGCGTTGGTTCTGTGTTCTCGCGTAGCTTTTGGGAGGGCATTCCAATAATTCGTTAAAATTATTTAAATACTGTATAATACCTGCTTTTCCGAGTGATGCTTATACTTGTTACACATCATTATTGGAGTGAGCAGTAAATTGTATGCACAACAATGATGTGACGTCACGCGTATCCCGGAAGCGCCAGATTATCTGCGTTCTGTTCGACATTAGCGGGCGGAGCGCTAATTGAGTGAGGGCTTGGACAAACACGACGCACGGTGGCAGTGACGTGCGAAAAGAACTATTGCTAGGGTTTCGACTCGAAGAGTGCCTACGAGACCGTATTAATAATCCTCCGCTAGTGTCCATCCATAATAAGTCCGTCCGTCTGTCTGTCTGTCATGGGCTGTATCTCATGAACCATAATAGGTAGAGAATTGTCACAGAATTTGTATTTCTATAGCTACTATAATAACAAATAATAAAATTTCAAAATGGCCGTCATGTAAATTAAAGAAAAGAAGTGCACTTCTTTTCTTTAATTTACATTCTTGCACGATGGTACGGAACCCTTGGTGTAGGAGTCCGACTCGCACATGACCATTTTTAGGATTCCGTATCTTTAAAGGAAAGCCTAAAGGATCATTTTGTTTTTAATTAAAAGCTTTGACTTTGCCGATGTAGAAATTGGTAACTGATGTTTCGGCTTTGGAAATTTTACAAACAATTCTAATCTAATAAAAAACATTCGTGAATCTATAGTAGGTAATTTATACGTGACTGTATTTTATACCTCCATTAATACGTGATGTTTTTGCTAGTAGTGTTCTGATAAGCGACAGAACGTGTGGCGTTATGGAGTTAAAATACCAGCGGTGAGCTGCGACTTTACACATTGAATGTGTTATTCATAAACTTTCCTCGTGGAATAATTTAGGTATTATGGTGAAAACTGCATTTAAATCTACATCCATATCCATTCTATCTCGGTGACTTTTCGGGCAGCATGTACGTTAAAAATGTTCGCCGTGATTCTTTAAATTGACATAACTTTTTTATTTATGAACCGATTGACATGAAATAAACACTAAATGTTAAGTGAAGCTTACTACAATATATTAGTGAAAACCGTATCTAAATCGAATAAGCCGTTTCTGATATTAGCGTGCACAAACACACAGACAAACAGACAAACAGACAAAAAAAAAATTACAATTTCGGGTTCGGCATCGATATCATAACAACCCCTGCTACTTTATTTTTATATATTTCCATTGTACAGACACCACTTTTCTACAATTTTATTATATGTATAGATTTTACTATAAAGGTGAAAGTGTGTCTGTCTGTATGCTAGCTTTTCACAAGTTTTCACAGCTTTTTTGGTACAGGATTGGCTTACATCCCGGGCAGAACATAGAATTTCCTCCTATTCTTGAAGTCGGTTAAAAATAAGTTTAAAATAATATGTTACTATCCTTATTATCTCTATAATTATCTATACTAATAAATAAAATTGGAGTGTCTGTCTGTAATTTCGAAATAACTACCTCATATTAAGCTCATATGGTTATTTGAACGATACCATAACTGAATCACACGTTTTTTAATTTTTTGTTTGTCTGTCTGTCTGTCTGTCTCTCTGTCTGTCTGTCTGTCTGTCTGTCTGTCTGTCTGTTTGAAAAGGCTAATCTTCGGAACGGCTGAACCGATTTTGACGGGATTTTCACAGACAAGTAGAGAATTGGCCAGGGAGTAACATAGGCTACTTTTTTAACCGACTTTCAAAAAGGGAGTTATGTTTTTCTACCTATGTACACCGAAATCTCCGAGATTTCTGAACCGATTTGCGTAATTTTTTTTTTAATCCCACGGGAAAGTTCCCACGGGATTTCAGACCCTAAATCCACGCGGGCGAAGCTGCGGGCATCAGCTAGTATATAATAAGTCTCTGTGATTGGTTTGAAAAAATTACTTTACAAGCGCCAGCTCCGACTTCCTTACTACAAGTGTTTTGATGCGCAAGGGCATAATATGTTATGTGTAGGGTTGTCACGAATATTTTTATTTTTACCCGACTACGGTAAAGACAAAACGAAGATTATTATATTAGATGATGCGTGCGACTTCGTAAATTCATATGCCGCATAGATTTAGGTTTTTTAAAAGTTTCATGGGAACTCTATCTTTATCCGACACAAAAAGTAACATATGTCTAACCCGGTCAAAAGGCCTAAGCGGTATAATTCAAAATCGGTTAAGAGGATGCGTCGTGAAAAGCTAGCAGACAGAGAAACACTCTTTCGTATTTAAGTAGAAACAATCGACAACCCTAGCTGTTATAATGTGCCTACTAAGTAAAATATGTTTGGACTTTGGAAATTCCTATACCTAAACTGTCGTTGTTGGTTTTTCGTTTGAAAATTTACATAATTCTATATAATTACTTACTTACTTAAAATACAGTAACACACCTACCTACCTATAAATATTTAATAATATTTATGTAATAAGTTATTGTTATTGTTATATAGGTAACGTTAATTTTTTGCGAGATATGCATTATCTAAGTCCTATTTAAAATGTACTTACTAAGAACTATTTTATAATTTGCATTATAAGCATCAATGTTTTTAAAATACTTCCTACCTATGCGGATATAAACTGAAATAAATAAAATATTATTGAATAAGAATAGGATTTTATTATTATACTTACATTATGCGTCGTACTGGTCTGCAACTTGTAAGCGCCACTTTTTTGCCGATAGGTAGAGTGCTGGTGTGTGCATGGTCGACTCTTTGCCCAAGTTACATTTTGGTATTTATTAATGTTTTTACTGTTATAATTCTTTCTTTACAGTCGTTTTACTCATTGTTGAGAGGCGTGACTCTTTTCCGTTAGTCATTTAATGGGAGGGGATTTTTTGGGATAATAATGCGGTGGGTTCCCAGATCCACTTACAACTCACAAACTTCATAGCCGCTGATCGTTCCTCCCTGTGTTGGGAACAATACGCAGAGAAACTTTCAACTGTTATAAAATAACGAAGGTCTGGCACGCGCTGGCTCTCAGTCCATTAATAATGCCTTCAAATCATAGCTCTAAAGTATACAGTCTCTTCTTGTCACTTCCGGGAATCGAACGAGTGACCG
Source organism: Maniola jurtina (assembly GCF_905333055.1). Lineage (NCBI taxonomy): Eukaryota > Metazoa > Arthropoda > Insecta > Lepidoptera > Nymphalidae > Maniola > Maniola jurtina. Next base: position 444,019 of record NC_060049.1, read on the forward strand.
TGGGCTGTCATTTGCTAAGAACAATGTCGTGGTTAACCAAGTGTGAAACTATTAAACAATTTTGAAATTACATATTATTTTTGTTCTAAGATTATAAAGGATTAGGTAGACATTTTACATTCATTATTCATCTTTTTATTTAAAATTCAGATAGGTACTAGTTAGCCCTTGACTGCAATTTCACCTGGTGGTAAATGATGATGCAGTCTAAGATGGAAGCAGGTTAACCTGGAAGGGGTATAGCAGTTTTTATTAAATCTATACCCCTTTGGTTTCTACACGGCATCGTACTTACCTACCGGAACGCTTTATCACTCATTATGGGTAGAGGAAACATTTGTTTGTTGGTTGGTTTGTTTGTAATTAACTCTGAAACCGTGTGAGTGGTGATAACCTTGGTTAAAACGTCGACCTCCTATTAAGGGGTCGGGGGTTCGATCTCGGGCAAGCAGCTCTAACTTTTCGGAGCTATGTCACTTGCTGTACTTATAAAGGTGCCCACGCACTTCAACTGAACTGCAGCTGAACTGCGTGTCGCGTTAGCGCCCCGCACGATATTCTCTCCAGCCGCGACGCGCGTACGTCACAGCCGCGCGGCGCGGCTGGAGAGAATATCGTGCGGGGCGCTGACAAGACGCGCAGTTCAGCTGCAGTTCAGTTGAAGTGCGTGGGCACCGAAGGAAAACGTCGTGAGGAAACCTGCATGCCTGAGACTTCTCCATAATCTTCTCAAAGGTGTGTGAAGTCTGCCAATCCGCACTTGGCCAGCATGATGGAATATTGGCCAAATACTTTTCATTCTGTGAGGAAAAAGGAAAAATAGAAAAACACGTAATTGTTTAAAAATTTCACTTTATTGTTCGGAAATTAGATTCTACCGACTCTTTTCAATAGAAACTGCCTCAATCCAAATTCGAAAATATCATCACTGTATTGTCATGTCATGTAAACTGTGCCTATTATAAAATGTATGGAGTCACCATCTGACGTATGATTATGATTTGCGATCGTACCTACCTACTTAGCGTACTTAGCTTTTTCTAAACGCTGTATGCCATTAACTTACGTAACAGTTAATTATTATAAAAAAATCGGTCAAGTGCGAGTCGGTCTCGCATACGAAGGGTTCCAGACTATCCTACAAAAAATAATATTTTTTTTTTGTGGTGGAAGCCGGACATGCCCACTCGTTCTCACTAATTCAACTATGCCTGCCAGTCAAATTATGATTCTAGGTCAATAGGAAGTACCCTATAGGTTTTCTTTACAGACACTATAGACAAGCGGACAGGCAGACAGACAACAAAGTGACCCTATAAGGGTTCCTTTTTTTCTGGTACAGAACCCTAAAAACGGTGGGTAACCATTATGTAATTAATGAAAGGCGTCACGACCCTCAGTAATGACGTAAAGAACTAGGTACCTATAAAAATGTATTTAGATATTTCCTTGAAGTGTAGGTAAATACACTATCATAAAAATTACAAAAACTAGGTAGGTATAATTTTTACGCGTGTAGGTAAGTATTAAAAGGTCGCTACGTCTTCACATACGTAGAAAACAATTAAATATTTGAACATCTGAACAAATATGTCTTGCAAATTGATTTATTAACTGTTGTCTATTTTATTGACAATGGGGTAGGTATAAAATAACACACTTATTATATTTTATCTATCATTTATTTTTACACTGATTTCCTATCCATGGAAAGTTTATTTACATTTTGATGTGACCAGTGGCCTATAATTGCACAATTCACGATTATGGAACACAAATGGAATTGAATTGAATTTAGAATGTTTTTGAAAACATTTTCGAATTGAATTTCGAATGTTTCTTGGAAATGTTTTCCAAAAAACTCGCGTTTGACCGGTTTTTTATTTGTCTCTGTCATTTGTATGGGATAACGTAACAGAGAGAGCCCTATACTAACTTCTCTACATGGATAGAGTATAATGGCATTAATTTCTGTCGCAGTGATGCCGTGTTGACGCGGCGACAGCATGGCGGCAGGCCGACAGCTGCGGCTGCTGCTGTGGAAGGACTACCTTATACGGAAGAGAAAGCCTGTAAGTATTGTTTTTATCTTTACTCAAACTTTACTATCGTGGTGGCACCAATTATGGACAGGGTTTAAAAGCTGGATCAACTTCGTGGGGCTATATTTTATTTATTTATTGAATCTTGGGGTTGCGAGGTTCAATATAAAGTGTCCAAGTAAAGGGTAAAAGTGTCCATCACTGGTGCGTTGTCCATTACCGGTGCCATCACGGTACCTCATCATGATAAACCCATCCTTGGCTCACTAAGCACAGGTCGCCTCTCAGAATGAGTAGGGTTAAAGCCATAGTCTGCCACGCTGCCCCAGTGCGGATTGGCAGAATTGACACACTTTTGAGAACATTATGGAGAACTCTCAGGTGTGCAAACTCCTCACGATGTTTAACAAGTGATATTTAATAGATTAAAACGCACATAACGAAAAGTTTGAGGTTCCTGCCCAGGATCGAATCCTAGACCTCCCAATAGGAAATGTCTTTATCCTTTAATCAAGCACCAACAGATCAACGGATCAACGCTATTTTTGTATAGATATAGTGAAAGACCTGAAAACTTGAAAACATAGACTAATTTTTATCCCAAAAAAACATAGAGTTTCCGCTGTATTTTTTTTATATCCACGCAGACTAGAGAGTAGGTAGTCTTTGATTGAATAAAACACACAATATTTTAGTATTTACCCAGTTAAATCTGATTTAACCTTACATAATAATATTAATCAATAAACTTATTTTTGTTCCAGATAACCTTGATTGGGGTGCTGTGGGCTGCCGTGGTATTGTCCAGTCTGTACTTAGTTAGGAGTAATGTAGATAATACGTATTACCCAACATGTAAGTATACAGGACCAGTTATCCTATTACTCTTTTTTTATATCCAAAAAAAGTGTGAATAGGTTAGGTAATAGTAAAATTTATAAATAATCCCAACACATGCAAACTGTGGCACCAACTCCTTTCTGTGGAGTTCCCACTAGATTACAATATGGGGTTATTTAAGGGACGGATGGGACGGCGGTTCCTTTGGTGCTGCAAATATTCATGGGTGACGATAATCACTTAACATCAGGTGACCCAGCTCGTTTGCTCGCTATTTTTTTTTTAAATCAACAGAATTCTAGAGTAACCTATGCTTACCAGCAGGTTTGATTGCAGCCAAGCGCTAGTGCATAATTTAAAAATCTATCTACTTCAAAAAAAAACCTGGTAGAAGTTGACTCTATACTCTACAGGTATTTATTATGATCAAAAATGTTTTTTTTGCAGGCCAATTCGCAGCTCGAGCATTACCGAGCGCTGGTGTACTAAATTTTCTTCAATCATTCGTATGCAATGTTAATAATGAGTGCTCCTCGTTAGAGGATTTCGATGAAATACCTTCCTATGAAAAATCTAGGTAAGATTAAATTATGAACAATAGTAATGCTGTTCATCTTGATCCACTATCAAGACCTTAAAAAACAAATGGCTAAAGAATTCCTCTATCGATTAAAAAAATATATTTGCAAATCGGTCCAAAAACCTTAGAGAAAAAAATACAGAAAAAAAACGCATTGAGATTCCTCGTTTTTGGTAGTCTGTTAAAAATCTACATACAATTTTTGCATTTGGGATTTTTAATATGGTTACCTTAACACTCCATGATAAAAGGCGCCCTAAATACGTCCTTAACGACGCCTACGATCTTTATATTATTTATCTTCAACTTATAATTTATAACGTAGATAAGACTATACTTCATCTATCACAAATGTTAAAGGTTCACACAAGTGCAGCGTCAGATCTCTTCCATCATCACCAATGAGACGGTGATCGACACAGCGGCCAATGTGCCGGATGCCCTCAAACTGCTCGCTACTCTGTCAGACATCGCTGACAATCCTCTCTTCTTGAATATCACTAGTGAGTATCATAACTGTCAAAATCTTCTCCTTTATTCTACTCAAAAGTTGATTAAAATTTACAATAAAAGCTATTTAAAACTTTCTTTTATCCTCTCTTTTAAACACCTGTTGGCAAGTCATAAAGTTTTGGTTGATAATTTTGAAAAACATTTTTTCGGATTTGACTTTGGTCTGTTCTCATGAGTGAAAGCCGTTTATTTTTATTTTTTTCTGTTCTGATACAAGTTAGACCTTGACTGCACCTGGTGGTAAGTAATGATGCAGTCTAAGATGGAAGCGAGCTAACATGTGAAAAGTATGGCAGTTTGGCAATCCATGGGCTGTGTCACTACATATCTAATAGTTATTATACGAGTAGCTCCATCAAGCATCAGTCACCTCCTATATCGATGGCCACCACTCATTATCAGGTGAAATCACAAAACAATTAATAGTCATTTTCAAAAGAATTAAGGACAGTTTTTGGTTTCAGAAAATGGATTGCTCGTTAGCGATATATTTAAGAATCCCAAAAGGGTGAAACGGTATTTGACAAAAGAACTTGAGCTGCCTGAAGTTGTTTCAAACAGTATCCTGACAGCTGAAGTTGGTTTTGAAGGGGTAAGTAATTTCGAAAAACATTATTTATTTCGCTGGCTCAGTTACACAAAGAGGATCTTCTCCTCCGAAACTAAAAGCTGTCACTCATGCCTGTCCTTCAGCATTTTGGGCCAATCAGCTCTTCTGATGTCTTGCAGATCTTTCCACGTTTCGTCCCTCGTGCTATACATCCAACAGGGCGTTTTCCTATAAGGCGTCACATGAATGCTCTTAATTTCTCACAGCATGATACTCTCTGTGTCCAAGCCAGGCACAAATTTAATTTCTATTATTATTCGTTCATTACCAGTTTCAATATCTTCTGGTTCTTCTTCTGAATTTTCCGGAAAGTGGTTAAAATACTTCCGACCTAAAATTTATTTATACTTTTCAGATCATGCAGGGGAACTTAGACAGATGTAACGCAGATTCTATAAGTAAAACGATTAAAGTGAAAAATGTAGAACACTTAAATGCTTTCGTAGATAAATTGTGTGCACTTCCAAAGAAAACTGTTCAAAATCTAGTCATGGGCCTCGTATCAGAAGTGGATATAGGAAAATTTGTTACAATGGTACGATGTTTTTTGTTTCTACGAGTATGTTTATCATCAGATGATTGCAAAATATGTGCGTGTAGACTGTGTTATCCTTGTTCTTCATCCTTCGTTTCTATTTATTTTGATTTCTTACTAAAATTTAAAAATAATCATGCTATTGCCAAAACTGAAAATTGTGTTAGCAACAAATGTTTAATGACAATAATAGTCAAAATAATCAAAGGCGAGTAAATTGTGCTTATGATAATGTAAAATCTTTTACGATATAAGGGACGATATAAGGGGTGGACAAGTCTTAGTTACCCGAAGTTAAAAGAGGGGCTTTAGATAAAGAAGCTTTTCTCGCCAAACTTCGTTTCGAAGAAGGCATGCGAAGATGACGGTGAAAATCTTTAAATATATCAGATAAATTTAAAGTAGGTACTAAAGTAAAATAGTAATAATCTTCAGTAAAGCTTTCCATAGATAGGCGATATGTATTACAAGTTGTCTGGTGACGTGAGATTGACAAGACTTGGTGATATGATGGTAGCAGCCCTCCGAATGATGTCAATGGACAGTTTCATGCCTCCAGAGCTGACGGCTATAATTCAGAATCGAGAAGTTGACTTCAGCTATGTGAACTTGACCATGTAAGTACATACCTCTTAAAATAAAACATTGTCATTGAAGAAATAGGCACGTACTTATACCTATTACGGTGACGGTGACGTTCAAATTTTGAATCAAAAATATGAAACGTCTTTTAACTCATTTAAAATAAAAGTATCACGTAATAAATTAGAAAAGTTTTTAAAAAATGAGTTTTGGCCAGAAGGTGTCAAATATCGAGTTTTTCGAGAGCGAAATAATGCTAAGAACGTTTCTACAAATAAATAAATATGAATAATGACAATATAAAATCAACCTTAACTAATATTAAAATGGTCTCATTTAATTGTCGCTCAATTAAGCGCTCTTTGGAACGTGTTCGTTCCTTATGTCAAGAGGCGGACATCATAGCCCTTCAGGAAACGTGGCTCCTCCCACACGATCTTGGCTATATACACCAAATTGATGACAACTTCGATTGCTACGCGAAATCATCAGTCGACACTGCGGCTGGCGTATTGCGGGGGCGACCGTACGGAGGCCTAGCTCTGTTATGGCGAAAATCTGTTTTTCCGCGCGCTTCTATAGTGGAATGCCCTACGGACAGGTTATCAGCGGTACGACTAGAGCTGGGCAATCACCGGCAGTTACTCCTTATTAACGTTTATATGCCGACGGACGCGGAAGAAAATTTGACCGAGTTTACTACCAACCTTGCAAATATAATGGCTATTATTGATGACAACGAAACGGAAGTTGCATTCGCTTTAGGAGATTTCAATGCCCATTGCATCTCCAGGTTTGGTGACGAGCTTACTTTGTTTTGTGCGGAGCATTCCTTAGAGTGTGTGGATTATGAGTTTTTAAGTAAGAACTCGTCCACGTATACATATGTTAGTGATGCGTGTGGCGTGACGCGGTGGCTCGACCATTGCATAGGGACAAGTGCCGCGCGAAGAACGGTCACAGCAGTGACCGTAGACTGTGACGTGGGGTGGTCGGACCACCTTCCACTGATAGTTACATGCAACTTTGACATAGTTGTAAGTAAAATTATTAGTGAAAATAGAAGCTCAGTAAACAAAGTTAGATGGGGTCAACGTAACCCTCATCAGATTAATATGTACAATAAATATTGCTGTGATAATTTAAAAAATGTTGTTTTTTCTAGTCAATGTTTAAACTGTGATAATTTTACTTGCACTGATCACTTATTTTTAATAGACAGTTATTATGATAAAATTGTAAATATTTTAAGAAGAGCTGCTATCTTAAGTTTCGATTCGCACTCCGATGCTAATAGGAAACGGAAACATGTGGTGGGTTGGAACTACCACGTTAGTCAAAGTCACAAAATAGCTCGACTATATTACTCATGTTGGTTGGAAAATGGCAGGCCGACAACCGGTCCAGTCTACAATGATATGGTAACTAGTCGTAGGAATTTCAAAAGTAAACTTAAGTGGTGTCAGAACAATGAAGACCAGATTAGAATGAACATTTTAGCTGCACATAGGAATGATAAAAACTTTCCAAAGTTCTGGCAAGCAACAAAGAGACTACAAAGTAAACCCCGGTTGCCACATAGTGTTGAAAATATAGTCGAACAGAGTGGAATTTCCGAATTATTTGCTAGTCATTTTAAGGTGCAACCACTTTATGTCGAAGGAGTGGAGCATAGCACGGATGACATTTTCCCGTCGGACCCGCTGACTGAGACCCTACAATTCTCACCTAAGGATATTGTTGACGTGATAAGAAAAATGACACGTGGGAAGTCTCCAGGTCACGATGGATTAAGTATTGAACATATGCTCTATGCTAGTGAGGACATTAGTCGAGTTCTGTGTACGCTTTTCAATTTATGTATCAAGTTTAATTACTTACCCAAGAATCTTATGAAGACCGTGGTGGTTCCAATCCCCAAAAACAAAACTGGAGATTTGTCGAAATTGAACAATTATAGGCCCATATCACTGGGTACTATAATTGGTAAAATATTTGAAAGACTTTTACATCCGTTTCTTAAAAATGTTAGTATCAACGATGCGCAATTTGGTTTTCGTGCCGGTGTCTCAACTGATTCTGCTATTTTCAGTCTGAAAAATACTATCAAATACTATACTAACAGAGACACTAGTGTATATGCCTGTTTTTTGGACCTAAGCCGAGCTTTTGACCTAGTAAACTATAATTTGCTATGGTCGAAACTCAATAAGCATAAAGTGCCATCTAATGTTATAAATCTTTTGAGATATTGGTACGAAAATCAAAGCAACAAGGTAAAATGGGGCGATACACTTTCTAACGATTATAGGTTAGAATGCGGCGTACGCCAAGGTGGATTGACATCGCCGGACCTTTTCAACATTTATGTGAACGACCTGATAGAGGAGCTGAGAAGCACCAAAATCGGTTGTCATGTCGGCGGAGTTTGTATTAACAATTTAAGTTACGCTGATGATATGGTGCTACTCAGTCCCTCTATCAAGGGGCTACGGAAGCTGTTAGGTATTTGTGAAAAATACGCTTTAAGTCATGGACTTAAATATAACGTTTCCAAAACGGAGATGATGGTATTTAGGTGTGGAAAGGGTCCGGACATTGTCCCTCCAGTGTATATGAATGGTGTGGAAATTCGGAGGGTGGCGACATTCAAGTATCTCGGTCACATCCTGACGGAGAACCTCAGTGACGATAAAGATATCGAGCGTGAGAGGAGGGCGCTTGCCGTAAGATGCAACATGATCGCGCGTAGATTTTTCCGCTGCAATGAACAAGTAAAGAACACTCTTTTCAGAGCATTTTGTCAAAACCTTTACACTTGCCAGCTATGGTTTAACTACACAAGACGCTCGTATAGTGCCATCAGGGTGCAGTACAATGATGCCTACCGCATCCTGATGAAACTACCGCGATTTTGTAGTGCATCGAACATGTTCGCATCGGCAAAAATGCCAGACTTCTTCGCGATTATACGTTCCCGAATAGCTTCCTTTTTGGAGCGATTAAGTCACTCAAATAATGAGATTCTACGGACGATGTATGAGCACTTGGATGTCGCCATTTTCCGATATTGGTTGACGCAGCATCGCAGTGCGAATCGAAAATAAAGATATAAATATAAGATGGTATACATTATTGTACCTACTTATTTTTGTCTTTATTTTATTTAGATCTAAGCTTTTATATATTTTATATACGACTTTTATAATTTTGTAATAATATGGGTACATTTTTACCTGAAATAAAGAATTATTATTATTATTATTATTATTATTACTCATAGCTAATTTTCTTGTACAATTACCTACATTAGTAGCATCATGCATGTTTTAAGCATAATCGCAATATCACTATGCATCGATCATGAATGTGGAAATCATATAAATAACTAGATGGTACCTGCAACTTCATCCACGTGGATTTAGGTTTTTGAAAATCCCGTAGGAAATTTTTGATTTTCCGGGATAAAAAGTTGCCTGTGTTAATTTCCGGGATGGAAGCTTACCTCAAATCGCTTCTTCTTCTTCTTCTTCTCTCTGGGCTGGTTTCCGCACTTAAACGTTTCCGTCTGTTGTGCGTGCGTTGCCCCTCCCCGCCGAAGTCTCAAATCGCTTAAGCAGATGCATCTTTAAGAATCCTGTGGGAACTCTTTGATTTTCCAGGATAAAAAGTAGCCTATGTTCTTCCCCAGGATGTAAGCTAACAACGTACCAAATTTCATCAACATCGGTTGAACTGTTGGCCCGTGAAAAGTTAGCAGACAAACAGACAGAAAGATACACTAACTTTATTTATGATAGTTATTAGTATGGATATATTTTTAAAGAAATATGAGGTCAGATGAATCAATGAAACTTTAATTTTTATTACAGGATAAGAAAAGTTATTAATTTGTTTCAACCTACTTTTGGAGACACAGAGTCATTTAAGACGATAAAGGAGGTTGTAGATACAGCAGTGATAGGTGTAGAGTATTTACAAAAGTTCCTCACAAAACAAGATATTAATTCTGTAGAAGAAGTGACTGATTTAGCCTTATCCAATGTCGGTGATAAGTTTGGAATAAGCGCAGGATTTAATAAGGCTTCCCAATTTATGGACAGTATTACAAATTCACTGGCAGAAATAGGTGCAAACAGTACAATGCTAAGCATATTTAACGCGTAAGTGTTATGAAATATTTAAAGAGTTTTTAAGGGTCACTGGTAAAGATTACTTAAGCGTTGTCTCGTCCACGTTTTTTTTTTAATTTTTCTTCTTTTTTAATGTTTATTACAAAAAAAATCATTTCTTATTTTCATATTTTTTGTTTTTGACTTCTTTTACAGTTTCTCTGGGGTGACAAATTTCTTTTTAAAATTCGTGCCAAAGAATCAAAAACATGATGTATTATTTTATTCTACTCTATTGGCGAAACTTATCGAAGGCGCTCAAAAGGTCATCAACATTAACATGCATTTAGAACAGTTGGCCTATGATGTCTCCCTGCGTAACCCCCAAGGTGTTAAAATATTATTAGCTCTGCCACCTGATGTGGTTTCCAAGGGTTTAGAAGCCTTAGCAAATGCGGAAAGGATACAGGTATTGAAACTTTATGGTATTGATGATTAAAAGTAGCAGCATACTTTTTAAACACGACTAAATTCTACCCGTGTCACGTCGAATCAAATCCTCATATTTTCTATCACATAAAACATACGATGCTCTTTTTCACATAGAGAGCATCATATCAGTTTAAGGGGTGTGTTTGCGCCTTAAGTTATACGACCATCGCGAGAGTGCACCTACCATCTGTTACCACACAATATGGTTCTCGCTTTTCTCACCTAGCGGAATGGAAGTTGACCCACAATGCGCTTGCTGTACGTGGTTTCCACTCCAGAACACATCTGCTGCATCGGCTATTAGTTCTGCGAAGTCGTGGCCTGCCCATACCAGCTAGTTATTTGTTGACATAATAGTGACTCCTTGATTAGTGACACTTAATTCTAAACTATTAATTAATAACTTTATTTTTCCCATAGATAATGACTTCCAAACTAAACGACGTAAATCAGATGTTCTGTGACACAAACCGAATCAAGAATTTCTTTCTAGTATCCCAAGACGAGGCATCTAGTTTAAAATCTCAGTTTTGCACGGAAGCGTGGAGAAGCTATGTCTACGATTTCGTATCAAGTTTTGGTATATACGATGTGAAAGATAATGTAAGTTAATCAATTTAATAGTTTGCATCATGAAAGTAGAAACAGTGTCGGTCATTTCGTAGGTACGCGTTATGCGAGGTAGAGAAAGGTATGCAAGTGTAGTTAGTCACTTACTCTATGCGATAGATAGTTGATGTTGCTGTCAACATTGACCATCGCCCTGTTTTAATTTTCATGGAGAGAATAAATATAAAAAACGATTTAGCTCATACCTATAAATGAATCATGACACCATCAAAATTATTTTCAGATAAACAGTATGGCATCACTATTTGTGCTTGAGACTCTAGGTAGAGACACCAGTAGTCAACTTTACACTATCGACAAGGATTTTGAAATTCTGAGAAACTTGACTGAAGATATAGAAAAAATTATACTGCAAGAAAAACCAGATATAGATTGGACAAAAGCCTTTAATGTCTCTGAAGAATCGGAGGTTTTGAAAGCTTTTAAAAAGAAATCACACTTGGGTAAACATATACTGTGAGTTTTTTAACACTTAACTTTTAAGGAAGGAAGTATCACTAATTAGTTTAATATTAAAGAACCAGTATAGACATTAAAAATACGTTATTAATGACAATAACGAAAATGTGTTTGAAATTATCAAAAATATATACAACTTATCATTCCATGTTACTAAAATAATGAGATTAGTAAGAGTGTAAGTTATAAAAAGTTTTTGTTTGCAGGATAACAGTACACGGTGCTTTAGCTAAAGAAGTAGTCAGCCAAAATCCACTACTGGAGTATAAAATATCACCATTTTTAAAAGACACCCTAATAATAGTGAATGCTATCAATGGACAGCTCGATGTTGCTCCTACCGATTTACAAAGAAAAGCCAAAGAAATGTATCCAAAAATCATCAAAATGATTTTAAGCACAGCACTAGATGAAGAAAAGGTATTTAACGGAAATAAATTTAACATTAATCTTTTAGGAAAAAAAATATTTACTTAAAATATTTTACAAAAAATATCGTAAGTTTGTAAACGACTTTGTACTTATAAATCAATTTTTAATTCACTAAGCTTTTAAAATATTCCAGATGTATAAAACACTATCAACACCATGCAAGGACATATTATGCAACGGCCCTGAAATAGCGTCTATTTATTTAAATTATCCTCCAGAAGACGATGAGACAGGTCTTTTTACAACGTTATGTAATATAACTATTGCTATAGAAAAAGGATTGGAAAAAGACTCAATCATCGGAAAAGCTGTACGTAAACGAAAAAGTTCTCACATCAACATAATATTTATATTATAATAAAAGTACAACAATAAATAAATGCAAAATGTAACTTTGTGTAACTTTAAATTAATAAAAGAATTAATATTTAACAGAAATAAGTAATAAGCTTCAATGCTTCCTAATAAAACAATAATATCAATTTAGGAAATGTGATTACTTTCAAAGATTGAATTTCATAAAAACTAAAGTACTTAAATTTTTAGGTTAGACATGTAAAAGATTCAAAACACAATATCTTAGAAGAAATCAACTGGACAGGTCTGATAACTGGTCTAAACAATCTCTACAAAAAACTTGACAATGACTACACGTATCTGTTTGAGTACGAAACCTTTAATATGAATGCAAAGGAACAGAAAGAAGTAGCTGAAATGATTAAGGAAGTAAAAGTATTCTGGTTCGACTTGAAGAATTTAAACAGACTGTTGCACATAAGGTTTGTTTTTGGCTTCGTTCACCTTTTTTTTTTTGTTGCTTATATCATTGGTCATGTTTGTAACAAAAAGTAATCTAAATGATTGCTGAGAGAGAGAGTGGGAGTAAGGCCAAATTGTGAAAAAGTCTTTTAAAGGCTTTAAGTTAAAAAATAAAATTATTAATACTGTGCAATATGACCTTACCCATTTTGTCTTTTGCTTTGGATGACTACTTTTTACTTATCCAATAATGATCTTAGCGAAGAAAATCCTAATAAATACTATTTATCGATTACCTAATGATCAATTAATTTTAATTCTAGTATCAAGTTTGGACTACGTTTCTTGGATATATTGGACCACGGAATCTTTGATATAAACAGCGAGGGATGGTTTAAAGTGAAATATAGCTTCTACGTCGCTAACGGGCCTTTGACCGTCGTAGATGATTTGATTCAGCTAATTGGTGGTAAGATATTTCTTCCTTCATCGATTATTTTACAATTTATTTATCAAAGAAAAGGATGAGTTCGCGAATATTAGAATGATCGACTTTCTTTTCCTTCCCTTTCCATTTTTCCCTCTTCCTTGTTTGTACTACTAAAATCTTAAAAACTTAAAGCTAAACAATTTTTAAACTAAATACAATTACTAGTAGTTAATGTAAAGTATCCTATTTTAGGTATTACAAGAAATACAACAACTGCATCATCAGTGCCTCCAACTACCGCGACTGCTTTAAGAAATTTGCTTCCTAACATACCATATTTTCTTAAGGACTCAGTGGATGTGATATTTGCTGATAATACAGATGTAAGTACTTAGATTTTGTGTCATATAAAGTCATGCATTTTTCAGTGTTGTCTTCACTTATTTTTTATTTTCTTTATAAGTATCTATTAGTATCTATTAGAATTCTTCTGACAAATGAAAAGATACATGAACAAGACCTCGAATAACCTTGAATGCCTGTGCGCCTGTTTTCATCTACAGTATTCTTTTTTGATTCACTATTTATGTGATAAACTTGATCTATAGGACCATAACATATCTATAGCAACGTCTGCGTAAATTTTACAGCTTCGCGTGCTTCTTAAATCATGTGTCAATTTTTTAATTTTAATTTTTCCTTTTCTCTTTATTCTCAGATTGTCCCGATAATCTCTTTAATGAACGCCGATCCATCTTGGCCTTGTTCTGGTAGTCTCACTCAGTTCTTGCAACTTAGTGAGGAATCACAGATTGCTCTCAAATCTCTCGAGACCATAATGTGCCTCGATTCAGACCTTCAACAAGAATGGATTGATTATTTGGCAATAAGAAATGCTACAGTTTTTGTAAGTAATATTTCCACCTAAGTCTCTGTTTTGTCGTCGCTTTTACTTTAAAGCAATAGTACTGAGCAGATTGAAATCAAAAATTTATTTTCAGAAAACCCAATCATGGAATACCACAGTGTATCCTGATAGCATATTTCTGAAATTCTCTGCAACCTTCGATTCTCTAATAAAGGACTTGGATACGATAAAAGAGATTTTCCAAAGTACGTTCGATAATAGAACTGATGGGCATGTGACACTGGTATCAGCTCTACAATACTCTATAAATGCTTTCGATAATCCTGAAAAAGATGAAATTTTAAGGTAAGTTTGCCAATTTTACAAAAATGTTTTTTAGATATACAAAAAAATAAACATAAATATACCTTCATGCATTGTAAATGAGTGAATTAGAAAATTATTCTTATGAACAATTGTGACCAGATGTTCCTGGTCGCAATTTGTAACCAAATGATCCCAAATTAATTGCGCTTACCGTTAACAGAGGAGCATGATCATTTACGTAATTTTACGAAACGTACGCACTTCTTGCACGTGTAAAATATTAAATAACAAGAATATTCTCATTTCTCAAGGTATTTTTCTTTCAGAAAATTCTTGTCTAAAGTGGATTCAGTACTAAACGCAGTCAACACATCATCAATTCAAGATAATGTTCCTTTGAACATGCTCTGGAAGGACTACCTCAATTGCAGTTCTGGATATATCGACGATGACTGCAGGACTCTCAGTAGAGCTACCTGGAAGCATACTTTGATGTATATTTCTACCACATTTGGGAATATCACTGAAGATCTGTACACTTACTTCAAAGAGAGTAATGGTGAGATTTTATATATAATTGTAATTATTTTATATATAATTGTAATTAAGATACGGCTAATATTCATATTATTATTTATCAATGTATGCCTGATTGTTTGAGGTTAGTTACCACCCTACCAGAAAAAACGTGCCATACTAATTGTCAAATTAGACCGATTATCATAGACTGCATCGTCATTTACCGTCGTACTTCCTACTTACATCCCCTTAGGTAACGTAGCTAAATAGCTAACCTGTCATTAATAAAAAACAACAAAAACCAGTTTTGAATACGCAGCGAAGAGGTCCTCTTTTTGAAATTCAGTTAAAATTGATTATAGGATTGTAAAAGTTTCTATTCTACTTAAAATTCTGATAGTGTTAGTCACGATAAAATGGACATAACTTTGTCGTGACCACGATTCATGCAATTGAAACAGCCCAGTTGTCAAATACCATTCGAAACATGGGCAATATTCAAAAAACAAACGATCTGGGAAAAGTATTAATTTCTGTTTTATATTATTTTTATTTTGTTTATTAGACACACATAACAAAATTTATGACATTAATAACAATAACAAATTAATAAGTAATACAAGTCATAAAAAAATTGTTTTTTGTTATTTAGCAAATTAATTTGTTGTTTTACTTTTGATCACAATTTCGGAAGCATTTTTTGTTTGTAACCTCTTTAATATTGTTTCAGAACCAAATTCAACAGTTTTGGAAGCGCTAGGTTTCACTAGAGACACCGGGCTTTACATGCTGTATGATAAGATGCCGGAGTTTATTGCAGTTCTAGTTAATTCTTATATGGACCTAGGATTCATGAAACGGGTAATTAAAAAAAAAAAAAAAAGAACTGAATACTGGAGCATAATTTATCATATTTCCTTAGTTCGCTTAAAAGATACACAAAACGCAGAAACCTTCTACGAGAAAGGCGTAAGGGACGTGATTTGCCTGACGGTTTAGACCGTCTGAGTTAGGTTTTTCACTTGTATCATGATTTCATTGTTAATTTGCGGTAACAAAGTCGTACGTATATGAGCCTCGTCTAGTGCGCCTACGAATTTCAGCGAAAGGCGCGCACTAAAAGGCGAAATTTGTTTACCGTTTAAGTAAACTAAAGTATAACTGCGTGTTAATCGCCATTATTACTTGACTGCGGCGAAGCCCAAAGGAGTTAATCTTTGATTTTTAACATTTTTTACAGGTTCAACGCGCATCGCAAACCCATTTCTGGGACTGTGCCGAAGTATTCCAGGCACTGAACCCTGGTCCTGACAGCCCAATCGACGCCGCCATGCTTGCTCATGTACAAACATTCGTCTGTCCATCATTTCTGCATTGGATTTCTATGCCTAGAGGGGATAACAAACTTATTGATATATTTACTAAGCCCGTAAGTCTTTCCATACATTTTTTGCTTCAAATTTTGCTGTGTTTATATTTTATCTATAGATCATAACTAATTCACTTTATCATCATCACCATCATCGTCATCACTGACGTCCACTGCTGGACTCTTTGTCGAGACTTCCACATGCCACTTCTTCCATGTCATCCGTCCATTTAGTGGACTATTCACTTTATAAATTAAAGAAAAAAATAAAAGCCAAACTCTTAATATGAAAACCAAAATCTTTATTGCAGCAATATTTCTTTTTCACAATGGAAGTATCGAATTTAACCAGCACCTATGAAAAATTCTACACAACAGGAACTAACCTTGCTGCTCTATTAGATAGTTTATCCAACAAAAGCATGGAAAACGAAATAAAACTAGACACGTTGATAGAAAAGCTGAAACGTGCAGTAGATATTATTGTATCCTATGAAATTAATGACACAGAACCTTCATATAGAGCTTTCAATGAAGTGAATAAGAAAAAGTTTGCAGTTTCCATTTATTTTACTAGAGTTGTTGCAATTATCAATAAACTAGTCACAGCTCTTGATAATTTAAAAATAACTGATCTCATTAATAATGTCCCTGAGGAAGAAGTAAAAAATTTGGAGTCGGAACTGGCAATAATTCAGAAAATATTCATAAGAAGACCATCAGAAGCGATTGCATTACATTTCGATATTATTACAGATGTGTTATGGACTAACATTGATGATTACAAAATAAGTAATGCACTAACAGATTTTTGTAATCGGCTTAAAAGTAAAGACAATTCAAAAAATATTCTCGTTGAATCAGATAGAGTTAAGGCTCAGATATGTGCCAAGAATTACGAGCTAATATACGGTGCCATACAAAATATTTTAAATAATGATTTTGAAACTGCGAGAGGAAGCTTAATAAATGTTGTAAATACAATCGGAAACGTATCTGAAGATGCTTCTGATATATTTGCATTTCTCAATAAAAGGTAACCGTTTAATATTACTTCTACCAAAAACGATTGCATTAAACTTAGAATTATTTCATCTAAACATCATCAACCCCTGCATTAAGACCTGTACCTACTTGATTATTGGAACTTTCACAAAAACTGCTATTTATAGTCAATGGTGCGAGAGTGTTTACAAATTGAAAATATTGCATGTATCGCATGTACGAGTGATAAAGGAATTATTATCAAATCCCTCAATAATTTATTTTTAAA
Organism: Maniola jurtina; assembly: GCF_905333055.1. Taxonomy (NCBI): domain Eukaryota; kingdom Metazoa; phylum Arthropoda; class Insecta; order Lepidoptera; family Nymphalidae; genus Maniola; species Maniola jurtina. The sequence continues at coordinate 461,370 of NC_060049.1, forward strand.
TGCTCATTTTAATTTTTTTTAAATAAATTAAAAAAAAATATATTTTTTTAAATTAAACCACAAATTCGGTTTTCAGTACTGTACTGTACTTGTGCTATAAGACCTACCTACCTACCAAATTTCATGATTCTAGGTCAACGGGAACACCCTATAGGTTTCTTGACAGACACGACGGACGGACGGACGGACAGACAGACAACAAAGTGATGCTATAAGGGTTCCCTTTTTCCTTTTGAGGTACGGAACCCTAATAATATAGATTTTTAACGGATTTTGCTTACTGTGCGTCTTTTTAGGAATCAACTAGTAGACGCCCTCAAAACATCTGTGAAATACGCCTACGATCTTGGAATCCCAATTTACCTTAAATACCTTCAAAGTAACTTGCAACACTATAACATATTGATCAGCTTCCTATCGAGTGGTGATTGGTGGAAAGAACTGAGAGAACTGTATAATGGTCCTAATACTAACATTTTCTTCGATACTCTTGAGAAGGGATTTGATATTACAGAGGATATATTTACGCATTTGGATAGAATACATGTGAGTATCTATAAAATATTGACATCAAATAAAAAACAGAAGCAACAGAGCTATATACAGCATCATTTCAATTTGGTGTTTTTTAATCCCTCGTTTGAAGACCTTCTGGTATTTACAGCAATATCTATCAAAAATGCTATATCTACGAAATCTATGATTATGGTTCCATTGAGCGTCTCCAGATAGCTCATTTTATCTAGTCTTAGGAAGTATTGATAACTCAATACCTCCCGAGTGGTCCCTTTTAGTAGATACAGCCACTACATTGTCACCCAAATCAAACGTGTCTGTAGAATTTCAACTCAATCCGAGAATCGTAAGTAGCCGAAAAATCTGTTACCAGTTTCGATGAAATGACATCATACAAATGGTTAGTGGTATCAAACTAATATTATAAAGGTGAAGATGATTAATATCCTGAATTAGCACACAGGCTACTTTTTATCTCGGAAAATCAAAGAGTTCCCACGGGGTTTCAAAAAACCTAAATACACGCGGACGAAATCGCGGGCATCAGCTAGTCAGTCAATAGTAATGTAATTATGTGTCATTACGTGTTTTCTCAGCTAGTGCGGCTGATCCGAGACACAAACACCAACAGCACAGAAACATTCTGCCAGCCAAACATCACTATATCAGACTACGTGCCTGACAGCACTGGTTTGCTGACGACCATGCATCGGCAGATATGCGATACCGAGCCTGCTGTGCTTTATAGAGAACTACCGCCAATGCTCTTCGCTTCCCAGGTAAAAGCAGAAACCCATTACTACTTTGAGTTATGTTGTTAATGCTAACTCTTCCGATAGATATCCGCTGCTGAACGAAGGTATCTCGCAAGGATCTCCGGATCTCCATGAACGCGGTCCAGCTGCCTCCAGCTACTTGCTTGAGATCGTCCATTAACCTAGTAGGCGCTCTTGCAACACTGCACAGTGCACATCTTAGTGCATAGTTGCCATCAAGCAAATGTATCTGTACGATATGTGTATAAACCAATTTCCATATTTTACCATTAAAGTATTTAAAGAAACAAAGAAAGCCTAACCACACTTTAATTTTTAATAGAAATTCGCTGACATTTTTTCGTAACACCTTACTCCTTTGATATGTAACCCAAGTTTGCAACAAAGAATTTGAATTGATTATGAATTCCTTTAACTACTAAAACTAGATTTGTGGCAGATTTCTAATCAGATGTGTCAACTATATTAACTATATTTTTAAGTAAGTTACCATTAAAACATGTTTCAGGGCTACGCCCATGGTTTAGATATGTCCAAAGAAGTTGACTATGACGCTTTATACAAAGACCTTGCAAACACTGAAGCTAGACTTGAAGACATTAAAAATGGTCCAAAAACACCACAAAGACCAGCATGGGTGACTAAAGAAAGACTAGAAAGGTTTAGAGAAGTGGCAGTAGATATATTGTCGAAGGAATCATTGATAAAGATATCGTTTGGTGTTCTGAGCAATGTTGTTGACGCTGGCACCTTGTACCTTAATAACAGGTAAGATTTTTTAATTTAAATACTATATTAGATTTCCTACATTTTTAAGGTCGGGTTCGATATATTATTCATCGTAGATTAATCTATCCTCCAGCGTTTATCGTCTTTTGCTTATACACAGATCTTTTGGACAGCAAGCTACCATATACCTTGCACCTTTCTCATTCGTCACCTTTTTAGGGTCAGGCGGACTAGCGGTCGTCCCACACTGCGCTTGCTTCAGCTTGTTAAACGTCTTAACTATGTTGATTACTTTACCCTCTTATTTTATGGATGTTGGAACTGATTTTTTTTTTTAATAAAACTCACTTGTTAAGTTCAATGGTTTTGTTCAATGATTTGAAGAAACTAACATGAATTTTTCAATTCATGTTAGTTTCTTCAAATCAGCATTATATTTTCTTTTAGCCAATGCACCCTCTGCTCCGAATTCACAAGTTGGTTCAAGCAGATCAACCTACAGTTATACAAGAAGCAAGAATACGATAATCTGTTGTGCAACATCGATCATCTGTCGTTAGAGGAAACGTATGGCACTCTCAAGAACGACTTCCATTGGGACATGGCTGTTAGTGAGGTATGTGCTAAGACAAACATGTTTAAAAGTGATACCGAATTATTTCTCAGGACACATTCGAGAAGATTTTATCTACTTTTAGACCTGCCGATTTATTTATATACTTCGGATTTTTATGAATTAAATATTAAAGCATAATTGAGGAGGTTCCTGCGGTAGTGGGGTGATGCATGAAGGTGATAGTTGTCGCATGACGAATGTCACATGTCGTGATGACGAATCACTGAGCTCTCGCGTCACGTCATCACACCCCTCCCACACCGCTCCCCTATCACAGGAGTCTTCTCATTTATGCGCTAGATTTATGATTCTTCTTCTTCTTTCTCTTGTCCGTGGCCCGTTTCATGTGTCCTGGGTTATAATATACTTTACAACTATAATATAATATAATAATTATTAATAATATACAATATAATATAATATACAACTTTTAACGTATAATATGTTATGTCATGTAATAGTTTTACAAACATTAAACGGCCAAGCCGTACTTTTTTTACCAAGATATAGGGTTTGTAGAATCAGAGCTTGTAAGTAGAGTGATTTGTTATTTATTGTTATAAATGTGATATAGTCAAGAACATTTAAGAGCTATATTACTTTGGACTTGGGATAGGTCCCATGGCCAGCACAAATCTAAGCTCAGCTTAGGGGCTTGGCTCTACTAGAGATCTCATAACTTTTTAACAGTGAAAACATTATGAACTTGTGAGTCTTGGCTAACTTTTTACATGAAATGTTTTTGGTGGGATTTCATTTCTTTTTGGCAGGTGCCCTAAATTTTTTTTGGATCTATTTCTTGTAGGTACATCATTTTCATGGCCCACTCTCTATCGTTACCTCTTTTTTTTAAAGCTTTTATTCAACTTGCAATGTACTCGTATGTAAGTATGTTTGTTCGGGTGGAATCTTGCAACTCAATTTTGAAGCAGATATACCAAATTTCAGTCTTTTAGGACTTCAGGAAACACAGATACTTGGTACGTTTGATAAATCTGCCACGGACATCTTATCCTGTAAACTTTAGTATTCTAGCAACAGATTTTACAGATATGCATCTCATATACGAGGGGATGAAGGGGGACCCGATTTCTTAATTTATCTGTTGTTCATAATTCTTGAAATCCCTACTTAATGCCAAATATCAGTCTTCTAGGACTTCAGAAAGTATTTTAGAATTTGTGACTACAGGTTTTGAATGTCGATAAATCTGAAACTATAAAAGCTAGACAATTGATACTCAGTACGTTTAATGAATCTGCCAAGGACATCTTATCCTGAAAATATCAGCATTCTAGCGGTAGAGTCGTAGAGAGGGGAAATTTCCAATTTCTTAATTTTCCTGTAGTTTGTATGCAATTTCTAGTCTACTTACCAAATTTCAGTCTTCTAGGACTTCGGGAAGTGCCCTAGAATTACAGACTAGAAGTTTGACTGTCAATAAATCTGAAACTATAAAAGCTAGACAATTGATACTCAATGCGTTTAATGAATCTGCCAAGGACATCTTATCCTGAAAATATCAGCATTCTAGCGACAGAATTTACAGATTTGCTTTTCTCATAAGAGGCGTAGAGGGGGGGAAATTCCAATTTCTCAATTTTCCTGTAGTTTGTATGCAATTTCTAGTCTACATACCAAATTTCAGTCTTCTAGGACTTCGGGAAGTGCCCTAGAATTACAGACTAGAAGTTTGACTGTCAATAAATCTGAAACTATAAAAGCTAGACAATTGATACTCAATGCGTTTAATCAATCTGCCAAGGACATCTTATCCTGAAAATATCAGCATTCTAGCAACAGAATTTACAGATTTGCTTTTCTCATAAGAGGCGTAGAGGGGGGGAATTTCCAAAGTCTTTATTTTCCTGTAGTTTGTATGCAATTTCTAGTCTACATACCAAATTTCAGTCTTCTAGGACTTCGGGAAGTGCCCTAGAATTACAGACTAGAAGTTTGACTGTCAATAAATCTGAAACTATAAAAGCTAGACAATTGATACTCAATGCGTTTAATCAATCTGCCAAGGACATCTTATCCTGAAAATATCAGCATTCTAGCGACAGAATTTACAGATTTGCTTTTCTCATAAGAGGCGTAGAGGGGGGGAAATTCCAATTTCTCAATTTTCCTGTAGTTTGTATGCCATTTCTAGTCTACATACCAAATTTCAGCTTTCTAGGACTTCGGGAAGTACCCTAGAATTACAGACTATGAATTGTGATGATCATCAGTGAGGGACGAAAACGGCGTATTTTAGGTATCAATAAATCTGTAACCATAAAAGCTAGATATTTGATACTTAGTATATTTGGTAAATTTGCTGAGGACACCTTATACTGAAAATTTCAGCTTTCTAGCGTCATCCAGACCGAAGTTATGACGGGTCGAAAATACGGCGAAACACTTCGAGAAAAAGGTACGTAGCGCCCCGGCCGCCGTTTGGCTCGTCTTGGCGGGGGCACTGCCGTGCCCCCTGATCATGAAATTTGGCAGATTGGTAGTCTTATAGCACAAGTAAAGAAATAAATCCGAAAACAGTGAATTTGTGGTTACATCCTAAAAAAATAATTAAAATGTGTTTCAATTTTTAAAGTAAGACTAGCTGATGCCCGCAGCTTCGCCCGCGTGGATTGGTCAGATTCCCTGCAGCATCAGGATTGAGGAGTTGGACTCCAAATTTTTTATGAAACAATGTCGCAAAGTTCCTCTATCGATTAAAAAAGAAATGACGCAAATCGGTTCAGAAATCTCGGAGATTTCGGTGTACATAGGTAGAAAAACACAACTCCCTTTTTGAAAGTCGGTTAAAAAAGTAGCCTATGTTACGCCCTGGTCAATCCTCTACTTGTCTGTGAAAATCCCGTCAAAATCGGTTCAGCCGTTCCCAAGATTAGCCTTTTCAAACAGACAGACAGACAGACAGACAGACAGACAGACAAAAATTTTAAAAACGTGTGATTTAGTGTTGGTATCGTTCAAATAACCATATGAGCTTAATATGAGGTAGTTATTTCGAAATTACAGACAGACACTCCAATTTTATTTATTAGTATATATATAGATAACTATACCAAGTGGGATGTTATATGAGAGAGCTTTACCTGTACATTTTAAAACAGATTTTTATTTATTTTTATGCATAATAGTTTTTGATTTATCGTGCAAAATGTTGGAAAAAATACCCGAGTACGGAACCCTCAGTGCGCGAGTCTGACTCGCACTTGGCCGGTTTTTTATATAATGACACTTATATCCCCGATATGTGTGTCTACAAAAATTATTGCTCGATACTGTCAATTCTAGTGTGCAAAGAACAAAATCTTGTTTAAGCTCTCCGGATGCCTAATTGTTACGCGCGTGATTAGATTGCAGTCAGCGCCATCTAGTCGGCAATTAGTTTAACACATGAAATATTAAATCCTTCGACTTAAACCTGTTTTTAGCTTTCCCTGTCCGAAGTGTACTGGACCCTACTACTAAGCCTAAGATTCCTTGTTCTTCTTAGGCTGAGATCTATGAAGCGCACTTTAACTTTGCTCAGACTTAAGACACTGTTAAAACGAGATAGCGTTATATGGCTGGCATAAATCGGTCTCGTTTTAACTGAAACTTAAGTCTAAGCAAAGTCAAAGTGCGCTCTATAGATTTCAACCTTAGACTTAACGCTATCCCCTTAGGTTCGGTCTGTTTCCCAGCATAGGTACTCTTGCCCACTTTGCCCTTTCTTGGGCATCCTGCGCTGACAAGGTCTATTTTGTAGGCTAAAAGCTTTTTTCCAAAATTTATTCTTTACAGATAAAATCTATCCTCTTGACAAAATTGTTCGCGGCTTCAAACTTGACGCAAGAAGCAGGAGACACGGTTTTATCCGGATTTGGACAAATGGCTTCCCTCCTGCCATCACTGCAAGATAAGCTTGGCAACGTTTCTGAGAGCTTGGCCAATGAGCCACTTTTGTTGAACTTGAGGAACAGCTCGTCATTTGGGGACATGTTGACTTGTAAGTTCTCATTTTTCAGAAACACACTTCTTCTCTTCGTATCTTCATGTCAATTTCAGGTGAAGCGGTTGGCTAATTTGAGAAATAATTTCTAATCCATACTAATATTATAAATGCGAAAGTGTGTCTGTCTGTCTGTCTGCTACCTTTTCACGGCCCAACAGTTTAACCGATTCTGACGAAATTTGGTACAGAGTTAGCTTATATCCCGGAGACGGACATAGGCTTTATCCCGGTAAATCAAACAGTTCGCACGGGATCTTTAAAAACCTAAATTCACGCGGACGAAGTCGTGGGCATCCTCTAGTTCCGAATAATTCTTAAACCGAGTCTGGAGAGAAGCATAAGACATAACTCTGCCATAGTTCGTTATGCTTTTTCTGTACTGCTATTTTTTGTAAGTATTTTTCACTACAGTAAAACTATACTTACTTAAACATTTTTTTATCAAAAGTAAAGTTTTTCACTTATTTATGAGAATGAAAAAGGGTAATGTTGTTGCAGCATCAAGTTTCATGGCGGACGCTGGTAACATGCTGTGCGGCAAGCCGTTCTACTCGAACTTAAACCGCCTCTACAAGACTGTCATCAAGCAAGAGGACTTGTCTTCGGGGCCTGATCAAGCGCAGCTGGATGCGTTGCCTAGTATGTATTATACGTTTTTATTGTTACATTTCTCAACACTGTTAGTTTTTTTTATTAAACGCGAATAACCGTTTATGAAACCCTTAAAACCCTTAATCACGTTGGGCAGCCAGTGTGGCAGGGTGGGTTGTGAGTAAAGAAAAGAGTCGGGTGAGATAACGAGTATAATCACTAAAAACACATAGGGCACAGAAAAACGCGGTAAAACCCGAAGGCATGACACACACACGTATACATCCGTTCGCCTAGCGGTCTCGACTGGGGTTTCATCACCCGATACGCTCGAGCGCATATCAGGGCCCCTCCTGCCCCGCGCCCTGCTACCGCTGACACCCGCGCTAGGCTATTACATGTACCTACGAGTCCTACAACCCAGAAAAATATAGTTATAGTTAGAACAAAAGTCCCACAGATTCTTCTAAAATAAAATAGCGAGCAAACGAACAGGTAGGTCACCTGATGTTAAGTGATTACCGTCGCCCATGAACATTTGCCTAGTGGAAACACCGCAGATGGGAGTTGATTCCACAGTTTGCATGTGCGTGGAAAAAAAGGATCTGGCACAATGGGCCACGAAAAAAATAAAAGAAGAAACAAAGCTCAAGTTTCTATCAAGTGAAAGAAGTCAAATTATTTGATAATAATCATCAGATGTTCAAAAAAAGACTCCTTTTAACCTCTCATTATTTTTGCAGCTGATTTCTGCCGATCATTATACAAGGATATCATCAGCATAGAGGGAGGCAAAATAGTGTGGAGCTTCGTCAAGCCACTGATTGTGGGGAAGATCCTCTACACGCCTCCCAATGTGGCTGTGCAGAAAATTATAGAAAAGGTAAGCTTATATGTAAAATGATTACATATATAAACAAGTGTAAATTAAAAATTTATAACACCCCCGACAAGTGAAGGTTACAGTAACTAGAAAAGATCTGATAACTTTCATCTCCCGAACCGATTTTCTTGGATTATAGCTAAGAACACTCTCGAACAAGCCAACTTTCAAACAAAAAAAACTAAATTAAAATCGGTTCATTAGTTTAGGAGCTACGATGCCACAGACAGATACACAAGTCAAACTTATTACACTCCTCTTTTTGGGTCAGGGTTACTAAAATAGACTTTTAAAAAGTAAAAATCTGCACAATTTTTGTTTTACTTTATTAATTTTTTTTTCTTCTATATCTCTCCTTCTTCTTTCTTGGCTGGTTTCCGCACTTAAACTTTTCCGTCTATTTTGCGCGCATTGCCTCTCCTCGCCGGAGATTTTACTCAAGCTAGAATGGCAATAGCTAGAAATGCTGTTTCTATGCTTTATCGTTTGGCTTGGAAAAATCAGAAGGAAAAACGCGAGCCGATAACGCGTTTGGAATTCCCTTTTGATTCCAATGTAACACATGTTGCTCCTGGCTTTAGAAAATAAGATAATTATGTCCTATAGATTAATTGGCTCTTTTGTACACTTCCAGGCAAATTCTACCTTCGCTCCCATGGTGAAGCTCGCGAACCTCGTCCACTCTTTCGCCAATTCGTTTTCCTCTGTGGACAGACTAGTCGAGCATCGGGAAGGTCTCTCCGCACTGCAGAATCTTATCGCAGCACCACAGTATAGTGCGATACGGAAAACTTTGTTAGGAGACGTGGAGGTTCCGAGTGTAGATATTAATGGAGTTTTCGATGAATTTGGAGACACTGAGGTAAGGGTTGATAAAGTATTAGAGTCAAATTATTGACATCAGTGGTGCAGACCTAAAAGACCTCAAACAAATTTTGTAAGAGAGCCGAAAATTGCTAACGCAGTTAAAATTTAGTAGCCATGCTTTCTGGTCAAGTGTGGACCCAAATTAGCCCAAAATATAATATAATTCTCGGGATGCAAGTTATCCCTGTACAAAATTTCGTTGAAATTGGGTACCTAAGCGGATAAGCTGTGAAAAGCTAGCAGAGAGACAGACACACTGTCGCATTTATAATATTAGTAGTATGGAAGTATGGAAATGAATTTTAGACTTGATTAGATTGTTCAAAATCAGTTTGAGATGGCAATTTATTGCTCATTCAAAATTTAAAAAGAAAACTTCCTTTTACCAACAGGAAATCGGCAGATTGCTAAAGAAAGCGTCGGACCTCTTATTCTGCATCAACCTGAACCGCTTTAAACCAATGCCCAATGAACACGAGCTGACGCTGGAAGCTGCTCAATTGACCCTGATCAACGAGTTCTCTGCCGGTAATACTTTGCATTTTATAATTCTTGCGTTGCAACTTTTGGCCAAATGGCCAGACTTTTTACAATCATTGCAATTCTTTTGTGATTCCCACTACCTAAATAATACTCGTTTACAACATTTTGCCTTTATTAACAAGTCTTTTACCTACATTACATAAGTGGGCGAAGTGTCGATTAGGTACGGTGTCCATAATAACACTATCGTTGTCAATCAGCGAGTGCTTATAGTGCCATTTCTCTCGCTCACAAAAGTCACCTTAAAACAAAAATGGAGTTTGACAGTTATTTGGGCACTTTGCGCAGTTTGCAACTGAATAACTAGTTCTTTCAGATATGCTTGCAGTAGTACCTAATCTATTCTTACCAGTTTAGAATTTAATGCCCTTAGTAAAATATTGTATTTCACACAGGTCTAGTATTCTTGAATATGAGTGAAAAACAAACTAATCTCCCAGCAAACATTGAATACAAAATACGAATGGATATAGAAAACGCCCCGACTACGAAAAGGCTACGTAACTAGTGAGTAATAGAGCTTTTGTGTTTTGTCTTCTATTGCCCTTCGGCACTTGATTGAGGTCACATATTTTGAGAGTGTGTGGATAATGTAATAAGATATTAATTTTTTTTTTGCTAAATAGTCTATGGATCCCAGGCCCGGAATCCAGTTTCTTAGAAGACATGCGCTACTTCCGTGGTTTCGTAGAAATCCAGGACATCATCGACAAAGCCATCATCCAGATTTCGATGGAAGACTCTAGAAAGATTCAGAAGAGAGATGTAGCGGAGATGAAGCAAAACGATTGGGCCATCTACACTCAGCAAATACCTTACCCATGTTACACGAAGGATTTGTAAGTAGTATTTTTAGTACTAAAATCTTATCTCAGTTTATGTGGTGATGGAAGCGGTTAAGATCACATGAAGTTTTGGTCTAATTTATTTGAAGCACATGTGTTTTAGCAGCTACTGTTCATATTAGTCGCAAAGTTGTCTTAAGTCAGTAACTGGAGGGTGACCAAATTTGGAGGGTTGAATTTGGTCGTTTCGGTATATCCATACCTCGGAGAGCACGGTAAGTGTAAGGTCTTGATTTATCAGTAGGTAGCACCTAGTTTATCAGTAGGTAATAAATAAGGGTCATGACCCTCAACAATTAGGAATACGATGCATTCATTACAAACGGTTAGAAAACATTAAAAAACTCTTAAAATACTTACTCTGGAGTAAGTGACCTTATCGCAAGTTTTTTTTTCAGTTTCCAATCAGCTCTTTACGAGTCTCAATCTCTGATAGTGGCTTTCTACTTCTCTCTTCTGTTTACGGTGTCATCTGCCGTTCGCTTCATCGTGTCTGACAAGGAAACTGGCAACACTATGGTAAGTTCAAAACCCGAATGCTTTTTAAATCAGTTTATGCTTGCGCGAAAACATTTTGAGATCAAAGAGTCTTCGATGTTTGCAATCTTACCTGGTAAGTGATGATGCAGTCTAAAATGGAAGCGGGCTAACCTGGAAGGGGTATAGCAGTTTTTATTAAATCCATACCTCTTTGAAGGGAATAAGTAAATGTTTTTCACTCAGGATTAAAACTCACTCATACCCAGAACCTACTAAATATCTCGTACGAAGTGGTTCGTTTTAGTCCCTTGTTGATCCATAACTATTTGTTCTGGAAAATGCTGGTTAGTAAGACAAGTCAGACTTATTACAGTGGCATGCAGGTCATAGAGGCATAAAAGCACTGTTTACCCTAGTTGAAACAGCTCAGTGCTAACTTATCACTGACCTACCTGTAAAAAGGCCTTTGACCTAACTAATGCCTACCCCGGCCTCGAACTCTTCGCCGCTACTGGACTTATAACAGTATCTCTAGAAGATTTTTTTTCCCATAGCTAATGTCGGTGATGGGTGTGGAGCTGAGGTACCACACGCTGTCGTGGTTCATCTGCTCGTTCGTGGAGATGGTGGTGACGGTGGCGGGCATGACTGCGGTGCTGGTGCTCGGCAACATCCTGCCCAGGAGTGATCCTAGCTTGATATTCACCTTGTTGTTTATTTATGGATACTCCGTGCTTTGTTTTTGGTGAGTATTTGATATTATTGGTTTTAGATTTTTTGGAATCTCATGATAATGCTTTAATTGTTTGGAATCAAAGGTAGTTTTATGTTCTTACCCGGTATGCAAGCTATATTTGTACTGAATTTTGTCAAAAAATTAGCAAACAGACAGACACACTTTCGCTTTTATAATATGGATTGTATCTTCTGAATTCAGAAACTCATCGTGAGGGCGAACAAATGATTTCTTAGACATTCTTTAGATTGATGGTATAGTTACCAGAGAATTTAAAATAGTTACTACGAAAGGTAGTTCTAATTCGCTTTGATCTGCAATCTGCATGATTCTGACTAAACGTTGCAAGAAATCTTAAAGAAAATTCTAAACTGTCCTCCACTCCTAAAATGAAAAAGTGCAGTAATCTAGAAAGGGTTGGATTTTTTTAAAGACCCTTGCGTTCAATGGGTTTCTACAGGAATTTTAGTGAAGAAAACTCTATGAAACCTTAGTGTACTGCAAATCTTAGGGCGCCGAAAATACTCAGCCAAGGAGTACTGTACGTTTTGCGCAGGCGTTTGATGTGCTTGTAATCATCATTAATGCTGTATTCCAAAAATTGACCCCGTGTCCCAAGAGCTGGCGATTATTCAGTCAGCCAGCTAATGGCAGGCGATAGCGCCAACCTTGGACCCTACGTCTGGATGGTGAATATTTGTTGTATACATTAATTGTTGTGTGTAGCTACATGATGTCGAAGATGTTCCGCTCGGCGAGCGCGGCGGCTGTGTGTACGGGGTTAGCTTATCTCGTCTCCTTCATGCCCTTCGTGCTCATCCTGTCCCTTGAGGCTGTGCTCGTCAGCTCCTTGAAGTTATTTGTCGTGAGTATCTAGTTTAATTGTTTCTTTATCATCATTGTCAACATTAAAAAATTCAAAATTTAAAATGTTTTTATTCAATTAAACTTTTACAAGTGCTTTTCGTCAAAAAAATCTACCACTGGTTCGGAATGCCGTTCCTACCGAGAAGAACCAGCAAGAAACTCGGCGGTTGCTCTTTTCAAGTACATATTCAATTTACAAAAATATGTCATACCTACTGTACACTTTTGCAATTGCAGCGCCGTGTATTGCTGGAGCGAGTCAAATGCAAGCTTTTTTGTCATTTAGATAATCTTCGATTGTATAATAAGCTTTTTTCAGGAGCATACTTTTAATAGATTTTTTAAACTTGTGTAAAGGCAAGTCTAAAATTGGCATTGGCAAATTACCATTACTGATACATGAACGTGGAAAGAACTCTAGTCCAAAAATGGCAACAGGGCTCATCGTAAAATCCTTAAACCGTAAAAAATAAAACTAATTCTATCGTAAAAAATTACAAATACTTCTGGACAAAGTGTGAGGACCAGTTAAGGCCTATTCCGGGCTATATGATTCCATTGCATGCTATGGCAAGAGTTCAAAAAAATAACAGCCAAAGTTTCTTGGCTAAGCTCAGTAAACAACTGAGACGACATGATAACAACTAACCATAATCTGACAACACTTTGTGAACAAAACTATTATGTACTATACAACTAAACTACTAACTAGGAAAAGCCAGCCACCAAGCAAGCCATACGCACCACAACCACGCAGCACCACACAAATCCCAAAACCACTTGCACAAACAAACGCAAAGTAACGCCTGCTTCAATACAATTCAATTTCTTTCGCCAGAGTCTTTCAATGTCCTCGTCACTCTGCTACGGATTCCTCTTCATCACGCGCTTCGAAGCCATGGGCGTTGGCGCTGGTTGGTCGCAAATATGGGAGGCACCGGACAACACCAGCGATATGAACATTGCCATTGCTGGCATCATGGTGCTTGTGGATAGTGTTCTTTACCTCATTATTGGTCTACTGTTGGATAGGTTCTTTGGTGAGTAATTATTTGGCAATGCTTGTAATATAAAATGGACATGGGCACACTCTTTTGATGTCGTCTCTCCCCCCTAGGTGGGGGGAGAGGGTAAAAAATCAACGTAGTTTTAAGCGAAGTGAAGCGATCTTTGATAGCCTCCCTGGCACAGTGGTAAGTGCTGTGGTCTTATTAGTGGGAGGTCCCGGTTTCGATTCCCGACAGAGGTTCAGAATTTTATGTCTGAATTTCTGGTCTGGTCTAATGGGAGGCTTCGGCCGTGCCAAGCTACCACGCTACCGACAAAGTCGTGCCGCCAAGTCATTTAGCGTTCCGGTACGATTCCGTGAAGAAACCAAAGTGGTATGGGTCTAATGAAAACTGTCTTCCAGGTTAGCCCTCTTCCATCTTAAATTGCATTATCACTTACCACAAGGCGAGATTGCAGTCAAAGGCTAACTAGATTCAATCCCCATCTTCGGAGATCGTTATCAGATCCATACCAATTGAGATACGGTACTCTCTTTCAAAGGAAAAGAAAGACCTCAAGAACCTTCTGAAATCGGTTGAAACGATGACATAGTTACAGAAATATAACATCGGAGAAAAAAATTACGTACCCTCCATTGCATTAAGTTGGTTTTTTGCAGGAATCAAAACTCAAAGCAACATAACGAACTGCAAAGCCAACGGCGAGAAAGCAGGAGTCAGCATTCTGAATGTGACCAAGATATACGATGAAGGGTCTCGAAGAGCGAAGCTGGCGTTGGACAATGTGTCTATGGAACTACACAAAGGACAAATTACTACGCTTTTAGGACATAACGGAGCTGGGAAGACTACACTAATGTAAGTTTAGAAACTTATTAATAACCGGTGGGATATTGACAAGTTACCGCTTGATCACCGGCCAGGCCATTTCTTGTTTATATATTGCTAAAAGGTATCCAGTAATGTAAAGAATTCTTTGAACAGATTTGATTGGGGTTGAAGAATTTACTTATCTATCTTGGGCCTCCATTATCAATAGATATAATTAATCTTCTTTAAAGATGAATCTTTTAGTCTGGGCACCTATTCATAGCTTGCGAAATCTTCTGCAAGCTTTCGGTTATCCGTTTATCTATACTCTATTTACAGAACTTGTAATTGGTTTTACTTTAAGTATTTGCAACTATCAACTAAAGTTTTTTTTTTGCCGCCCAGAAACATCCTAACTGGCATGCTAAAGCTCACGAAAGGGCACGTGATAGTGCGATCAGATGACGAAATGGGTGCTCGCCTCGGAGTGTGTCCACAGAAGAATGTGCTCTTCGAGTACATGACAGCAAGGGAACATATTGCACTGTACGCGCAGTTGAAGAGTGGCCAGCCGATGGAAGAAGTTCAGGAAGAGGTCAAGAGGTAAGAAGTCCTGGAGGCCACGTCATATTCGGTTACATGATGGGGAGGGTGTTAATATTTTGTCCACATATAAATGTGCACTTTGAGTGAATGCCAGTGAGGAAACGTGTTGCCTTATACGCTCTTATACGCTCAACTAAATAGTGGTCAGCCAAAGGTAGGAAGTTCAGGACCCCTAAGAGGTAAGAAGTTTTGTAGACAAAGTTTTTACTGATACTAAACTGGCACGATCGCTTAACGTGGCGCGGACAGTCGGGTTACCTGATGTTGAATGATCACCGCCGCACCAGGGGAGCAGTTTTTAATAATCTCATGTTGAAATCTAAATGTTGAGTGATTGGGTAGCAGCGCAAACAACATTACTAACTGACTGGCCAATAATAATACGTTTTGGTATTTGCAGCATGCTCCACGTGCTCAACCTGGGGCACGTGTGCGACGTGCCGGTGGCGCAGCTGTCGGGCGGCACGCGGCGGCGCCTGTGCGTCGCGCTGGCGTTCGTGGCGCGCCCGTCGCTGGTGTCGCTGGACGAGCCTACCGCTGGCGTAGATCCAGCTGCTAGGAGGTCTACATGATTCCTTTAAAGTTTAAACCTCTTAACCAATTTTCAAGAATTTTCTAGAATATAAAAATTCAAAGTTTAAGATCAATCTCTTTAAGGCCGTGCCGCCATTAGTCCCCAAGCCGTGCAACAGTAGACCGCTGCGCTGGCTGACTCTGGTCGCTAACTCTATGTCGAGTTAGCGGCGATCTGGCAAACTCTTGGGAGGGAAGATGAGTTGGCAAGCAAAATGCAAATGTGTACATTACGCGCTGCACGGCAACATCATTTGAAAAATTATAGGGAGGTAAACTAGAAGCAAACAGTTTGCCGGTCACTGTTCGCCTCATGGCGAAACGGCCTATTGGCAGGTATAAATCTAGTGCTATGACTGACTGACTGACTGACTGATCTATCAACGCAGAGCTCAAACTACTGGACGAAGGCATGCAGATAGCTATTATGACGCTAAGAAAGGATTTTTGTAAATTCAACCTCTAAGGGGTTAAAATAGGAGTTTGAAAGTGAAGGTAGTCTACTCGGGTGAAGTCGCGGGCATAAGCTAGTGTATCATAAATTTATTCATTTGTATAGGGATATCTGGTCCATGATAATGAAGCTGCGCGAGAACAGAACGATCCTGCTCACCACACATCACCTGGACGAGGCCGAGCTGCTGAGCGATCAAATCATTATCATGCACAAAGTAAGCTGGTATCTTTCTTTTGAAAAACAGCGACATAAATGTTCCACTAGTTCCACTAGTACTAGGTTCCATAGTGATGGAAGTTCCAAAGAACATAGGTGTCCACACTCCTATCAATATGATGCAGAAAGACAGTATTGTGTCGATTCTAAATGAATGTATTATAGAAGCAGGCGTTATTTTGTGGAAGTCCATGATATAAAAGTACACTTTGCAATTAGACATTGTAGACAATTAGATATTGTATTGATTTACATCTCCTGAGGATGCTCCGGTGTCGGGGCGAAACGCGCGTCGAGTGGTGTTGGAATTTGTGTGGTGCTGCGTACCATACAGATTTCGTTGGTTTGGCGGATTATAGCAAATTAAACTTTTGGTTCCTTGATTCTAAATGAGTGTAATTATAATATTGTTATTGATTAGGATTTCCTTTTGGGCAGCGAAAATTTCTACAAACTTGACAAAGTACTCATATCATTTTTACATGTCACTAGAACAGATTTCAAAAAATCGTTTTTGTAAGCACGACAAAAAGAATGAAACCAACGCATTACAAAATAAATAGACCTTGAGGTTTCTAAAAAAATAGACCTCCTGATGGAAGCGTCTAGGTACTAAAATACGTATTTTTTAGGGACAAATCCATACAACAGGATCGCCGATAGACATCAAACGAACCTTAGGAAGTGGGTATAAACTGACAGTGATTTATCCCGATAAGAAACTACATCTTCTAGAAGATGACGCTGAAAACGACGTAGTGATGATAGAAGAGAAGACGAAGAATCTTCTAGCAGTAGCACGAAGCGTGGTCAAGAATGCTAATTTGGTTGATATTAATGGACTGGAGGTGGAGATTAATCTACCGTTCTATGATGCAGATGGAGTTAGTAACGAGTAAGTTAATTTGGAATTAAGGACCTTAGGATTTTCTCATATATATCATTTCTTCATACTTATTCAAGTCGCTGTACACAAAGTTTTTTTTTTAATTTTAATTTATTATATGAAAAGATTTTACTTAATAATCTAAGACAGTCAGACAAAAGTATTCTTGTATAGAATTAGGCGTAACTTTGCGGAAGTCCATGATATACAAGGAACTAAAAGCTTAATTTGCTAGTCTGTTTCAGCGGGCTTTAGCAAATTAAGCTTCGGGTTCCTTGTAAAAGTATTCTTGATCTGTTTCGTTCGTCATTATCGTCACTAACCGATGGATGATTTTTGCTGGACATAGGGATTTTTACACACCACGATTTTGTGAGGCCTTTTTTCACTCGCCTGATTTTGTTTGTCCTAGATGGACACTACTAACAGTGTTGCTAGGACTGCCAACACTGTTAACTGGTGCGAAGTTGTCGTGCCACTGTCTGTCTGTCTGTCCGTCCGTCCGTCCGTCCGTCCGTCCGTCCGTCCGTCTGTCCGTCCGTTCGTCCGTTCGTCCGTCGTGTCTGTCAAAAAAATCTATAGTGTACTTCCCGTTAACCTAGAATTATGAAATTTGGCAGGCAGGTAGGTTTTATAGCATAAGTACAGGAATAAATCTGAAAACCGCGAATTTGTGGTTACATAATTTAAAAAAATTAAAATGTGTTTCAATTTTCAAAGTAAGATAATTATACTAAGTGGGGTATCATATGAAAGGGCTTTACCTGTACATTCTAAAACAGATATTCAATCATTTTTATGTAAAATAGATTTTGATTTATTGTAGAAAATGTTGAAAAAAATACCTGAGTACGGAACCCTCAGTGCGCGAGTCTGACTCGCACTTGGCCGGTTTTTTCTACTTGATCTAAATTTAAAATTATTTTGCAGTTTCCTGGAAATGTGCAACGTATTAGAGGGCCAGGAGAGTGAGCTAAAATATCTCAGCTACAGCTTGGACTGCAGCAGTCTGGAGCAGGTGTTCTTCAACATCTGCCAACAAGCTGACTTGTCACATAATGGAATGGAATATGGTGATGCTTATGGGATTTCATTTAAACCACATTATTTAATTATAAATGCGAAAGTGTGTCTGTTTGTCTGTCTGTGATCTTTTCACGGCTCATTCACTGAAGTATCCTTGACGAAATTACCTTGCACTTTTACAGATACGTGGATGCTTTTAAGTTTTTATTCCGGAAAATCAAAGGAGTAACATGGGTTTGTTGACAACTTCCCAGGGATTGCTTTCATGTAGATGCAAACGAATAGTAGGAGGAGACCTATGTCCAACAGTGGACGTTTATCGATAATGATTAGAAAATGATTTAGATCAAATTACTATTTGAAATTGGGCACCAAGCACAAGACAATATTTCTGTGGGTTTATGAAAAATTCAGAAGAAGAGAAAATTTATAATAGAAAATTATAGATAGAAAGTTGCTATTGTCAATTTCCCGAATGCAAGCTACCTCTGTACTAAATTTCACATGAATCGGTTAAATGGATGGGCTTTTAAGAATCCCGTGGGAACTCTTTGATTTTCCGGGATAAAAAGTAGCCTATGTCCTTCCCCGGGATGTAAGCTAACTCTGGACCGAAAATCGGTTAAATTGTTGAACCGTGAAAAGGTAGCAAACAGACAGACAGACAGACAGACACACTTTCACATTTATAATATTAGTTTGGATACCAGTCTGGCTGGGTACGAAAGTAAAATTTACTAATTAGATAATTTTCCACTTGTTCTAGATATAGCTTCAGTCCCGGATTCTTCGTCAAAGAGTGCGTCTACCTCCAGTGTCAAGAACGATCACACTCCCCTCGTGTCGCCGGATGGACCGCTGAGAGGCTCGAATTGGCAACAGTTTACCGCCTTAATGTATGCGCGCTACTTGCACTATTTGAGAAACAGGTTAGTACAATGATTTTTGTCTATAGAATAGAATAGATTTTTTTTCAAATAAACTTTTACAAGTGCTTTTGAATCGTCAAAAAATTTACCTATGAATACGAATACAAATTTGTCAGGTTAGAGATCCTAACAGGGCCTAATATAAATGTAATATTCCACAACAAGTAAGTTCCTGACTGTGTTCTACCAAGTGGTAAGTGATGATGCAGTCTAAGATAGACTAACTTAGAAGGAGTATGGCAGTTTTTATTACTCCCCTTATCGGTTTCTACTTCATACCGGTACGCTAAGTCAATAACATACAGGAGAACCCTATTAAAATTGAATAAACATGTAAAAAACAAATCGTAAGTTTTGTTTGTTTCTTTTCTTTTCTTATTTAGTGCAGAAATGTATCCCTTTTTAAAAACTATTTTTTTCCATCTCGTATTATTTTTTCTACAGATGGCTTCTCTTTCTACTAGTGGTATTGCCGTCTCTCTTCCTTGCGGTAGCTATGGCCTTCTCCTCCATCCGTCCGCCTGCAGACGCAGAAGTGTCTTTGAAATTATACACTGATATGTACGAAGAGGCTACACAGTTTATGATGTAAGTATCAGTACCTAATCTAACCATATGGGTTTTGTTTCGTTTTCGTTGATTACTGTTATTTTTCAAGTTCAGTCTTGTAATTGCATATATTGATATTTGAATTGTTGATTTTTTTTATAATTTAAATAGGGTAAGTCGTTAATATAAATGAGAAAGAGTATCGTGCCAATATACTACCTTGGAGTACTCCATTTGAATTGGTCTTCAAATTCGATTCAAAATCCTTCCTTATTTTGCATAAGGGTTGACATATGATATTGCTTAGTCCAGGATTATTTTTAATAGATTGAATTTCTCTGGACTAATTCTAATAGGGGGCCATAGGTACCTAATAATATTTACGGAGGACAGGTTTGTATCCGACACAAATTTTGTGAATTACCCCAATTTACATTGGAGGTATCGATTAGTGATAGAATTTTCAAATTAATCCTGAACAAATGATTCTCATTTGTTCAGGATTATCAGTTCCGGAGATATCAAATACATACTGACAAATTTTACTTCTATTTTGTATAGATTTTTTTCGTTTTTACAGACCGGTACCATCGGTATATTCTTCAAACATCGATCCATCGTTTGCCCAACATGTGATGAACAACTTGCGACTTGAGAATTCACGAAATTGGACTCACCAAGTAAGTTTCAGCGTCCTACCATTTACTAGGTATAGCGCATAACTGAATGGCTCGGGGAGCGGGAGGGTGACCTACTCAGTTATGTGTTATGCCTGTAATATGCGTATACAATATCTATACATAGTACATTTCATATAATTCTTCTTTATTGTTGGTACTTATGAGTATGAAATTTAGAATCTGTACCAAATTGTTATCTGTCATGTGGATGATTTTATTCTTTTGATTTTGTCTAAGATGTTCCACGATTTCACGTTTTCTTCCTGTCTCTCCTTTCCTATATATTTCTATCTTATCCATTTTTTGCTTTGCGTCCTTTATTTTTAGTTATAATCATCATCCATCTTTTTGTTCGAGAGTGTTTAGTATAAAGTTAATAGAATTAGCTTAGGTACATCTCGGGGATACTTTTAGATACTCTTAGATACTTTTTATTCCGGAAAATCAAAGAGTTCCTACGGGATTTTCAAAAACCTAAATCTATCCTAACCTAAACCATATCATCTAGTTATTAATATTTAGATTACTATGAAGTTCTGTAATTTCCAGGATTCACCGACGTGTCGATGCGTGGGCTTCGGTCAACAGTGCGACATAGACAAACACCTGGAATGGAACCGACCTGACATGATGCTGCTGTACGACGCCGACACCCTCAACAACTGGCTGGTAGACTCACAGCAAGTTTATATTGAAAAGAGGTAATCTATTTGTTACTTAGACAACTTGTAATTGATTTGACCTACATTTGACGCTAGGGAGCCTATGAAACGCTTATTTTTCTATTAACGGTAGGATCTATTTCTATGTAAAACATTAATACACGACACTGACACCGGAGCATCCGGAGTTCTATTATTTTACACTAGCTGATGCCCGCAGCTTCGCCCGCGTGGATTGGTCAGATCCCCTGCAGCATCAGGATTGAGGAGTTGGATTCCAAATTTTTTATGAAACAATGTCGCAAAGTTCCTCTATCGATTAAAAAAGAAATGACGCAAATCGGTTCACAAATCTCGGAGATTTCGGTGTACATAGGTAGAAAAACACAACTCCCTTTTTGAAAGTCGGTTAAAAAAGTAGCCTATGTTACTCCCTGGTCAATTCTCTACTTGTCTGTGAAAATCCCGTCAAAATCGGTTCAGCCGTTCCCAAGATTAGCTTTTTCAAACAGACAGACAGACAGACAAAAATTTTAAAAACGTGTGATTCGGTTATAGTATCGTTCAAATAACCATATGACCTTAATATGCGGTAGTTATTTCGAAATTACAGACAGACACTCCAATTTTATTTATTAGTATTAGTATAGATTACAATATTACACCCTTTTCAGTTTATAAAAAACCCACGGAGATGTACAAAGCGATTTGTTTCCTCGTTTCTACTTCTAAACACTAGGATATTGAACGTCTTTCTGGCATCAGTTTTCCCCTCCAATTTAATTTCATTATGAATACCTGAAGGTATCCATATTAAATAGAAAATAGGCATCTTCTAGGCAAGCACGCTCCATCTTAGGCTGCATTATCACTTGCCAGCAAGTCTGATTGCAGCCAAGCGCTAGTCTATAAATTAAAAAATCTCCTCGCTTCCTCAGATACGCCGGCTTCACCTCAGTCATCAAGAACAATATGACCCACCTAGTAGCGTGGTACAACAATAAGGGTCATCACATACTACCGGCCGCCATAAACGCTCTCAACTCCGCCATCTTGAGAACTGTGAGCACCAAGCAAGCCGGCATCACTGTGTACACGCATCCCATGAAGATCTCCAAGGAACAGCTCAACAAGGATACAGTGTAAGTTTACACATTTTTAGGGTTCCGTACCTCAATAGGAAAAACGAAACCCTTATACCCACTTTGTTGTATGTCTGTCTGTCTGTCTGTCTGTCGTGTCCGTAAAGAAATCTATAGCGTACTTCCCGTTGACCTAGAATCATTAAATTTCGCAGGTAAGTAGGTCTTATAGCACAAGTACAGGAATAAATCTTAAAACCGCGAATTTGTAGTCGCATCATTAATAAAAAAATTAAAATATATTTCAATTTTCAAAGAACGATAACCATACCAAGT
The DNA here is from genome assembly GCF_905333055.1 of Maniola jurtina. Taxonomy (NCBI): domain Eukaryota; kingdom Metazoa; phylum Arthropoda; class Insecta; order Lepidoptera; family Nymphalidae; genus Maniola; species Maniola jurtina. Next base: position 483,650 of record NC_060049.1, read on the forward strand.
GGAGTATCATATGAAAGGGCTTTACCTGTACATTCTAAAACAGATTTTTATTTATTTTTATGCATAATAGTTTTTGATTCTCGATTGCAGTGTCCACGTCTCCGCAGCATAAATGGGTAAAACATGTGTTCCAACGAGTCGAATCTTGAAAGCTTTTATGATATTTCTGTTCTTCCATATTTTCTTCAGCCTGTCCTAGCTATAGCCTACATGAAACTCTTTTCACAGCTACCAGCACATAGCAGACGCGGGCATATCGGCAATGCTGTTGATCGCATACAGCTTGGTGAGCGCGGGCGCGGCCGTGTACCTGGTTACGTCTCGCCTGAGCCAGGAGAAGCATCTGCAGATGCTGTGTGGTGTATCACCTGGACTGTACTGGGGAACTGCTCTACTGTGGGACATGGCTGTAAGATTTTTTATATTTAAAAATAGCGGACAAATTAGTAGGCGAGTCACCTGATGTTAAGTGATTATCGCCCGTGAACATTTGCAGCACCAGAGAAACCGTCTAAGCATTGCCAGCCTTTCAAAAATTTGTTAGTCCGCCCCTTGAATAACCCCACCTTGTAATCTTGTGGGAACACCGCCGATGGGAGTTGATTCCACAGTTTGCATGTGCGTGGAAAAAGGATCTGGCACAACGGCTCAAAGTGCACCAGGCACCCAGGCTGTGAGAGTGAAAATGCTTGCGGTGGCGTGCGGTGCGGCTGTAAAAATAAGTGTGTGGAATGAGGTCAAACAGCTCTTCAGAGCACCTTTCAGGAACTTGACACATTACTGTTAACTGTAACGCGGGTATCTATATTAAAGCATGTCTGTGTTCCCAATTTCCAGATAATAGTGGTGAACATGCTGATCACGGCAGTAGTTCTGGAAGCATTCCAATTTTCCGTGTTTGTGGCGAGGAACAACCTGCCAGCCATTTGCATACTCATCCTACTCTATGGGTAAGTCAGATGTCTTTATACTACTGGTTCGCCCCGAACTGAGACCTCCTGGTATCCCATAATTACCATAAAATAGTTTTAATTATATTATATTGTAATGTAATAGAAGACAGCGCCATCTATTAACATTATTGTGAAGTTTGTCGAGATTTTTGGTTCAGTCATTTGAATGGGATTACGTAATAGAGAGAGCTATGTTAACTTCTTTTCGCAGATAGAGTATAAATGATGTCCACGACTTAGTCTTCCGTTCTTAATATTTTTTTTTTCATGGTTTTCATTGTGAACTTTTTATTATTTGTTGTTATAGTAGCAATAAAAATACACATTCTGTGTGATCTCTCTACCTATTACGGTTTTCGAGAAACGACCCGCTGACAGACAGACGGACGGACGCATGCATGGATGTACAGCTGAGGCGTAGTGATAGGGTCCCATTGGCACCCTTTGGGTATGGAAGCCTTAAAATGGCCGCCAAGTGTATAACATAATCTTGAAGGATTCTGCAGAACCCTTCGCGTGCGAGTCCGACTCACGCTTGAACACATAGATAGCCAGATCTTGCAGTAGAAAAGACTTTGACAACACGTTGTCGTCAGGTACGCGTGCGCGGGCGTGGTGCACGTGCTGGAGAAGGTGTTCGCGGAGGCCAGCCTGGCCACCATGCTGCTGTTCTGCGGGAACGCCTTCATCGGCCTCGTGGGGATCGCCCTGCTGCTCGTACTCGACATCATCTCCGAGTCAGAGGTGAGTAGCGTCATCATCATTCAGTCATCATCAATTCTATGGTCTCGTAAGAAGCTGTTCCCTTCTTCAACCATACTTAATATTATAAATCCGAAAATGTGTCTGTCTGCCTGTCCGTCTGTCTGTATGTTTGTCTGCTAGCTTTACACGGCCCATCCATTTAACCGATTTCAATGACATTTGGTACAGAGATAGCTTGACCCCTTGGAAGAACATATTTTAACCCCAGCTACTTTTGATCCTGGAAAATCAAAGGGTTCCCACATGATTTTAAAAACCTAAATTCATGAAGTGGCGGGCATCATCTGATTTCTAATAGGCGCATCTATACTAACTGTTTATGTAATAATGACGGCCAAAGTTATTGGGTGAGCTAACATGACTACAGAATCCTACCTTATGTGTTTTCTGACAATCACTTGATCAGTTATTGTAACTCTTTGTCTTTGCAGGCTACAGACAACGCTCGATGGGTGTTACACAAAATTCTGTTGCTGAGTCCACAGTTCACGCTGGGCGATGGTTTACTTGAAATTGCCAAGAATACAATACAAGCGGAGGCAAGTATTTTCCTGTTAACTACACTGTTAATCCTCACATCTAAGTTTTTTTTTTTAATTCAGATACATGTTAGCCCTTGACTGCAATCTCACCTGGTGGTAAGTGATGATGCAGTCTAAGATGGAAGCGGGCTAACCTGGAAGGGGTACTCCTATAATTTCTTGCGCACAATTTCATATATTTTTTCATGCATTAATATCCTTGGGTATGGTGGTATGGTAACCCTTAGTGCGTGAGTTTGACCCGCTCTTACACGTGTAGCTATGTCGAATACTCTGGTTCTCCTACGAATCTTCTCAATCCTGATTAGACCACGTAGAGAAACTCTAAGCATAGTTCTCTCTCCACCTCCCGCCGAGTGACTGAGCTTTCTTTGATGTGGTTGTAATTTTAGTGAAATTATTATACATCTTCATTTTTATCTTTATTTCTGTAATCTTAGAATAGCTGTTATACTTAACCTTATACTTAATGTTATACTTAATAATTGTTATACTGTTAGCTTTAATTTAACCGAGTGTCAAATAAAATTGTAAACGGGATATTGTCAACGCAAACTAGGTACCCACGACACAGGATTACCTAGTGTGGGTACCACCAGACACAGGGAAATTATTGTATAAGACTATATTTTGTTAATAAAACATTTTTCATTTTTGCATTCATTGTTCAGGTGCTAAGCCAGTTCAACATGGACACGTACCGCGACCCGCTCACCACCAACGTGGTGGGGCAGCACTATTTGGCGCTGGCGCTGGTCGGCACCGTGCTGCTGCTCCTCAACCTCGCCATAGAATACGACTGCTTTGACTGGATCCACATGAGGTAACATCATCGTCATCATACCTAGTCGGCTCACTACTGAGCACTGTTCAGGTGCTGAGCCAGTTCTATATGGACACGTCGTGCGTCCATCCGCCCGTCTGTCCGTCTGTCAGTGAGCTGTATCTCGTGAACCATAAAAACCGAGAGTTGAAACTTTCACAGAATGTGTGTTTCTATTACCGCTATAACAATCCTTCGTGTGCAAATCCAACTCACACTTGACCGGTTTTTGTGACCGTTGTCTTATGGCGATATATATATCGTTTTGTGATACCTACTTCGTCTTCTCTACTGAAAGTATTGTTTTTCTCTTTCATAATATTAATTATTTTCAAGGCTGCGTTCAAAGGACAAGTTCTCCAACGAAATAGTGGACAGAGAAGAACAAGAAGTGGAGGAAATAATGGCGGAAGCGACGCGCGTGCGCGGCGGCTTGCAGCCTCTGCGCCTGCGTACCATCGGCAACATTAATGCTGGTAAGACAGTAGCATGAATGCTGGTAAGACAGTTACATTAATGTTGGTATGACAGTTACATTAAAATGATGGTAACACAGTTGTATTAATGCTGGTAGGAAAGTTACATTAATGCTGGTAAGACAGTTACATGAATGCTGATAAGACAGTTACATTAATGTTGGTATGACAATTACATTAAAATGATAGTAACACAATTGTATTAATGCTGGTAGGAAAGTTACATTAAAATGATGATAAGCTGGTAAGACAGTAACATTAATGTTGGTAAGTCAGTGATTTCATGCACTTACTGGTATCATCATCATATTATAGAGTTTAAGCGGTGATAGCCGTAGCTAGGGGTTCGATTCTGGGTATACATTTCTGACTTGTCAAAGTTATGTGTGTTCTGAATAATTATGTAGATATATTAGTATCTAATAAATACTGTTATATACTATTGAAAAATCCTTAAAATGATCACAAAATCATTTGTTAAGTATTTTTACTTTCACAAACAGGGTTCGTGGACACGGAAGACGTGATCAAGAACGGATCGATAAAGCGGTCGATGAGTACGACAGAGGACGTGGCGGCGTGCGTGCGTCTGCGCAAGAAATACGGGCAGCGAGTCGCCGTGCATGCCCTCACGCTCGGCATACCCCCGGGACAGGTAACTATCCTATCAAACATCATCAACATCTTCATCATTTCCATTACCATCATTATTCATTATCATATCTTTTAATATACCATGTTGATTATCATCATCATTATCATCTTCTTCGTCATCATTTTCTTTATCATCAACCAATAAATTTGAACATAGGTCTCTTGTAGGGATTCCCACGCGCCACGGTCTTGCACCGCCCGCCATCCCCGTGATAACCATATCCCTAACGGATGGCCAACTCCCGGCTAATGCCATTTTGCTGCAACATCACACTAATATTATAAAGGAGAAAGTTTGTACGTGCGTGTGTGTTTGTTACTCCTCCACGCAAAAACTACTGGACGGATTGGGCTGAAATTTAGAATGGAGATAGATTATACCCTGGATTAGCACATAGACTATTTTATCCCGAAAAATCAAAGAGTTCCCACGGGAATTTTAAAAACCTACATCCACGCGAATGAAGTCGCGGGCTTCAGCTAGTAATATATAAATAGAAGACTGTAATTTACTAAGCAGTCTCAGCTTGAAGCAGTTTTTGAAGACCTTCTGGCGCAGCGCTGTGGCCTTATTAGTGGGAGGTTGCGGGTTCGATTCCCGGCAGGGTTGGGAATTTTACAATTTCTAAATCACTGGTCTAGTCCGGTGGAAGGCTTCGGCCGTGGCTAGTTACCACCCTGCCCGCAAAGCCGTGCCGCCAAGCGATTTATCGTTCAGGTGTGATTCCGTGTAGAGTAGAAACCAAAGGGGTATGGGTTTAATAAAAACCGCCATATCCCTTCGAGCATAGCCCGCCTCCGTCTTAGACTGCAACATTTACCACCAGGTGAGATTGCAGTCAACGGCTAACTTGTATCTGAATAAAATATAATAAAAAAAGTTATCCTGACTGCTTCAAGCTGCCCGTGTAAAGCTGGCTTAAGAAAGCTCTTTGAAGCCATAAAATAGAGTAGAATAGATTTTTATTCAAATAAACTTTTACAAGTGCTTTTGAATCGTCAAATACTTTAACACTGGTTCGGAATGCCGTTCCTACCGAGAAAAACTAGCTCGGTGGTTGCTCTTTTCAATTCTTCAATTTACAATAATATTTTGCAGCCCCGCGCATTGCTGGAGCGAGTCAAATCCATGCTTTTTATCATTTACGTAATCTTCGATTGTGTAATAAGTTTTTGCCAGGAGCATACTTAATGGATACTAATATTATGATTATTTTCCAGTGTACAGCATTGCTAGGAGAGAATGGCGCGGGCAAGTCGACAACGTTCTCGATGTTGACGGGACAGCTGCGGCCCAGCAGTGGGCAGGTGTACCTGCACGCGCGGAAGGTCTCGTCGAGGGACCTCTGCCAAGGACTGATCAGTAAGCTTGACTTACCTCTTACGACGCCAAGTGCGGATTGAAATTTTCAGTGTGTATTTCTATCGCCACTATAACAACAAAAAATAAAAATAAATAAAAACGAAGATTCCTCCTCCTTTTTTCTAAGTCAGTTAATAATAGAAAATTAAGATGGTGAATTTTAAAATGGCTGCCATGCATCGTACGGCCGAGTGGTGTTCTGTGCTCGTACCAAAAGGGATCTTTGGTACGGTCGAGGCCACCGAGCGGCTGTCTTGCTCGGTAACGCCAGCTGGTCAACGGTTATATCTTGAAACTTCTATACATAGTGCAGATTTTAGAAAACTCTGTTAGTGCGATTCAGATTTGCGTGCCCTACTTTGACTTCCGATGAATGTATCCGTGATGCCATCTAGTGACAGAGTCGTGAGTAGTCAGACTTGCGTTTGTGTCATTGATTGCTGATGGATTTCTTCGTATGAGTGAAAAGCGCCATCTGCTTGCGAATGTGGCGATACATTTGAATTTGATGTTACAAAGCCCTTCAGGAGGGAGTTTGGGCACTTGGCTGATTTATTCTATAATGTCTTTTCTTTCCTACAGGCTACTGTCCTCAAAGCGATGCGATAGATCCTCTTATGACGGTGAAAGAGACGCTAAGGTTGTACTGTAACTTGAGGGGAATCACCGACCAAAAAGAAGTAAGTTGGCTAACTTTTATTTTTTTACAACCTCATGACTAACCATTGCCATAGAATAGTAGGCCTCTAGATGACAGATCACGAACAAAATGACATGAAAAACATTTATTCTAAAATAAAACTGAATACCTAAGCTATTGCTAAATTTGACTTATTTGAAAATAATATATGGTGAAGGGATTTCTCGGTCGTAGCCCTAACCTAGAGGGTTTATGAAAAATGTCATGTATATTTTGAATATTTGCAGGTAATTCGTCGAACAGTGGAGCTGTTCGAGCTGAGCAAGTACGGCTCAGTGCGCAGCGGCTCGCTGAGCGGCGGCAACAAGAGGAAACTCTGCGCTGCGCTCGCCTTCATGGGCCGCGCTCCACTAGTGCTGCTCGATGAGCCTACCAGGTATACTACCACCAACTATATAAGTTACGCCAATGTACCTGCGCAGAAATATTATTTTTGAATGGCGCGAAAATATCTGAGGCATTCTCAGCACGCGTTTGTCGGCTATGGTAGTTCTATGCGACATGTTTTGTACCCGCGAATCATGAAAGAGATAGGCGAAAGTCTCTGTTCTTGTGTTTAAAATCTTAGCGTCAAGAAGCAAGGTCTGTATTTCATTCGTTCAGTGGTGGTTTTAGTCGGCATTAGGTTGCGTTTTTCTGCGCAATCGAATTTTGTCGATGGGACTTATAAAAGTCTAAACTCGGCTGGCGACTCGTCCTTTTAAAATTAATTCGGAAGTCCTCGACTTCGCCTCCAAGATATTACTCGGCCGTAAAGTGCTTTATTTCCAGCCTGGACAGTAATGTATTATTTTGACTTCCAGCGGCATGGACCCGAGCTCCCGCGCGTGCGTGTCGCGCGGCGTGCGCGGCGCGTGCGCAACGTCGCGTGGCGTGGTGCTGTCCACGCACGCGCTGGACGACGCGCGGCGCCTCGCTGCACGCGTGGCTCTGCTCAAGGCGGGTAGGCTGTGCGCGTTGGCGCCGCTCGATGAGTGTTTGAAACGGTAAGTGTTTTCAGAGACCCTACAGTGCAAGAAAAAGTAGTGTGTAAATTATTTAGGTACACTATACCTACGCTATGCCACACATTTTGTTTCTCAGAAAATAAATAATGTCTGGTGGTTCTGGAATATTGCTCTGTATAAACTTGGTCGTTTGCCAGAATTCCATTGGCCGAATTCAATTCCAGGGAATTCGGGATTGATGGATAAGTAGTCCGGCCATTGTCAATATCAACATTGTTCATTCTGTTTGTCTGCTAGCTTTGAGATAATTTTTGATATCAATTATCAATACAATTATTTACGATTGTTTCGTGAATTATAGCCAGCTCAGTTTAGTCGGTTCCACAGATGGTATTAGCTCTATGGCCGGTTTGTTTATGCGCCACCTGTCGGGATTAATTGGCAGTGTGGCTCCCCATTGAATTCGGGTGAACGACCAAGTATAACACTTGCTTCATTATTATATGAATTTGTAGTTTCGGCGGCGGCTACGTGGTGGCGACGCGCGTGCGGCGAGGCGCGCCGCGCGCCGTGTGGCTCCGCGTGCACGCGCGCGCGCCGCACGCCGAGCTGCGCGTGCTGCATCACGCGGCGCTGCACTTCCTCATACCCACACACGCTACTGGTAAGTACTTATATTTTGATTTTCTTAATCAAGTCGAATCAAATTTCTTTATTGCGAATATGAGAAAACAGTGCAGATGTTACAAAAACCAAAAAGGAACAGCCAAATTCTACCCATTAGCATGCAACATTTTATGTTATAATAAAATTACTCGTGCATATACTTTTGATAAAATTAGTCACAAAAAATATTAAAATAAGAAGAAAATAAATAAGATTTCTACCGTCTGCTATTTTTCAGTGAACGGCAAAGAGATAGTGACCAAACTAAGCGACATATTCAAGCTGATGGCGGAGCTGCAGATGAGCTGCGACATCGAAGACTACACAGTTAACCAGAGCTCGCTCGACCAGGTTCGTTTATTACTCTTTGGTTCCGTACCTCAAGGAAAAGGAACCCTTATAGGTGTTATGTATGAAAACAACGAGATTCCGATACTGACTGGTTTATTAATAAATTAGACATACCCAGTGACAGTTGACACACATTATAAGTTCCATGACTACCTACATATTTCATACATATCATTGTCCTCCTCTAATAGAAGACTATAATAAACAGGTAGGTATTATAGATAACCTCTTAAGTAGTTCAACAGGTAGGTAGGTACATTAGTCAAATAGAACTTAGAAACAATATAAGAACTAACACACACAAATACATAAGTTAATATAAGAAGATCTAATACAATCGCAACAAATAGGTAGGTACTTATCTAGTACTTATTATAATTAATTTTAAGGCATTTTATTAATACTGTTTTATCTTTTTAACACATTCTAATGCAGCTGCCCGACGCTGGCGCATGCCCTCTTGTTCTACTTCGATCGAATTAGCATCTTCTTTATTTAAATCGTAAACATGACCGGATATTGAACCTTCTTCAACGTTAACCGAACTGTCTTTCGAAGTTTCGTTCTCCGATAAATCACGAGCGTTTGGGTTAGGGGAATCGTCCGACGTCGGAGACACTAAGGCCAAAGAATGACGAGACTTGCGTTTGTCTGTTAGGATTTGATCTATGTGGCGCTTCTGTACCCGACCGTCCCTAGCTTTAACCACATACGTCACCGGACTCTTTCGTTCTAGTACTTCACCCTCCGCCCATTTAGCACTATTCTTAGCATAATCGCGTATCCACACGGCGTCGCCGGGCTGCGCCTCGCGCAGCGTGTGCGGCGGCGCGGCGCGGCGCTCGGCCGCCTGCTGCGCGGCGCGCACCCGCTCGGCGGCGTCGGGCCGCAGCAGGTCGAGGCGCCCGCGCAGGCGCCGCCCGAACATGGCCACCGCCGGCTCGCGACCGGTGGTGCTGTGCTCTGTGTTGCGATACGTGAAAAGAAATCTACTGAGCGCCGTTAGATCGTCTACATTTTCGATTAATGCTTTCTTTAGAACCCGTTTTATAGTACGAACGGCGTTTTCAGCAGCACCGTTGCTGGACGGGTGATATGGAGCTATGCGAGTATGCTTAATACCGTTCCGTTTAAGATACAGCCCGAATTCCTCCGAGTTATAAGGCGGTCCATTGTCACTCTGGATCATTTTCGGGAGCCCAAATTTAGCGAATAGTTGTCTCAAACGACTTATAACGACGGTTGCCGAGATCGATGTTAATTTTTCAACTTCTATCCATTTTGTATGAGCATCTATGATAATTAAGTAATACGCGTTATTGAACGGCCCTAGGAAATCGAGGTTCAAGCGCGACCATGGCTCCGCGGGCCAGGGCCACGAGTGCAGCGGCGCGGCGGGCGGCGCGGGGCGTTGCGACACGCACGCTGCGCACTGCGCCGACACACGCTCGATGTCTGCGTCCAAACCCTCCCAGTATACATAATTACGTGCAATCTGCTTCATTTTGACGATACCGGGATGCCCGTCGTGTATTTCTTTCAAAACTCTCTCTCGCAGTATTTTAGGAATTATCATCCTATAACCCCAAATTAAACAACCTTGATCTATATGTATATTGTCCTTTCTATTAAAATAAGGTTTTTCGGGTTCTGATATCGCTTTGTTCGGCCACCCGAACATAACGTAACCGTACACTTTACTCAATAGTGGGTCTTTCGGGATCTCCGTTTTAATTTCTTTAAAACTGAGCGGAAAATCGTCTCGAATGAAATTAAGATAACTACCTCTTTCGTTCTCACTCGTGACTCGACTATCGGCCGAGTGCAAGGGAAGCCAAGAGAGTGCGTCGGCCTGACAGTTTTCAATAGATCTTACGAATTCAATTTCAAAATCATACGCACCTAATTTAACCGCGTATCTTTGTAGACGGCTCGCCGCGGTCAAAGGAATACCCCGTTTTTTCCCAAATATGTAACTGAGAGCGCGGTGATCGCTACGGAGAATAAAATGCCGCCCGTATAAGTATTGGTGGTGTTTCGTCACCCCGAACACAATAGCGAGTGCCTCTTTGTCTATTTGTGAGTAGTTGCACTCCGCGCTCGTGAGCGTCCGCGACGCGCAGCTCACCGGCCGCTCCACGCCGTCCGCGTGCCGCTGCAACAACACCGCTCCCAAGCCGTAAGGACTGCTATCCACCGCTAGTATGAGAGGAAGGCTCGCGTCGTAATGCGCCAGCACCGGAGAGCTACTCAGTACCTTTTTAATTTTATGAAAGGCGTTCGTGCACTTTTTGTCCCAATTCCACTTGACATTTTTCTTAAGAAGATTATACATCGGTTTTAAAATATCACTCATGTTCGAACAAAACTTTGAGTAAAAATTTACCAGGCCCATAAAGCTTCTTAACTGTGTTACGTTCGTAGGTGGGGGTGCAGCGACTATAGCTTCGATTTTTTTATCATCAGTGTGCAAACCGAATTTATCAATTTTATAACCTAAGTATGTAACACTGTCTTTAAAAAATTGACATTTAGACCAATTGATTCTTAAACCATTTTCATTCAAACGGTGTAGCACTGCCCTTAAATTTCTTAAATGTGTACCTTTGTCTTTACCCGTAACACAAATATCATCAGCGAACACGGCCGTCGAGGGCAATCCACTCAATGTTTCTTCCATAATCTTTTGGAAGTTCTCCGGAATACATTTAATTCCAAACGGAACGCGCTTATAAACAAAAGTACCTATGTGAGTCGTGATTGCCGTCATCGGCTGTGAGTCTTCTTCTAGAACACACTGCTGAAACGCATTAGATAAATCGAGCTTCGTGTATTGCTCGCCCCCACCTAGTGTGGCGAACAGATCCTCGATCCGTGGCAGCGGGTAGTGGAAATCTTTAAGACGTGGATTTATGGTGATTTTATAATCGCCACAAATGCGAATCGAACCGTTAGATTTAACAACAGGCACTATGGGCGTCCCATAGTCCGATCTGTCAACTTTGTAAATAACCCCTTCCCGCTGCAATCGTTCGAGCTCGCGCTCCACCGGTTCTCGAAGCGCAAGCGGTAGCTGACGGGCCTTCACGAACACGGGCGTGTCGTCCTTTAAATGTAAACGCAATCGCGACTTAAAAGTGCCCAGGCCTCCCGCGAACACTTCGGGAAACTCCTTTTTTAAATTAACAGCGATAGACTCGTTACTGGACATGTTATAACATTGAATAACAGTTAATTTTAATTCTCTTATCCATACTCTGCCCATGAGAGGAGGGCCCCCATTTTCGATTATATACAATTTTAATTTTGCCGATGTAGACCCACAAGTTACATCGACTAAAATATAACCGATCGTTTCTATGACGTCACCGATATAAGACTTTAGAATTAAATTCTTGTTTTGTATAGGAAATTTGGAAAAATTCCTATCATAATATTGCTTAGATATGGCTGAAATTTTACTTCCGGTGTCTATTTCAAATTTGTGACTCGCGTTATCGATATTCAAAATCGCATGATAGGGGCCACCGTCTCCGCCGCTAATAATATTATTAAAATGTCTATCGTCGTCACTATTAGAATCGGAATTATTAAAATAGATCTGACCTTTCTGTTTCTGTCTCGAACCACCACTCACTACACTCACTTCACTTTTGCCCTTCTGGGGGCATCTGACCTTCAAATGACCTCGGTCCCCACACAGATCACAATTGTAGAACCTATATTTGCATCTTCCTTCTGGATGAGGCCCCTTTGCGCACCGACCGCAGAGGCCTCGGGCCCCCGCACCGCCGCCGGCCCTGAGGCCGCCGCCGCCCGGTGCGCGCTGGCCTCGCGCCGCGCCCACCTGATGCAGGCCGTCGTCGTCCCCGGCGCCGGTCACAGATGCGAGCCCGCTCGTCCCAGCCGTCGCGCACGCCGTCATCGCATGCCGCTCCGCCGCCTCGAGAGCCAACGCCATCTCCACCGCGCGCCGATAGTCAATATTCCTTTCGGCAAAAAGCCGCGAACGCATCTCCTCGCTAAAAAGTCCCGAAACGAACTGATCTCGAAGATTCACTTCGAGTTGTGCTCCGAAATTGCACGTCTTAGCGAGATGTTTCAAGCTTTGTAGGTACCCTTTTACCCCTTCGCCTTGTTGTTGCTTTCTTTGCCGAAATATATGTCTCTCAGCTATCTCGGATCTCTCGGGTTCCAGATGATCTTTCACTAACTTCACCAACTCGTCGAAAGTTTTCTCTTCCGGTTGCACAGGTGAACACAAATCACACATTAACGCGTAACACTCTGCGCCGACTAAGGTGACTAACGTGGCAACGTGGAGTTTAGCTTCGATATTATTCAATACAATAAATTGTTTAACTCGACGCACGTACGCGTCCCAATCTTCCGTCCCCGCGTGAAAACTTTCCACTTTACCGAGTGGCATTATTATATTTTAAAGAATTTACTTCAAAATACTAATTATTTCCACTTCGTCGCCAGTGTTATGTATGAAAACAACGAGATTCCGATACTGACTGGTTTATTAATAAATTAGACATACCCAGTGACAGTTGACACACATTATAAGTTCCATGACTACCTACATATTTCATACATATCAATAGGCTCACTTTGTTTTCTGTTTGTCTATCTGTCTGTCCGTCCGTCGTGTCTGTCAAGACCTAGAATCATGAAATTCGGTATGTAGGCCTTTTAGTACAAGTAAAGAAAAATTCGAAAACCGTGAATTTGTGGTTACATCATAAAAAAAATTAAAATGTGTTCACAAACAAATAAAATAATTAGGTAGTTAGTAAGTATTTTTAATTTTCAAAGTATTTTTAATTGTACATTCTAAAGCAGATTTTTGTGCGTAATAGTTTTTGATCTATCGTGCAAAATGTCGGAAAAATACCCGAATACCCTCGGTGCGCGAGTCTGACTCGCACTTGGCCGGTTTTTTAATAATTTTTCGTTTTCCAGATGTTCCTTAACTTCACGGAGAGGACCAGCATCCTGGACCCCGCGGACGACCTTCAGGTGACGCCCCGCATCATGAGACCACCCAGCGACGAGCTCGACAGCATCACCTCATTGTGATAGCCTCACCACTTTTAGCTTAGCCAAATGCCTTATGGCTTATGTACTATGCCTATCAAATGTGAAGATCCTTGCCAAAGGAAGCGGTATAATATTGTGGTAGTAGTAAAATGCAAGGCCATGCTACTTTTCAATGCTGGCAACACAAAGGAATAAGAGTGTGTTGTGTATTTGTTATGCAAGGCTGCAAAGTTGTTATTTTGTCGCGAGAGTTTGTATTGAATTCCGAGCGAAGGATTCCAAGCGAAGGTTGAATTCTTTATTTTATTTTTGTACTCTCGTTTTGTCTTTTGTAAGTTTTATTTATAAGTACCTAAGTAAATTAGCAAAAGATCTTCACATTTGAAAAGTAAATCATAAAATGTGTAATGATTGTTAGTTTTATCTATAGCCAAAGTAATTCTTATAAGTTTGAACAAAATATAATATTATGACAAATTACTTAACTTACTTTAGGTAACTTGAAAAAAGGAGCAGGTTCTCAATAAATTTATCTTTTTGTTAAAATAAAATCATTTGCAATGAAAGTCATTTCATTTTAGTTTTTACAGGCAATACAATCTTCCTGAATTTTATTAGTACGTAGAGTGATCTATGAAATAAAAAATTTAAGTGTTTATTTGTTATTTCAAAATAACAACTTTTTCTAAATGGGTATGAAAGTATATTGAACAGTACTTATAACAAAAAACAATTTTTATTTTTTTTGTCTATTTGTTCTGGCTAATCTGCGAAACGGCTGGACTGATTTTGACGGAACTTTCATTGGCAGATAGCTGATGTCATAAGGAGTAACTTAGGTCACTCTTATTATGTATTATAATATAGCTATATTAACTTTCACTCGAGTGAAGCTGAACGGATCTGCTAGTTTAAAATATAAAGACAACTCAAATTTTAATTCCTCTTAAAACCCGTAATATACATACTCTTAATTATCATCTTTCAGTATTCGACCGTAGAGAAATAATAATGACAAGTTACTTAATATGTATATTTTTGGTATATTTTTTGTACTTAATATTAGGGCCTACGCAGACGACAGACTAATGTCCGCGAAGGATGAAAATGGATCACCTAAATACTGCATCACCTAACGCACACGGACTAACGCTGACCATACACGATCAAGTTTAAAAAGAAAGATAAGAAATAAAGTGTTTAAGTAATAATGAAAAAAAATGGACTCCACCCATCACTTGCTGCCCCTGTGTAGGAAACGCAGCCACAGCGCTGGTCTTCCGTGGAGCCAGAAGTTTCAGACAGTTTACAAGTTTGTCTATCAATATGCACAACCGTTTAGATGCGATTGGTCCAATTCTCATTTAGTCCAAGTCACTTTTTCGCAGTTAGTCCAATTCGCGGTTGGTCCCATTCAAACGTAGTCTTGTTGGACACTGATAGCCATTTTTCACACGCGAAATGTTTTGCGTCATCAATCCTCATACGCATGACTAAGGTTTGGAATACTCTTCCGCGATCTGTTTCCTACAAACAATTACAATTCGGGTATCTTAAGTGAATAGACATTTCTAGGTAAACGCGACCCATCTTAGGCTATATCATCACTTTCCATCAGGTGTAATTGTAAAGCGCTATAATGAATAAAAAAATATATCGTCAAGTTTACTGGACGCCGCTTCAAGTACGCTCAAACTTGACGGCAAACTTGATCGTGTATGAGCCTACGTGTAGTAAAAGATGAGATTTTGTCCTCCGCGGACAACAATATAGTCCATCATCTGCACAGGCCCTTACGCTCAAATAATGTTATGAATTTTTCATTCAGGTTCAAAATGTTGAATTCTCGTAATGTTGAATTTGCAAAATGTTGAATTTCGGAACAAATGCAAGAACTATGCAAAATAATTTATCTTTGCCTGGGATTTGAGGGCAGGGGGGGGGGGGGTAATAGGCACCCCCAAGCTTCCCCCCCCCCCCCTGGATATTCAGCTCTCATTTAGTTTTTGAGGTATCCCCCGTCACAAAAATAGTCTAAAACTGACAACCTTGACGGCAAATGTTTTTTTAGGTCAACATTTTAGGACTCAACATTTTGAACCTGAATGGAATTTTTAGGTTAGTTCTATAAAAATAATTTATATTTTTGTAACATACGAACTCTGTGATATAAATGTATTTAACGTATGTTCTATACTGTTAATGATAAATAAAACAAATGGTTTATGGTATAACAGTGTTTTATTCTTAAACATATTGTAATTTCCCCTTACTTAAAACATAACCAGAAAAATAAAATATCTCGCCATATAGCGGAAAAGCCATGAAACTAATTTATACAAGAATGAACTTAGTTACCATAGACCATGTTTTAGTGGCCATAGACCATGTGTAGCAAGTATTTTATATTTCTGGTCAGGATATAATTAAGGTTACATAATATGTGACATTAAATTTATCTATGCATTATCTTTGGTATACTTATCTAAGATAGAAAATTAAAAATAATAATAATTAAAGCTGTTTGAGATCGAAATACTCTTTCAGAGACTTACAGCACTGGAAGTTTTTTTTTTTTTATTCATATTAATTCTACAAGGTTCTTAACATTACTAACTCGCCAAACTGGTGGGCCAGTTTGTTGGCGAAGTGGCGTTCTTAATATGTACATTGTACATAACTTAATACTATTTCAATAACGCTATCTCACATACACCGCGTGTGTAAGAATTTGCATAAGGTCTGGATTTAAAATAACCTGCTTCTCTTAATGAACCCTAAAAATTAGTTGCTATCAAAGGAAGGGTTCCGCAGGCCGGCGGACTTCTTGAAGTGAACCACGAAGATGTCCAGCGCACGGAAGATGACATCTCTATTGACTTGTTCGTGGCTGAAGCTCGATATGACCAGCTTTATGGCTTCTGATAGAGTATGTTCACTGAATAAGTAGGTTTCTGAAAACAAAATATTTAACGAATTATTTACTTAGTTTTTTCTGGCAGCAGTTAATAGGCATTAATAAAAACTATAATCACGGAGAGAAGTCAATATAGGACTCTCCATGTCCATAAAAATGACAGAGACAAAAACTAAGTGGGCTTTAACCATTTTGAGTGGCGAACCAATTACAAACGGAAAACATAGGTTATGTTTTCCGTACTACTCTATTAGTACAGAGAATCTAAAAACATTCGAAGTTGAATTCGAAAACATCGCTTGTGATTGGTTGGTGACTACAAATGGTTAACGCCTAATTGAGCTTTTTGTCTTTGTCGTTTGTATAAGATTAAGTAACAGAGAGAGACATATACTAACTTCTTTCCGAGGATAGAGATGTTGATGATGTGAAAGAAAAAAAAAATGTCGTCGTGATGTCGTCACTCGTCTTCTAAATATTATAAATGGCGGGGAAAACGAGTACCTGACCACTTGCCATTGTATATGCTTTTATAATAAGCTCCCAGAATACATATTGAAGATGTCTCTCAACAAGTTCAAAGTTATTATTAAACGTTAACTTATTGAAAAATCCTACCATAATGTTATTTAAATGATAAGAAAGCTTGGGAATGATTTTCTCAACAGCTTTAATAGTTCTTAATAAGTTAAATGATATTGTGAAGTGATGATAGTAAAAAAGAATACCCGGCTGAGTTTGTTGTGGGCTCTTCTCAGACATGGACACGTTTGGAGCCCATGTAGCCTTAGCTTTAAATTAACGTAATTAATTATCACCATTATATTGTAGTATCTTAGAAATCTAACAATTCTGACCATCAAAAGATATTCAATAGTCCCTACTTTCGAATAAATGTTTGAGTTGATGTTGAGTTTGAGTTTGTGTACCAATATTTCGCGTATTGGGCGTTCTCAAAAATGCATTATAACTGGCGGGGAAAACGAGTACTTTACCTGGCATTTTATCCAGAACAACTCGGCAAGTCTCCTCAATATTGAACTCCCTCAGTTTCCTGTCGGTATCGGCGCCGGGCTTGGACAGCTGCTCGAAGTACACAAACACCTGCTTCCTGAGCCACGCCGTCAGCTCGTCTAGCCACGAGCAGATCAGGGACTCCGCTATATCTGAAGTTATAAATAAATACTTGTATAGTGCGTAGTGTATTTACTCCCTTTTGCAAGGAAACTGTAAAAACAACTGTAAAAACTTAAGGTGGAAGCGACGGGCCTGCCCGCGAAATTCAAATTTAATTTGGTTTTTCGCAATTTGACTTAATTAATAATAATGGTATTTTAATTGCGACAATGGCAGTATCATCCTCACAGGTTTATATAAAATCTTTACTTGAAAGTGTCCAGTTTAAGAAATTAATTCTAGTATCGACTAATTTGTGAGAATAGTCGATACTAGAATTAATATGTTAACCTGGACCCTTTCAAGTGAAGATTTTTATATAAACCTGTGAGGATGAAACTGCCATTGCCGCAATTAAAGTGCCATAAGCTAACTTTGTCGTATTAAGTTACATATTGTGAAAAACCAAGTAAAATTTGAATTTCGCGGGCAGGCCCGTCGCTTGCCCCTTGACACAGATGTAGTCTTTTTTTAACTGTCTGATGCGAACCATACAGTTGGAATAAGGCTACAACTGAAACTGTACAATAGGTGAGTACTGACCTGCAGTGAGTATGGTGGCCAATCGGAAGGAGAGATGTGAGGCGGCGAGGCCGGCCGCGCACGCCACCTCACAGCTTCCGCACCAGCGCGCGCCCGATCCCACGCACCACTCCTCTACAATAATATACAGTCACTTTTAGGTTCCGTACCTAAAAAGGAATCCTATAAACCCTTAGAGGTCATAGCGATGCCGGCTGAGGACAAGAGGAGGATCGTCGAGGCTACCAGGTGAGCTCGGGTGCAGTAACAAACCTCTTTTTAGGGTTCCGTATCTCAAAAGGAAAAACGGAACCCTTATAGGATCACTTTGTTCTGTCTGTCTGTCAAGAAACCTATAGGGTACTTCCCGTTGACCTAGAATCATGAAATTTGGCAGGTAGGCAGGTCTTATAGCACAAGTACAGGAATAAATCTGAAAATCGCGAATTTGTGGTTACATCATTAAAAAAAAGTGTTTCAATTTTCAAAATAAGATAACTATACCAAGTGGGGTATCATATGAAAGGGCTTTACTTGTACATTTTAAAACAGATTTTTATTTATTTTTATGTATAATAGTTTTTGATTTATCGTGCAAAATGTTGGAAAAAATACCCGAGTACGGAACTCTCAGTGCGCGAGTCTGACTCGCACTTGGCCGGTTTTTTTAAATTCATATCAAAAATTGCAGACACGCGCGCTGTCCTGTCCTGTTCGCTTGTGCGTCTTCTGGGTTCGGACCCGACGCTCTGACCGCTGAGCCACGGTTTCGCTTACTGCCAGTGACGAAATTTGTGATATGTATGTTCACTCAGTACTAAAGCGACTGTTAAGAGCCCGCTTCATCGAAGCGATATCTCGTTAACGGGTGGAACCTAAAATATAAAAACTTCATTCTCATAAGCCTATGTTCGTAATGATGTATGAGTCAGTTCGCAAGTTTGTGATGGCACAACGGTAGTGCCGCTGTGCTAGTGCGCTACGTGCTGGTTGATGTGTATACAAACCCAGGTCTAGCGGCATGAGCGTCTGCGGCGGCGGCGCGGGCAGCTCGCGCAGGGAGTCCAGCGCCGTGTCCACGTGCCACAGCGCGCGCCGCGCGCCCACCAGCCGACCCACTGCAGCCCCCAACTAATAAAAACAAGTTTTTTTGGTTCTGTATCTCAAAAGGAAAAACCGAACCCTTATAGGATCACTTTGTTGTCTGTCTGTCTGTCGTGTCTGTTAAAAAACCTTATAGGGTTCTTCCTGTTGACCTAGGATCATGAAATTAGGGGTGCCAGCCAGGTAACCTCCACGCGTGCCCGAGTGCTGCGGGTCCCTTTCGGATACGTCCGGGGGGAAGAGCTGCGCTTGGGTCGGTGCACCCCGGTAACATGGTAACAATTTCTTACAAGGGATATTGTTAGCCATGGCTAATAACCTGGTGGGGGGGGGGAGGTTTCTCCGCGTGCCCCTCTGATTAGCAGAGGGCACAGTGGAAGAAACCAGGGGTAAAACACCCCAAGGGGTGGAGAGCTGTGAAGCCTATCGAGAGGAAGAAAACCTCTTTAAAAATAACCGAAGCGGGCGGGAACGCCCACCTAATCTCAAGGTTTGACGCCTGCCGATGGGATGAGTGGCTGATGGGGGATCAGTCGTTAGGGCGTCACATTGGGGGGGAACTGGGGTTTAAAAAAAAAAAAAAAAAAAAACATGGATAAAGCGTCGTATAAAAATTCTACCCGGGAGGGTCCCGCTAGCGGGGAATCCCTTGGTGCTCCGGAAAGCCGGAGCATCGGCCCCATCGTATACGGGGGGGCCAACCGACGTTTAATGGGGGTAGGTGCACGAATGGGGGATAAGGAAGAAGGAAATGTGCTGGGGGAAACAGAGAAGGAGGAGAAGAGGAGAGAAGAAGAAAAGAAGGAGGAGGTAGTAATGGAGATAGGAGAAATAGAGTCCGTGGGACCGAGGGAGGCAGGGTTGACGGAGTCCGTGGGACTGAGTGAGGTGGCGCCTTCGTTGCCGGGATCCGACATGATCGTGGAGTGCGGATCCAGGTCAGATTCGGATGCCTCTATAATCGTGTCGGGTCCGGGCCGCCTGTGGCAATTACAAGGCGTTAAAAGGCCACGTCTTGGAGAGGATGCTTCGGTATCAACAGAAACCGATGATGAGATGTCGGAGGCAAGGAAGCCGAGAAGAAGGGGACGACCTCCTGCTGCTGGCAAATCTATGGGGTCGGCCAAAGCCAAGGCGGAGCTGGCCAGGAAGAGGCGCCAAGATGTCTCTGAGAAGGCAGAGGAGGAACTGTTGAGAGCCTCTGTCGTCTCTCAATTCAGGAAGGAGCAGGGGCTTTCCGATTCATCGGCAGCCGGATCGTTGGAGTCTGGGCCAGCAGAAGAGAAGACTGTGGCTCAGATCCAAATGCGAGTGCAGGACGGTCTGGCGGCGATTACGACGGTCGCCACAAAGTCTGGCCATCTCAAAGGGACATTTGTGCGTGTCCTGAAGGACGCTGTGGTCTCCATTAAAGAGGCTGTAGAAGTCCTCAGCTCTCGCACAATGTCAGAGGAGACCCGGAAACTGCAGGCCGAAAACACGCGCTTGCAGGCTGAAATGGCCAGCCTCCGTAAGGAGATCGCCGACATAAAAAGGGACATGGAGAGTGCGCGGAAACAGGGTTCCGTGCCCTCTCCCTCGGATATGGCTGAAGAGCTGCCCCCTGTGTCGCAGCCTTCTCAAAGGGGGAAGAAGGGTCGACGCTCTGAAGCCATCTCGGCTGCGTCCCCGATAGAGGAAATCTGTCGCTCGGTGATGGTCCAGGTTGGAGAAATGTTAAATGCCCGCCTGGCCTCCTTCGAGGACAGGCTCCTCCCGGAAAAGCGACTCCGCCCCCCATTGGCGGCAGATAAAAAAGAAAAGGCAGCAAAGCAAGCAGGCCCCAGCCTACCTGTGAAGGAGTTGCGTCCCACAGAGAGGACGCTCTCCGGGGAAGAGTTACACCATACACCACCTTCTGCATCATCCATCCAACCCCCTCCCAAGGAGGGTCTTTGGGAGAGGGTTGGAGGGAGGAAGAAGGGGAAGAAGGGGAAAAAGAAGAAGAAGAAAAAGAATAAGAAGAGGTCGAAAACTGGCGCACATGGCGATGGACCTCCCTTGCGGCCACAAAGCCAGTCAAAATCACAGTCTCAGCAACGGCCTCAACCCTTGAACAAGGCTCGAAAGCTCCGACCGCCTCGTTCTGCTGCGATAGTTATAACGCTGCAGCCAGGGGCTGAGGAGAAAGGAGCTTCCTATAGTAAAGTGATACAAAAGGCTAAGGAAAGTATCTCACTGTCTGATTTTGGCGTTGCCGCGGTACGGTTTAAAGTGGCTGCGACCGGAGCGCGGATTTTGGAGCTCCCAGCGGCTTCTGGTGGAGAGAAGGCGGATGCTCTGGCCCATAAGATCAGGGAAGTAGTAGGTGAAGAATTTGTGCGAGTCTCTAGGCCCACCAAATGCGTCGATATACGTGTTTCGGGCCTGGATGACTCCGTCACCAGCAATGACGTGGTGACCACCGTGGCACGTATAGGAGGTTGTTCTGTTGATCAGGTGCGTGCCGGGGAGGTAGTCCGCAATTCCTCGGGCCTTGGGACGATTTGGCTGCGTTGCCCAGTCATGGCTGCAAAAAAGGTGGTCGAAGGAGGAAGACTATTAGTGGGCTGGGTATCGGCCCGCGTTAATCTGCTTGACGAGCGACCCCAGCGGTGCTACCGCTGCTTAGAAAGGGGTCATTTGAGGGCTCAGTGCATCGCTGAGACTGACCGCAGTGACACTTGTTACCGCTGCGGGCAGATTGGCCATAAAGCGAAGGGGTGTTCGGCCGCGCCACATTGTAGTGTGTGTGCGGCAGCTGGTAGACCAGCGGATCATCGGGGGGGCAGCGGCGCATGCAATCAGCCCAGAAAGTCCAGAATGAAGAGTGGTAAAGCTGACGATGGCCCCCGGGTCTCCTCGCAGTCTGCCGGCCCATCCATGAACAATCGGGCTGAGGAGGTTAAGATGGCCGTAGGATAACAAATGGCTCTCAGATTTCTTCAAGGGAATATCAACCACTCTGCTAGAGCTCAGGACCTCCTGTTCCAGAGTATAGCGGAGTGGTCAATACACGTTGCCGTGGTCGCTGAACCGTACTACGTCCCATCGGGTGACGATTGGGCAGGGGACCTTGACGGCATGGTAGCCATCACAACCCGGACCGCTGCTGGATCTCCGAACTTCGAAAGAGTTGTGAGGGGGCGGGGTTATGTCTCAGCACAAGTGGGTGACGTCACAGTAATTGGCGTCTACTTCTCACCGAATAGAACTCTGGCGGAATTTGAGTCATTTCTGGTGGACCTCGGAGCCCAAATTGATCGGAATCGCTCAGACCGGATGCTCGTCGCCGGTGATTTCAACGCCAAGTCTATGGCGTGGGGATCTTCGGTGACTGACGCGCGTGGTAGGGAGCTCGAGGAGTGGGCGCTCTCAATGGGGCTGTCGGTGGCAAACCGGGGGACGGCTTACACGTGTGTGCGGCAACAGGGTGGCTCCATTGTAGATATCACTTTTGTTGATGCTGCTCTGGCATGCAGTGTCCATGGTTGGGAAGTGTTGGAAGGTGAGGAGACACTCTCCGATCACCGATATATTCGGTTCACAGTTGCCTCATCTGCAGCATCTGCAAGCGGTACAAGTCAGATCTCACGAGGCAACTGTCCTCGCTGGTCATTGAAGCGCTTAAACAAGGAGGTCTTGTACGAGGCGGCATTGGTTCAAGCATGGGTAACGGGTTCTGAAAATCCAGTGGAGGTGGAACGGGAGGCCGAGTCATTCAGCAAAGCCATGACGCAGGTTTGCGATGCGGCTATGCCACGAGTCGGTCCCTGCCCGCCAAAAAATGCAGTGTACTGGTGGTCAATGGAGATAGCGCAGCTGCGTAGATCCTGCGTAGCAGTGAGACGCCAGTACCAAAGGAGCCGCCGCCGTCGAAATCGGAATGAGCCAGAGGAGGCGCGCCTCTACGCGCTGTACAGGGAGGCTGTCGTTGCACTACAGGTGGCCATTAGAACGGCAAAGGAGCTGGCGGAAGAGGAGATGCTTGAGAGCCTCAACGCTGATCCCTGGGGGCGACCATATAAAATGGTCCGACGAAAGCTGCGCCCCTGGGCACCACCCCTCACACAAACTCTTCAGCCTCAACAGCTGGAGATGGTCGTGGATTCGTTGTTCCCACAAAGGGTCATTCAGGAGTCACCTGATATGGCGCCGCCTACAGCTGGAGAGGACGAGACCGTTTCTCACGCGCCCGAAGTCACCGAGGGTGAACTAAAGGCAGCGGTGCTGCGGCTCCGATCCAAAAACACCGCTCCGGGTCCTGATGGAGTGCACGGCCGTGCATTAGCTCTGGTTTTGGGCCCACTAGAGCCCCGACTAAGAGGGCTTTTCAGCGCATGCTTGGAGAAGGGACAGTTTCCAGGACCTTGGAAGACAGGGAAACTGGTCCTGTTACGCAAAGAGGGTCGCCCAGCTAGTTCTCCATCAGCATATAGGCCTATCGTGCTACTTGATGAGGTAGGCAAGCTCTTCGAACGTGTGGTTGCCGCGCGTATTGTTCAACACCTGGAGGAGACAGGACCGGGTCTCAGCGACCATCAGTTCGGCTTCCGCCGGGGCCGTTCCACCATTGACGCAGTCGCACGGGTGAAGGCCCTAACGGATGACGCGGTTTCTCGGGGTGAGGTGGTCTTGGCGGTGTCTCTTGACATCGCTAACGCTTTTAACACCTTGCCTTGGAACAGCATCAGGGAGGCGCTGAGATACCATGCGATGCCGGCATATCTCAGGCAAATCGTGGAGGCCTATCTCTCGGGCCGGGCTATTGTCTATCCGGCACACGGTGGAGAATGGGTACGGCGAGAAGTGTCGTGCGGTGTTCCACAGGGTTCGGTTCTTGGGCCTCTCCTGTGGAACATCGGCTATGATTGGGTATTGCGGGGGACCAACATGCGGGGTGTCGATGTGACGTGCTACGCAGATGACACTCTCGTGACAGCTCGAGGCAGCAATTTCAGGGAAGCGCGCGTCTTGGCGACGGCTGGAGTGGCCCAAGTTGTAGCGCGTATCCGGCGGCTGGGACTTCAGGTAGCCCTCAATAAGTCTGAGGCTCTGTGCTTTCATGGGCCAAGGAGAGCACTTCCAGCGGGCGAATATCTGGTAGTGGGCGGAGTTTCCATCGCTGTCGAGTCGACGATGAAGTACCTAGGACTCGTTCTCGACAGTCGATGGAAATTTGAGGAGCATTTCCGGCGCCTGGCCCCCAAACTAATTGGGGCTGCCGGGGCGCTGGGACGGCTTCTTCCAAACGTGGGTGGGCCAAGTGCCAGTTGCCGCCGCCTGTATACGGGAGTAGTGCGGTCGATGGCTCTCTACGGGGCACCTATCTGGGCGGATGCTCTGAACGCCTGCATTCGGACCCTGCTGCGAAAGCCGCAGCGAGTCGTGGCGGTCAGAGTCATCAGAGGTTACCGCACCATTTCCTGTGAGGCAGCCTGTGCTTTGGCAGGGACTCCTCCATGGGACCTGGATGCGGAGATGCTGGCAGACATGCACCAGCGAAGGGTGGATGCCCGATTGAGGGGCGAGTACCCTACCTCCACTGAAATCGCTGGGTGGCGGAGAAATGCGCAGGTCGAGCTCCTCCACCAATGGTCGGCAAGGCTCGAATCACCCAGCGCAGGTCATATGACAGTGGCGGCGATCCAGCCCGTTCTACAACGGTGGGTGGAGAGAGGGCATGGAGTACTCACCTTTCATCTTGTGCAGGTCCTTTCGGGGCACGGCTGCTTCGGAAGGTACCTGTGCAGGATCGCTGGTAGAGAGCCTACTGAGGAGTGCCATGAGTGTGGCAGTGCCATGGATACGGCGCAGCACACTTTGGCAGAGTGCCCAGCATGGGATGAGTCGCGAGAGACGCTCGTGACAGCAGTGGGGCAAGACCTCTCCCTGCCAGCCGTGGTCAGGGCCATGGCGAGCAGCGATGGGTCTTGGAAGGCGGTGGAGTCCTTCTGCGAGGAGGTAATGTCGCAGAAGGAGGCGGCGGAGCGCATGAGAGAAGATGATTTGAGCTCTCATGCCATCCGTCGTAGGAGGGTTGGGCGTAGGCGAGTCGCTCACGACCGCCGCCTACCCCCCTGAGAGGGGCTCTCGGGCGATGGACACGGGGAGTCTATCGCCCGAAAAGAAACCAGTCCCCGAGTCGGGAGGCGCACTATTGTGTTCCTAGTGTGCCTCAGATGGTGGGTAGGGACTATATTGGTCCCCCGAGGAGAGTCCTTAGTAGGCGCCGCTGGCCAGGTTGCGCGAACGAGTTTGGCCCCGTAACCTGACCATCAGGCGATGCGTGGAACGCCGTGGGGTTTTAGTCGGTAAAAGTCCGACATAACCTCCGTGCCTCCCCGGGCGCGGTGGTATCCATGAGGATTTCCCCACGAAAAAAAAAAAAAAAAAAAAAAAAGGATCATGAAATTAGGCAGTTAGGTAGGTTTTATAACACAAGTAACGGAAAAGAACCGAAAGCGGTGAATTTGTGGTTGCATCGCAAAAAAAATAAAGATGTGTTCACGAAAAAATTAATTTACTAAATCACATATAGATGGCGCAGTCCGTCATCACAAGACACCCGAGGGACACTAAAATACAAGTATGCGCGTGTCTGATCCGACATAGGAAAAAACATCTTGTAATATATATAGTTCGCGACAGGTCGACATGGCAATCGGGGTATGAGGAGAGTTGTGTCATCTATACTCACGCTCAGTTCAGGGGAAGTGCAGACGTACGTCCAATCGTGTATCTGGCTGGGCGTGGCGTCGTCGCCCTCCCCCACCAGCCCCTCCGCGCCCACTGCCGTCCGTATCGAGTTGAACACTCCGGTCACCGTACGAGTGAACAGCCTGCACAGGTATAAAGTCAGAGACCAATGATGATATTAGATCGATATGTCACCCGCTGCGCAAGTTCAAGGTTGGAGACTTTTTAGGGTTCCATACCTCAAAAGGAAAAACGGAACCCTTATAGGATTACTTGTTGTCTGTCTGTCTGCCCGTCCGTCCGTCCGTCCGTCCGTCCGTCCGTCCGTCCGTCCGTCCGTCCATCCGCCCGTCCGTCTATCCATCCGTAGTGTCTGTTAAAAAACCTACCCTACTACCTATAGGGTACTACCTATAGGTCCTGTTGACCTAGAATCATGAAAGGCAGGTAAGTAGGTCTCATAGCACAAGTATAGGAATAAATCTGAAAACCATGAATTTGAGGTTGGTTAGATCAACAACAAATAGATTAACAAAAATGTGTTTCAATTTTCAAAGTAAGATAAAATAATTATACCAAGTGAGGTATCATATGAAAGGGCTATACCTGTACATTCTAAAACAGATTTTTATTTATTTTTATGCATGAAAGTTTTTGATTTATCTTGCAAAATGTCGAAAAAACACCCGAGTACGGAACCCTCGGTGCCCGAGTCTGACTCGCGCTTGGCCGGTTTTTAACGTGACACCAACTGTAGTTTACATGCATAAAGTACCAGGAGAGTATAGTAGCACAAGGGTCACACTGATCTATCAACACAGCTCAAACTACTGGACGGATCAGGCTGTTTGGCATGCAGATAGCAATCATGACATCGCTAAGGATTTTGGAAAATTCAACCACTAAGTGGGTAAAACATGCGTTTGAAATTTGTCTAGTCGACGTGGACGAAGTCGCGGGCAAAAGCTAGTAAAGATGATAAAAAACAACAACATATTACTTGTCAAGCCTCTGCATATTGTTGGAAGTTTGCCCGGGCGAGGTGTTTCTGTCCAAACTCATGTCGTATTCGTCTGAAAACGAGACACACATTTACATACATACACTTAAATACTTTAGCTACTATTACTTATAGGCTCTTGGGACTGTATGTAGTATTGAAATGGTGCGATGTTTTGTATAGCTGTAGTTTATGGGGCTAGAATTCGTTATTTAAAAAAATGATTTTTCATTTTTTTCACGCCTTGTACATTGATCGCCTTTTATGTCAAAAATTCGAAAAATCAAATTTTTTTAATAATGAATTCTAGTCCCATAAACTACCGCTATACACACACACACACACCACACACACCATTTTATTACTAAAGTCTGTGATAGTCTAATGGTTAGGGTATCCGCTTCCTAATCGGAGGTCGTGGGTTCGACCCCTATAACTTTTCGGTGTTATGTGCACTCAAGTAATTAAATTTCACTTGCTTGCTGTATAGTGCTTGCTTACCAGCGAGCGCAGCGCTGTCCACGGGCTTGGAAGAGGGCCGCCTCTGCGCGCGCCCGCGCGTCTCCTCCGCGCCCTCCCACCACACCTCCTCCGCACTGGGAGAGACAAGATAAAGTTAAACGACTACTACCCGCGAACTACCGATAGATATGGTAACATTGATTTTCTGTCGCTGGGTGTATCCATGTATTATGAACTCAGAATTTTTCTTCCTTCATTTGATATCTCACTCAATAAAATCACAAAAGAGACGCCAACTTTTTTAGATTTAACATCGGTCAGATCGTATTTTTGCGTATAAAATGTAACGCATGTCACCTCATTCATCAAAATCGGCCTAGTAGTTTAGGCGCTACGGTGGAACACACAGAATCTGGATACAAACATACATACATACATACAGGGGGAAGGGGGGCAGATTCATACAAGGGGCACCGTCATACACTAGATATATCTGATGTTAGGCGCACATCATCAGAATGACTTATGCGTGTATGCGTAGCTTACATAAGTGTGTGGTCGCTGACGGAGTTTGACAGCAGTCGGTGCGAAGCGCGCGTCTGTGTGACACGGAACGTGATTCGGCCAGGCGTAAGTAATTTAATAACCTCACTTTTAACGTCTTTTTAAAAAAAAACCTGCGCTCTAGATTATTCAATTCTATTTCATTTAAAAGATAATAGGGTCAAGTTTGTGAATTGATCTGTGAATAATTCTCTAGATGGTTGCCCTTTTTGTAGCAATACTTTGATTTAATTTTCTTGTGATGGGGTAGGTTCATACAGAAGTGTACGGGGCACATTCATACTGTATGAACGTGCCCCGTCGTACACGTTAGTTTTTATTTTAGTAGAAGTGATATCATAATTTTGTTTTGCAGAACGATTATGGTCAGAAATTACAAGAAAAAGGGAACTAGGAGTGGAGAGGTGGACGAACAGGCAATGTTAAAAGCTATCGATGAAGTTTTGAAAAACAAACTCTCTTTTCGAAAATCAGCAGCCAAATATGGAGTTAATGCACAAACATTACAAAGCCGTATCAAAAAATTACGCAAAACACAAGATCTTGGTAGCCAAACTCGTGAATTTGAATCAAAATTTGCATCGCAGCAAGTTTTTACTAAAACAGAAGAGGATCTTTTGAATAAATATATTTTAGAGTGTTCTAAGATGCACTACGGACTGACATGTATTCAAGTTAAAAAACTTGCTTATGAATTTGCTAAAGCTAATGAGATTAAATATCCTGCAAGTTGGAATAATAATAAAATGGCGGGAACAGACTGGTTAGCAGGTTTCCGAAAACGCCACAAAAATTTAAGTTTGCGTAAACCTGAAAATACCAGTGCTGCCAGATCATTCGGTTTCAACAAAACGGCAGTTAATGATTTCTTCCAGAACCTGGAGAATATATACCGCAAATACAATTTTACTGCCGATCGGATTTTCAACTACGACGAATCTGGTATCTCAACTGTACTGAGCACACCCAAAATTTTTGCAGAAAAGAGTCAAAAACAGGTTGGTCAAATAGTGTCTGCCGAAAGAGGAGAGCTGGTCACATTTGGTGGTATAATATCAGCAAGTGGAAACACCATACCGCCCTTATTCGTCTTCCCTCGAGTACATTTTAAGGACCATTTTATGGAAGGTGCTCCAGAAGGCTCTTTGGGCGTAGCCACGAGAAGTGGTTGGATAAACTCGAGCATTTTTGTTGATGTTCTAAAGCACATCCAGAAACACACCTTATGTTCGAAAGAAAATCCAATATTGCTTTTATGTGACAATCATGAAAGTCACATTTCTATTAATGCCATCCACTACTGTCGTGACAATGGCATTGTATGCCTTTCATTTCCACCACACACGACTCACCGTCTTCAACCCTTAGATGTTGGCGTTTTTGGACCATTAAAGTCGAAATTAAAAACGACATTTAATGACTGGCACGTTTCCAACCCAGGAAAGACATTAAATATTTATAATATCCCAAAACTTACAAAGATACCTTATTTGGAATCATTCAGTGGTAGGAATATTACCAGTGCTTATGAAAAAACCGGAATATGGCCTTTAAACAAGTTGATATTCAATGATGATGATTTTGCGCCGGTTCAGGTGTATCATTCAAATCTTGTAACAAATCTCAATGACAGCACAGATGGTGAAGAGCTTGCAATAGCTGGTGATGAGCTTGCAATAGCTGGTGATGAGCTTGCTATAGTTGTTGCAGAACCTGGTGATGTTTCTGCTCGAACACCTCCGACGACTTTGTCCAGAGATGTATCGCCTTCATTGCTTTCACAACATATCGCATCAACAGTGATAGATCTTGATAACCCTGCACCATCTACTTCCAAAGTATTGAAGACGCCTGAAATGATAAGGCCTTTCCCGAAAATTCAAAGACGCACACAAACAAAAAAAGGTCGATCACTAGGAAAATCGAGAATTTACACGGACACGCCCGAGAAGAATAGAATTGAAGAATTGGAAAAAATCAAAGAGCTGAAAAGATTAGAAAAAGAACGAAAAAGTAAAGCAAGAGAAATAAAGAGAGCATTGAGTTTATTAAATGAAGATTATGTTAAATCAAGTAAACCAAAAAGGAATAAAATCAAAGAGATTGAAATAAATTCTAGTGACAGTGAAACAAATATCAGTCTAAGAGAAAGTTCTGCTTCACCTTTCGACATGCTTGAAGAAAACGAAGAAGAAGATGATCATGAAGTGCCTGCTGACCCAGATAATGTCAAAGATGGTGCCTTTGTGCTTGTAAAATTTGAAAAAAAGAAGTCTGTTATTTACTATGTTGGACAAATCATCAAACACTACAGTTTGACAGAAGTAATGGTTTCATTTTTGAGGAAAAAACCAGGATCTTCTATGAATTTTGTCTTTCCAGACGTCAAAGACGAAGGATCAGTAGATCTATCAGATGTAGTTTTGATATTACCGGATCCTAAATCAGCTAAGACAGCTAGGACCGCCAAAATTTTAAGTTTCAACAAAGATCTCACTTTTTATAACGTACATTAATATTATTTTTGTGATGATAATTCTCTTCAAGTTAATTAGTTCTTTACATTTAAGATTCCTCATGTTGATTGTGATATTTTTTAAATTGTTGATTTTTGATAGTACTACTAATTAGAACTAAGCAATAGAGGCGTAGATATTTAAATAGTTATGTGACTGATCAGAAAGACTGTTAGGTTAACTTAGTTCCCTCGGTGCCATAAAAAGAAAAACTACCCATATTTATGTTATTCTCTTTTATAATATGATTAAGTTAGTATTATTTAGTCATAGAGACTATCATTGCTTTTGTTTTCATGAAAATTGTGTTTCAAAACTTTTATTTTGATAAATAAATAAACATTTCATGCACAACTTGTGTATTTTTTCCAATGTATGAATCTGCCCCTTAGCCTGTATGAAAGTACCCCGCATGTGGGGTACATTCATACATTTTTAATTTTTTTTTTAAAGAGTTACAAAAAGTCGTACAAGTGTATTTACACAAATTTCTAGTTTTTTATATAAAGTCAGATAGTAAGACTATTGATTTTTGACGAATCGATATAGATATCGATGCCCGAGCGAATTCTATAAGACGAAATATAAAAACTGTATGAAGCTGCCCCACCTTCCCCCATAGACTGCTAAAATCATAACCCTTCCTTTTGGCTTTGCCGCAGTCGGGTAAAAAAAAAACCAGTTTAGGATTTAAAATGTTACCGTGGTCTCTCCACGTGTTGAAGTAAGGAGCGCAGCTTAGCAATACTGGCTGAGAGGTCGGCCGCCTCTTCGTACTGGGGCTCCGGGGACTCCGACAGAGCCTCCGTGGGCGGCGACCACTCCACGCGGGGCTTGATCTGCTGAGGAAAGTCTTTTTTTGTCAAGTTTGTAGTTATTTACAAGTTAGGGAAACTATAAGTATGGACTTCACACTTATGGACGCACGCGCGGTGCCCCCTTAGAGCGCTTCCCAGTCAGTTCCACCACCAAGAAACAACAGTAAAACACAGAAACCAGCCACTTTTAACAAAAAAAAAAACACTCCAAAAAGGCACCGCACGCGCGTCAGCAAAAAGCCAACACAGATAAAGTCACAAAAAATCGGTCAAGTGCGAGTCAGACTCGCGCACCGTGGGTTCCGTACTCGAGCATTTTTTCCGACATTTTGCACGATAAATCAAAAACTATGCATAAAAATAAATAAAAACCTGTTTTAGAATGTACGGGTAAAACACTTTCATATGATACCCCACTTGGTATAGTTCTCTAATTTTGAAAATTGAAAATACTAATTATTTATCAAATGGTGGTGTACCATTGTACAAGTTATGTCTAACAACTTATATGTAGAACACTGCAACTTGCAAGTTAATGACAGACTGCGCCATCTATATGTAATTTAGTAAATCAAGCTTTTCATGAACACTTTTTTTTCTGACGTAACCAAAAATTCATAGTTTTGGGATTTTTTCCTTTGCTTGTGCAATAAGATCTACCTATCTGCATTTCATGGTCCTAGGTCAACAGGATGGGTCCAAAACCCTTATAAGCAAATTTTAATTAAAATTAAACTAACCATACTATCCTGCGAAATGACTCTTTGTTGTTTGACCAAATGATGGATCGGGATACCATTTTCCTCTGAAATTTCAATATTTCTATAAATTAAAAAAAAACTAGCCAAGGTCGAGTCGACTATGCACACGAAGGGTTCCGTACCATAGTACAAAAAATAACTTTTTAATTTTTTTATAATCCGCATGGCAGCCATTTTGAAATGTTTATTATGATTTGTTATAGCAGCACTAGAAATACACACTCCAACTCTGGACCTATTACGGTTCATGAGATACAGCCCGGTAACAAACAGACTGGCGTACAGCGGAGGCTTAGTAATAGGCTTTTTATAGAGGTTGGCACTCTTAGGGTACGGAAACCCAATTGAAGTTATTGTATTTATGGTTTTCAAATTAAAAGCTTCCAAAAGACGCAAAATTTTTCATACTGTAAGGTCGTTCAATTTAACAAGAAAACTAAATTGGAAAATCTACAATTAGGGACATTATATCCAAAACTGACTAGCTTCACTAGTCAGTTTTGTTTCGTTTTTGTTTTTGCTTTATTATTTATGTATTTAGTTTCTGTTCTTTTCCTATGTACCTTCTTATACCCGGCTATTGTGTGTTTTAATTCTGTGATAACTTTTCGTTGGAGACTGTTTTGGTGTGTGTGCTTTGTATTTGTGTTACCTTTTGTTTATTGTTAATACTGTGTCTCCATAAAAAAAAAAAAAAAATCACCTATCCTCCTACGGTCTCCCTGGCGCAGTGGCAAGCGCTGCGGTCTTATTAGTGCGAGGTTCCGGGTTTAGTTCCCGGCAGGGGTTTGGAATTTTATACCTAATTTCTGAATTTCTGGTCTGGTCTGATGGGAGGCTTCAGCTGTGGCTAGATACCACCCTTCTGGCAAAGCCGTGTCGTCAAGCGATTTAGCGTTCCGGTACGGTGCCGTGTAGAAACCAAAGGGGTATGGGTTTAATGAAAACTGCCATACCCCTTCCAGGTTAGCCCGCTTCCATCTTAGACTGCATCATTACTTACCACCAGGTGAGACTGCAGTCAAGGGCTGATTTGTATCTGAAAAAAAAAAATCACGCACCTTTCGGTAAGTTGACAGAAACGTACGCCTCCTTGGCCTCCATGTCGACCTCCGCTCTCGGCTTGCTTCGGTACAGTTCAGACGGCGATACCTTCTCTCCCCCTCTGTCTTTGAAGGCCGCTAACTTTTCCTATTGCAATGGAATATGTGATTAATGCTATTGTATCTCTAAACTAAGTACACTACAATAATAGGCTCCTTTTTATTCTACAGTTCTTGAAATTCACGAAGGCGAGAGAACTTTACTTATGGTTACGTCGTATGTGGTGGAAATTTTGTGTAGGAATTGCCCGAGACTAACCTGGTTTTAACTCCTTCGATAGACCTGGATATTCTTCGATGCACTGCACTGGTTTCAAAAACTTCACTTTTCCACCATAGGCAATTTTTATTGAATGAGACGAATTCACCTTGGGTTTTTTGCGAAATTAATAGGTAATTAATTCAATGCGGCGGGAGCGCGACAAAAGCGTAATGCGTTTTTCTTGCGTGGTCATAACAGACTGACTTCTTGAATTTTTCAGCCGTTGATGCAACTGTCTCCTTTTGCCCCGGGCAGAGGGAAAGGGACAGGAATAGAGAAATATAAAAGAGGATATATATATACATATAGTTCGAATGTAATTGTTTGCGTATGAGTTTAAAAATGGCGTAAACATCATCCCCCGGGCTGAAGGAAGGCCTTCAGAAAGCAACAGAACTTATATAGGCAAATAGCTTAATGAAAATTAAAGGAACTATAATGTAAGCGTAATTAACTAACTTAAAACTAAATCATCTTAACTAAACGTTGCTCTTACTGAAGTGGTAAAGGGCAGAGTCTAACCACTGGCCTAACGTAAGAACCTGTACGAGTTCTCACCCTAGCGGTACGGACTACTCCATCTTTACCGGGGTAAACCTCTTGAATTATGCCTAAAGGCCAGCTGAGAGGCGGCGAGTTGTCGTCCCGAATTATAACGATACAACCAACTTGTATGGGTAGAGATGGCGTATTCCATTTTTGTCTGCTTTGGAGCGAAGATAGATATTCACGACTCCATCTCTGCCAGTATGACTGTACCAGCTTGGAAAGTAGCTCATAGCGATTGAGTCTACTTTGCGGCACATCTGTAAGATCTTCGGCTGGCAAGTATTTAAGCGGCGTTATGTTTAAAAAATGAGCAGGAGTTAACGCGGTGGGTTCGGATGGGTCCGAACTTAACACACAAAGCGGACGACTATTCATTATTCCTTCTACTTGAACCAAAACAGTGTTAAGCTCTTCATAAGTTAAAGTTTGAGTACCTATCACCTTTGACAGATGCGTTTTGACAGATTTGATATTACCCTCCCAAATCCCACTAAAATGAGGCGCATAGGGCGGATTTCTCTTGAATTGAATGCGCAGATCAGCCAGATGTTGATCTAGAAACTTATCTTTTGACAGAAGCTCGTGGATCTCATCAAGTCTTCTGTTAGCCTTCACAAAAGCACCTCCCCCGTCACTCAATACAAGAGAAACTGGGCCGCGTCGACTTATAAACCGCCGAAAAGCATCTAGGAATAATTGTGCGCTCAGATCTGATACCAGCTCTAAATGAAGCGCCTTAGTAGTTAAACAAATGAATAAGCATAAATATGCTTTCATCGACTTAACACCGCGGCGGCGATATGGGGTAATATAGAACGGACCTGCATAGTCCACACCTGTGAATACGAAACTCTTTACTTCACTAACACGATAGTGAGGCAAGTCCCCCATAATAGGAAAAGTGTTTTTAGGTTTTAATTTAAAACAACGGTTGCAACTTTGTACTATTTTGCGAACCATATTGCGAGCGGCGACAATCCAGTATTTTTGACGTAGTAATGCGAGTAATAACGCGGGTCCGGCGTGTGCGTTCTGCTTATGGAAATGGTCTACAATCAGATGTACGATACGATCTTTCGCGGGAAGTACGACTGGATGTTTCTGTGAATAGCCTAATTCAGATTGTGACAATCGCCCACCGACGCGTATAAGATCGTTTGTGTCCGGGAATGCGTTTAATTTTCTCAAAGCATTGCTGCCGGTGTTAAACGAATGTCTCTTTTGTATAACGCGGAGTATGTACGTCTCAGTCACTTCCAAGTCTGTTACAGTTATATCACCGTTCGACTTTAATAATTTACTAAAACGCAATACGTATACCCATGCGTGTAGGAACCTATTCCAGTTTGACATGCGATCTGCTGAGTTGTACAAACAGTTATAATCATTTTCGATATTACATGGTTTAGTAATTAGCGAGACAGGCCTCTTTTGTTCAGGTAACTCGTCTTCCGTAAATGCGTTTAAGGGCCAATCGCAGAAGGGCTGTGAAACCCACGAGGGTCCGTGAAACCAAAGCGTATTGTTTAAAAGTTGTGCAGGCATAATGGGTCGCGATATTATGTCTGCGGGGTTTTCCTTTCCAGAAACGTGATACCAGTTTTCAGCTGGAAGGTTAGCGTTAATAGCGGCGATTCTGTTGGCAACAAAAGTTTGAAACCTATGCGGCGACGCGTGGATCCACGAAAGCGCGATCGTGGAATCGGAAAAAGCGAATATTTGATTTATTTTAACGCGTTCACTAATTGAATCCTTGACAGCGACGATCAAGTTTGATAACAGAAGGTTCGCGCAAAGTTCAAGCCGCGGCAAGGATACATTGCATTTCGGTGAGGCAACTCTCGACCTAGCGCACAGCAATGTGACTTGAGCTTTATCTGCATCCTCCGAGCTGACGCGCAGGTAAACAACAGCGCCGTAGCACTTCTCGCTAGCATCAGCGAATCCAATCAGTGAAATATTATTCGTAGTTTTTAAGATACCTATGTGACGCGGAATTTGCAACTGTTCTAACAAAGGGAGTTCGCGTTGTAACTGAAACCACTGATCTTGTATGCTGGAGGGAGCGTCCTCATCCCAATCCAGATTTTGTTTCCAGCATTCCTGGACTAGTAGTTTTAATAAAGCGGTTACGGGTCCTAATAACGACAGCGGATCGAATAACCTTGCGGTAGCTGAAAGTATTATACGTTTTGTGCACTTAGGTTTGTTAGGTGCGTTTACTTTAAAGGTAAAAACGTCAGCATTTGGTTCCCATTGTAAACCAACTATTTTTGTATTCGCGGTGATCGAATTTTCATCAAATTGTACAATGCTAGGCGAGTGCAAATCAGTAGGTATTTCCTTTAATAGATGGGTGCTGTTTGAAATCCATTTTGTTAGTTTAAAACCACCAGCGTTGAACAGTTGAACGAGCTCGTCGTATAGATCTTTAGCCTCTTCTATAGAATGCACAGAAGAGACGTAGTCATCCATGTAAAAGTGGCGTTCAGCTGCCAAGGCCGCGTTGGGAAAGCGTGCGCGCTCGTCTTTGGCTAGCTGTTTCACTACTCGCATAGCAAGGTATGGCGAACAACAGACTCCGAACGATACACAGTTAAATTCATACGTTTCGATACGATCGCTCGTATCGAATCTATACAGGATGCGCTGGTAACGGTGATCATCAGGTGCAAGTTTAATTTGAAAATACATTTTTTCAATGTCAGCCGAAAGAGCGATTGAAAATAATCTCAAATTAATTAATAAATCAAATATGTTGGCCTGTAAGTTCGGTCCAGTGTATAAAATGTCGTTTAGGGAGCGGTTTAACTTATCATCGCTGACAGTTTTGCAACTCGCGTCCAGGACAATCCTAGTTCTGGAAGAGGTCTTGTCTGGACGATATACAGCGTGATGCGGTATGTAATAACACGGACCTGGCTGAGGATTTTTAATTAGATTCAAATAACCTTTATTTAAATATTCGGAAATGGTGTCGTTATAGTCTTTGCGTAATTCCGGAATACTATTCAATCTTTTTTCCAAATTAGATAAGCGGCGTTTTGCGATTTCGTACGAACGGCCCAGTACAGCTGGGTCGTCCTTGAATGGAAGCGAGACAATATACCTACCATGTATATCGCGCGAGAGACTGTCTGTGAATATGCGTTCACAAGCGGTATCATCGGGGCTTAAATGTTCTTTATTAGGAACTGAGTCTAGTTCCCAAAAGCGTTGCGTTAATTCCTCTAAATTCGGCTCAGTAGTTTTAGAGAAAGCGTGAAAGGAATTTTCCTTTAGAGGCGTAGTAGTGATGGAGGCGAGACAGTCTGCTTTTCCCATTAAAACATAGCCGAATGCAGATTGCATTCCGACTACCGATGAGTCAGGAGACATAACCTTATGACTCCCTAAAATGAACGGGAATAATTCATTGCCAATCAAGCAATCAATTTCTGCGGGTGTGTGAAATTCGTCATCTGCGAGCGGTAGATTTTTTAAATGATGTAAATTTTCTAAATCAATGAATTCATTAGGAATATTGTCCGATAATTTATCGACAACGCGGGCTTGAATCGAGTATCTACAACGATTATCTATGCGTGAGTGAAGCGTGATACGCGTTTGACCTTGAACTTGCAGTTCTGAAAGGCCAACTCCTTGAATAACTGAAGTAGATGCATTAATCTTTAAGTTTAAGCGATCACAGAATGATTTAGTTATAATATGACACATAGAACCGCTATCTAATAATATTCTCATAGTAAAACGTTCTCCTTGGTTATTAAAAACGTAAACAACTGCAGTAGGTAGCAAGATAGTTTTTCTGTTCGAGTATAGCGCATTGGGTTTCATTATAGTTTTAAATGCGGGTTGAACGATGAAAGATTGCGCTTGCTCCGCGCGCGGCGCTGGTGCGACGGACTTGTTATAAGTCGCAGCGTCCACGACCGATTTCTGCGACGAAGCGCGAACGGTGTCGTTTTGGATAAGCGCTTGGGTCGCGGGTTCGATACCTGCGTGTAATTTTGAATGGTGAGACGCACCACAGAAGCATCTGATCCTACTTTTGCAATTTTCTAGACTATGAAATCCAATACAGTTTAGACATAGGTTGTTATCTTTGACAAATTGCACCCTAACTGTAGGATCGCGTTCCATAAACTTATTACATTTGAAAAGCGGATGTATACTATTATCTTTACAATATGGGCATTTAGGAAGAATTTTAGATGATGCGAGAAATTGTGTCGTCTGCGGCCTTTCCGAATGATAATTATTTTTTACGTGAAACGAAGTGGCGGTTGTTTTGAAATTATTATTCGCGCGTTTTATTGGGGGCGAGTTAACCTTTGGACTTTGTTTGGTTGTAGATGCGGACGTACTACGTAGTGTAAATATCTTAGTTTGTTCCTTGACGAACTGTACTAAGGAATCGAACGATGGAATTTTTTCGTGACGATAAGTCTGTTCGAATAGCGTTAC
Organism: Maniola jurtina; assembly: GCF_905333055.1. Taxonomy (NCBI): domain Eukaryota; kingdom Metazoa; phylum Arthropoda; class Insecta; order Lepidoptera; family Nymphalidae; genus Maniola; species Maniola jurtina. Next base: position 521,874 of record NC_060049.1, read on the forward strand.
CGTCTCCTTGTCGAGTTTCGTCAAGGCAATATGGGTGAACATAAAATCAGCTAGATCTTTAAGATCTAACCGTTTTAGGGCCGCCTGAGCTGAGCAGAACTGGTCTAAAAATGAGTCTAATGAGTTTTGAGAGGGAGTTTGAATGGATTTGAATGTTAAAATCTGTTCAAAATACATCGATGCCAAAGTTCTTTTATCTTCGTATTTTTCTACTAAGGCGTTCCAAATAATTTCATAGTTAGCTGCTACTGGTTGTATACCAGAGCAGCTAACTAACGCCCTGTCTGACAGCTTTCCCAAGAGGTATTGTATTTTTTCCGCGTTTGATAACTTAGGGTTGTTATGTATAAGCGAACTAAAGTTTTTAAAAAAATGCCGTCCACTTAGTTGGCGTGCCATCAAAACTTCGTAATTCTAAAGCGGGTAATTTTTTAAGTAAATCTAAATTATTTGATGTATTTTGCGCTAATTTTGATAATGCGTTAGATTCCGCCGATTTTACATTGCAATATAACTCGTCGAATGAAGTTAATGTATCAAAATTAATGCGACCCTTGGGGTTAACTTTTAAATTCGCTATATTTAACTGATCGGTTACGGTAATAAAATTATTGCGCAATGTATCTATTAATTTAGTTTTAATTAAGAAGTTTTTACGATTTAAATCATCGCTGAGATCCTTACTTAAATCGTATAAACTTTGTATATGCCTATAAAAGCTTTGTTGCTTGGCTTCTAAAACTAAAATTTCGATTTCTAATTCTTTTGTGTCGGCCATCTTTAACTGCGTAAATGAACGTACGTGGCGCTGGCGTGTTGTACTTAGCTAACTGCGTAGTTGTGATAATGCGTGAAATATAGGTAAAATAGCGTGATAGCGGGATAAAATAAGATAAAATAATACTTAAATAGCGGGATAGGATAGATATCCGTGGGAGAAGGACCAAACATATGGTGGAAATTTTGTGTAGGAATTGCCCGAGACTAACCTGGTTTTAACTCCTTCGATAGACCTGGATATTCTTCGATGCACTGCACTGGTTTCAAAAACTTCACTTTTCCACCATAGGCAATTTTTATTGAATGAGACGAATTCACCTTGGGTTTTTTGCGAAATTAATAGGTAATTAATTCAATGCGGCGGGAGCGCGACAAAAGCGTAATGCGTTTTTCTTGCGTGGTCATAACAGACTGACTTCTTGAATTTTTCAGCCGTTGATGCAACTGTCTCCTTTTGCCCCGGGCAGAGGGAAAGGGACAGGAATAGAGAAATATAAAAGAGGATATATATATACATATAGTTCGAATGTAATTGTTTGCGTATGAGTTTAAAAATGGCGTAAACAGTATGCATGGGCATTGCGTAAGTGTGCGTGCATGTTGGACCAATCAGTCGCGAGCAAGCGCTCGCACACGCACACATTTAGTGTACCTTACTAATACCGATAAGACTAAACACAAGCATAAGCCGCTCGCCTTCGTGAATTGCAAGAACTATAACATGGTCGCTAACTATGGGCCTCATAAGAAAACTCAGTCTCTCATCATGTCAGTCAACTCATATTATTAACAGTGGGAGGGCGAGTGGTGTATGTCGCATGCGCATGTTGTATCATACAGATTTGCCTTTTTAGCGGATTGTAGCAAATTAAGCTTTTGATTCATTTTATATCACGGGTTTCCGCAAAGTAACGCCTGCTTCTATACAAATCCATACTTAATATTATAAATGCGAAAGTGTATCTGTCTGTCTGTCTGCTACCTTTTCACGGCCCAACAGTTTAACCGATTCTGACGAATATTGGCACAGAGTTAGCTTATATCCCGGGGACGAACATAGGCTACTTTTTATCCCGGAAAATCAAAGAGTTCCTACGGGATTCCTAAAGACCCATCCGCTCAACCGATTTGTATGAAAGGCACCGAGGTAGCTTGCGTCCAAGTTATTAATATAGACAACTTTTTATCCCGGAAAACCAAACAGTTCCCACGGGATCTTCAAAAACCTACACCACGTGGACGAAGTCGCGGGCGTCTTCTAGTCATCTATAGCTCACTTGCGAATCATCACTGAGACCAGTGAACCGCAGGCCCTTCTTCAGTCCCGCGATGCCTTTGTCCAGCAGGCCTTCCATCATGCCGGCTGCTTCATCCTGAACACAATGTTTATTTTAACTTCATCATACGTGTTGTAACTTATCCTCTACTGGTACCGTCCTATAGACACTGGCTCGCCAACACCCAGTATCCGCAACGCCGAAGGATAAAGGTGCTGACACACTATTGTGTTTAAAATTTAAATCAATAGGTACTAATAAATAAAATTGAAGTGTCTGAAAAGAAGTTTTCATTGAACCCATACTCCTTTGATTTTTATTTTCTCGCTATTTTTAAAATTAGTGAAAATTAGGTAATGTTTTAGTAAATTTTTGTAAATTAAAAATTTATAACACCCCCGACAATTGAAGGTTACAGTAACTAGAAAAGAGCTGATAACTTTCAAACGGCTGAACCGATTTTCTGGGATTATAGCTAATAATAATAATAATAATCTTTATTTTGTCAGACAACAAAGGCCCACAATATTATGTTAGTAACCGTCTTAACCTATGTTAGTAACTATAATATAATATTAAGTATTTTAGTAAGAAACTTATTCTATGTTAGTTAATATAATTAATATACTTATTAACTAATGCGAGAGAGCGCTGAGCTGTCTGTCTGCTATCACCTTCAGGATAATGTAGTGCTAAGAACACTCTCGATCAAGCCACCTTTCAAACAAAAAAAACCAAATTAAAATCGGTTCATTAGTTTAGGAGCTACGATGTCACAGACAGATACACGTCAAACTTATAACACCCCCCTCTTTGGGTCGGGGGTTAATAAAGATCATTAGCATGTCCTAGAATTAGAAACAAGAACTGGCTAAACCAGTTGAGCTCGCATCAAAGCATGACATATTTTCGTAACATACCCAACATGCATAATACATAATATTAAGTACTAGCTGTGCCCGCGACTTCGTTTGCGTGGAATAGTGACCGCGTTTTATATAGTCACGGACGCTCAGGCGCGAGGCGCCGTGATTCTTTAAATTGACATAACTTTTTTATTTATGAACCGATCAACATGAAATAAACACTAAGTACTAAGTGAAGCTTACTACAATATATTAGTGAAAACCGTATCTAAATCGAATAAGCCGTTTCTGAGATTAGCGTGCACAAACACACAGACAAACAGACAAAAAAAAATTAATTACAATTTCGGGTTCGGCATCGATATAATAACAACCCCTGCTACTTTTTTTTTATATATTTCCATTGTACAGACACCACTTTTCTACGATTTTATTATATGTATAGATATACAGTGAAAGTTGCCACACTGCCACACATACCACGCAACGCATCGCCCAGATTTGCACCAGGGTTGTTACGGATGCGAAAAATTCGACATCCGCGGTTGCGGATTATATTAGACTAGCCGATGCCCGCGACTTCGCCCGCGTGGATTTAGGTTTTTCGAAATCCCGTGGGAACTCTTTGATTTTCCGGGATAAAAAGTAGCCTATGTGCTAATCCAGGATATTATCTATCTCCATTCTAAATTTCAGCCAAATCCGTCCAGTAGTTTTTGCGTGAAGGAGTAACAAACATACACACACACACACACACACATATACAAACTTTCGCTTTTATAATATTATTAGTGTAAAGTTCACATCTAGAAAAAAGGAACCCTTATAGGATCACTACCAATCTGTCTTTCGATTATTTATTTGTGATGTAACCACAAATTCATGGTTTTCGGATGTTTTCTTTTGTTTACTTATGCTATAAAACCTACTCTCTGCCAAATTTCATGATTCTAGGTCAACGGGAAGTGCCCTATAGGTTTTCTTGACAGACACGACAGACAGACAGACAGACAGAGTGATTCTCTAAGGGTTCCGTTTTTCCGTTTGAGGTACGGAAATCTAAAAATCAGTCAAGTGCAAGAGACATAATAATATATTGGTCAGATTAGCACATCTGTGTCCTGAAGGCCTCCGTACTTGTAGCGTGATGTACCGTGATGTACCGTGGTATGGACTTAAGTCCCCCAGTGTGCAAGAGGGCTATGCTCCTTGCTGTGGGAAAAGGCCATGCAAAGCAGATTGTGGCAAGAGACATACACTGGTCGGCGAGGCACATGTATAACACTTGCAGGCCTCCAATCTTGTGTAGTGTGGTGTATTGGAGAGTGGGGTACTTCAGGTTACACGGGGCATATTCTCCTTGCTGTAAGAAAAGGCCATGCAAAGCAGATAGTCATGCAAGAGACATACACTGGTCAGCGGGACACATGTATAACACTTGCAAGTCTCTGATCTTGTGTAGTGTGGTGTATTGGAGAGTGGAGTACTTCAGGTTATATGGGACATATTCTCCTTGCTGTAAGAAAAGGCCATGCAAAGCAGATAGTCGTGCAAGAGACATACACTGGTCAGCGGGACACATGTATAACACTTGCAAGTCTCTGATCTTGTGTAGTGTGGTGTATTGGAGAGTGGGGTACTTCAGGTTACACGGGGGATATTCTCCTTGCTGTAAGAAAAGGCCATGCAAAGCAGATAGTCGTGCAAGAGACATACACTGGTCAGCGGGACACATGTATAACACTTGCAAGTCTCTGATCTTGTGTAGTGTGGTGTATTGGAGAGTGGGGTACTTCAGGTTACACGGGGCATATTCTCCTTGCTGTAAGAAAAGGCCATGCAAAGCAGATAGTCATGCAAGAGACATACACTGGTCAGCGGGACACATGTATAACACTTGCAAGTCTCTGATCTTGTGTAGTGTGGTGTATTGGAGAGTGGAGTACTTCAGGTTATATGGGACATATTCTCCTTGCTGTAAGAAAAGGCCATGCAAAGCAGATAGTCGTGCAAGAGACATACACTGGTCAGCGGGACACATGTATAACACTTGCAAGTCTCTGATCTTGTGTAGTGTGGTGTATTGGAGAGTGGGGTACTTCAGGTTACACGGGGGATATTCTCCTTGCTGTAAGAAAAGGCCATGCAAAGCAGATAGTCGTGCAAGAGACATACACTGGTCAGCGGGACACATGTATAACACTTGCAAGTCTCTGATCTTGTGTAGTGTGGTGTATTGGAGAGTGGGGTACTTCAGGTTACACGGGGGATATTCTCCTTGCTGTAAGAAAAGGCCATGCAAAGCAGATAGTCGTGCAACAGACATACACTGGTCAGCAGGACACATGTATAACACTTGTAGGTCTCCGATCTTGTGTAGTGTGGTGTATTGGAGAGTGGGATACTTCAGGTTATATGGGGGATATTCCCCTTGCTGTAAGAAAAGGCCATGCAAAGCAGATAGTCGTGCAAGAGACATACACTGGTCGGCGGGGGCACATCTATGTGTAACACCTGCAGGTCTCCGATCTTGGCTTTGGCTTGATGTACTGTGGACTGGAGGTCCTTAAGCAGCGCGTCCCCCGGCTTGCTTGGGGGACTATGATCCTTGCTTTGATCCCGGTACCCTTGTTCCTTTCTAGTCTCTTTTGGGAGGTCGCTGTCTAACTCGATAGCGTCTTCTTCACCTTTGAGGGTAATAAATGGAAAATTGAGTAAACAATTTGCATAGTTTCTTTTGTTCTCCCAGCTCCCAATATTATCTAATACTCTTATGTTTCATCAAATAACAGGGGAAGACTGGCTACACTTTGCGAACTACACTTGCTATTTGTGTTACACTTTAGCCAGCAAGTCTTGGTCCATCTGTTACAGTTTTTTTGTTATATTCAGACATAATTTGGCCCTTGACTGCAATCTTGCCTAGTGGTAAGTGATTATGCAGTCTAATATGGAAGCGGGCTAACCTAGAAGGGGTATGGCAGTTTTTATTAAATCTACGCCCCTTTGGTCAATGCAAACACTCACCAAACCACAGGGGCTGTGGGGAGATTCCCCGTAGACTGGGGCTATGTTCTGCGTCCTCGTGCCCCCACAATCTGCTCAGGGTCATCTCGTCCAGACTTGCCAGTAAGTCTTGACCCACACTGATACATTGGAGGTCCATATCTGTTTCCCAGGTTTTGACACTGCCTGTTAAAAAGCACAAGCACATAATTAATGGAACAGTGCCTTATTGCATGTTCTGATACTTATAAAATTCCATAATATAGTCATGCTTATAAAATACTAAAGCAAAGATGTTATACTTATACACAAAGGCTATTTGAAAAAAAGCAAAATTAATTTCGAAAGTTTAAAATAGAACAAGACGGTTCAGTCAAATTGGCATGGCATTGGCATTGCAAATGGGAAAAGTACTATACAAGTCTCTGCCAAAATAGTAATTAACAGCCTCATTTCATTTAAAAAGACTAGCACCTCATCCTTGGCAATATAACTTGGCCGTAAATTGCTTTCTTTCTGGCCTGGACAGTAATGTTCTATTGCTGAGAGCTATTACAAATAACTCAATCATACCTTCAATAATTCTATCATATATCTTCACTTCATTCCTGCCCTGTCGTCCCCTGTTTTTTCTCATAATGGGTTTTATTTCAACTGGTTCACTTCCTTGTACGTCCTTGGATTCTTCTACGTCTTGGTTTTTAATTTCTTGTTCTTCAACAATTTTCTGTATGTGTATTGGACTTTCTGAAGTTTTATTTAAGACATTTGATGATTTAACTGTTTTCATTGTTAGTTCTATATCTTGTATCTCTTTTCTTTCCACATTTTGTGAAATAATGCCTTCTCTTTCTTGCTCAGATGCAGTTTTACCAATTTCTTGCTTCCTTTTATCAATGACATCTTCGGTAGGTTTGCCAGTTCTTTGTTGCATTTTGTTATCTTTGACATCATTACTTTCTTTTTTATTTTCATCAACAACTTTTTCTTGTACATTTAAAATCATCAATAATCTGTCATTTAACCATACAGGGTTCGATATGGTATTTTCAATGAATATATTAAGTTTTTTAGCTAATATACGGACTAGTAATTCAGAGTATGGTGTGTCCCAGAGTTCCCAAGGAACCAGCTCCTTTAAAACTATACGAAGTAAGTAAATACAATGATCAGCAGATTGATCCTTCTTATTGTTATTATCTGATATAGGATGGATCATTTTATACAGAGACTCCACAGTGGAATGGGGGGTTGTTTCTTGCCTCTTCAATGCTTTCTTATATTCTTTTAGGTGGCTAATCAGTATAGCACAGATGTCAACATAAACATCTTTAGTTTCAATTTTATCACATATCTGTAAAAAAAAGAAACATTAGGGTCCCAAGGTACTAGAAGAGCGACTTCACACTGGAAAGTGAAGCATTGGAAGACCCCCAAAAGGTATCCTACATCATACAAACTGTATGGAGCCACTGGATTCAGGTGGCGCAAGACGATTCAAATTCAAATTCAAATTCAAAATGTTTTTATTCAATTAGACTTTTACAAGTTCTTTTGAATCGTCAAAAGCATCTACCATTGGTTTGGAATGCCTTTCCTACCGAGAAGAACCAGCAAGAAACTCGGCGGTTGCTCTTTTCAAAGATTTGATATACAATATTATGCCATGTATAAAAGCAATTGAAGTCCCGCGCATTGCTGGAGCGAATTGCAGGTCAAATCCACGCTTTTTTATCATTTACATAATCTTCGATAGTATAATATGCTTTTCTCAGGAGCATATTTTTAATAGATTTTTTGAACCTGTGTAAAGGCAAGTCCAAAATTGACTGAGGAATTTTGTTATAGAAGATTATTGGTGAGTCTCTACAAAAGACCTGTGTCCAGCACTAAACGTCGATCGATTGATAATAATGATGACTTAGTTGAATGAGGGCACTTACTTGGAATGCTTTTGCAATCATTTGATCCAACATTTGCTTGCAGGCAAACGGAAAACCAATTTCCTCGGATATGTAAGTGACGTACCATGACGACACCAGCTTTTTTTCTAGCACAGTAGTAATAATACTTAACTCATTCGTATCATACTCTTTACTTTGCTCCTTTTCGACGTTTTTGCTAACTTGGGGTAAAACTCCAGCCAAGAAAGGATACTTCTTTAAAATTTTCTCTATATCATACTTTATAGGCTTGTTTAAATGCAGTAACCATTGCATAAACTTGAAACTGCAGACGACTGAACTAATAAACAGTAATAAAATATAACTTATGAACCATATTCCTGTTATAGGCGATATATTGGTCAAGTAATTCAAGAATATGCATATGATGGTGCCCGAGCATGATATTATGGTCACTGTTTCAAGCAGATTCCTCTTAAGCAACATTTTTAGTATTATAAACGAATTTCACTACAATTATTTATTTCTCACTGCAGCGATAAATCAAAAATCAACTCAAAATCAATAAACAAATGCCACAGACGAATAATCATAAACGTACTCGTATTGATGAAAAAAAGTAAAAGTTTTTTTTTTCTCTAGTCTTGCAAAAGTAATAAAAGCGAAGCGAAAATTGTATGTCTATGAATAAAAGTAATCATGGGGTTTATTTCCTTTATATCCTACTAGCTATTACCCGCGGTTCAGTTCATCTAGATCAAAAACTATTAAACATACTTATAAATAAATAAAAATCTGTTTTAGAATGTACGCTTTCATATGATACCCCACTTTGTATAGTTCTTATTTTGAAAATTAAAACACATTTTAATTAATTTTTTTATGATGTAGGTAACCACAAATTCGGGGTTTTCAGATTTATTCCTGTGCTTGTGCTATAGGACCTAGGTACCTACCTACGAAATTTCATGGTTCTAGGTCAACGGGAAGTACCCTTTCTTGACAGACACTACGGACAGACAGACAACAAAGTGATCTTATAAGGGTTTGGTTTTTCCTTTTGAGATACGGAACCCTAAAAACATGGTGAAAACCATGAAAGGTAGATCAGACGCTCCTCCATAAAGGAATCAAATCATTAATAGCAGACGCTGCGACATAAAGGTATCTGGAAAATAAAATGGAATCTTTGAAAAGAGCAATTATTACTGGTCTTATTCGGTAGGAAAGGCATATTTTAAGCATTGGACGATTCAAAAGTACATGTAAAAGGTTATGTGAATAGAAAATATATAATAGGTAACTAGGTACTTTATTCTATTCATATTCTATTACTGCAAATCGGTCGTAACCATGGACGTATTTGTGGTCGTAACTCATAACCTTGAGCACTTGAACGTCGATAGAAAAAGGTCAGTTAAATTCGATATTGCTCTCGCTCCGCAGTAGAAGTGGGATTAAAGTGGGTAACTTCGGTGAAAAGTTTGCTGTAGGTAACTAGTTACCTATAAACTCTTAGTAAACTCTTGTCAATAGTTTGATGGTTTTTCATGGAGGCTTAATAGGGCTAGAACCCAGAGCCGTAAAACCAGTTAATAAAGAAATATGGTTTGTCATGGATTTGACGGTTGTCACGTCACAAAAAAAAATTGGAGGTTATGTGTCAATGTCACATTCTTAAAAGTGTAGTGTAAACGAATCACAAAATCATTCCTTTTAATATAACTTGGTGCTGTTTAATTCAACATGTAAGTAAAAAAAAGCAAAAGAATTATTAGTTCCTAGCTTTACCAAGGTCGATTTCTAAACTAGAACTTTCGTTTTAGGTCTAAAGTTACTTTCAAGATCACTCTGACTTCAGATCCAAAACTCCCATTTAAAGTGTAAGTTTTCTCTATTTTATTAACAGCCAATAAGTTCTTAACAAGCGTAACTTCAACGTAGAAAACCGTGACCGAGTTTCATTCAAAAACTGCGAAAATTATACGAAATTATGGCTTTAAAAGTTTTTTTATTTTTATTTGCCAGATGCTGACGTTTCACGGGCTCTGCGTTGAAGTTGCGACGTTCCGAAATGGAGTCGATTTTCCTGGAACAGTTCCTCGACTTTTTCCAAAGGTTTATTGCACTGTGCCAACTGGAAAACTGGCCAAATGACGATACTACACATGAACAGATGAAAAATGCATTCATAATTTCACATCACATAGAAAAATGTAGAGACAAATTGACAAAAAAGAACATTATAAATGAGTTTACATCTGCACTAAATAAAAAAATAAATGTACCAAGTTTACTCTTAAAAAACTGTTTGTCTGAACCACCTAGATATATTTTAAAGAAAATCATAACTTCCTCAGCTAATATTGACCAAATGGACGCAGGGTTTACCATATTTCTTGACCTATTCTCTGTAGAGAAACTTGAAGCTTATTTATCAGACATCATGTTAGAGGTGGCCTCAAAAGATACTTTGTTTAAATACATGCCAACAGAACTATGTAAAAGTAGTCAAGCAGAATTTAAAAGCCAGTTCTTTCTCTCTAAACTTGAATGTGACGATGATTCTATTAAAATTATCAATGAAATATTACAGGATTGTAAGCAAGATGTTGTAGACATGTTTGTTGTATGCCTTTGCAATAAAAATCCCAAGTATCAAAATGCGGTTAAAGTAGTGGCCAAAGGATTCGCAAATGTGATGTCAAGTCAAAAAGTTTTGTACAAAAAATTTTGGAAACTACTTTTCCATACAGAGGAAGACAAATTTATTCAAATGTGTTTAAATCATGATGAAATTTTTGTATTAATATGCAAAGCTTTGATTGACTCTGGCAAGTTGATTGAACAGAATATGTCCCTGGAATATTTTTATATTGACCTGACGTATTCAGAACTATCATCCAATGTACAAAAGATTTGTAGAGATGGCAATCTAAAGTTAGTATTTTTAGATTTGATTTACCAAAGTAATGTTAATATTGGTTTTTGGGAAAGAGAGATTCAGAGCTCTTGACAGAAACCCTAATAAGAAATATTTTTTAGGGTTCATATGGAACCCTAAAAAATATATCTGAAGGGTGCCTACAGGACTATTACTAAGCCTCTGCTGCCCGTCCATATGTCCGTCTGTCTGTCAACAGACTATCTTATGAACCATAATAGGTACAGAGTTGGAATTTTCAGTGAGTATTTCTGTTGCCACAATAAAAACACAATAAAAAATTCAAAATTGTTGTGATGTAAATTAAAAAGTACATAATCTTATATTATGGTATAGAACCCTTGGTGTGCAAGTCCAACTCGCACTTGACTGTTTTTTGTATCTAGGTCAATTAGGTATAGTTATTTGTTTTATATACCAAAAATTGGGACAATGCTGATGTACGAAGAAATAAGTGTTAATATTGCATTTTACAATATATTTATATTAATTATGTAGATACATAGGTACTAATGAGTTAAATACTATTGTTGACTTTAAATTAAAGAATTAGGAATATTATAGTTTGTAACAATTTATTTTGTTTTATAAGATTGACTAATATATTTGTTATGATCTGATTTATTTGATTGAAGTTTTATTTTATGGAAACACACAGTACAATAATTAAATGACAGGCAATACATATATAAAACACTCAAACCATAACTGTCTCCAGTGAAACATTTACTACTCATTACACATTATATGTGTTACAATTACAACTTATTAGACAACAAGTGTAAATAAAAAAATTATAACACCCCCGACAAGTGAAGGTTACAGTAACTAGAAAAGAGCTGATAACTTTCAAACGGCTGAACCGATTTTCTTGGATTATAGTTAAGTATTATATAATAGTAGTTCATGAGATACAGCCCGCCAGACAGACGGACTGACAGCGGAGTCTTAGTATAGGGTCTCGTTGGCACCCTTCCGGAACCCTAAAATTAAGATAAAAATTTGTTCCTTCTAACTTGAGAAGCACCTCCAAGTTATGGCTTCTGGAAGCTTATTGTTCTTCTTTCTTCCTTCTGGGCTGGTTTCCGCACTTAAACGTTTCCCTCTGTTGTGCGTGCGTTGCCCCTCCCGAAGTCTTCACTCCAGCTATCCAAGCTCGCTCCAGAAGCCGAGTAGACCGCCCAGGTTGCCGAGGGCTTCATGAAGTGAGGTTGGGGATCCCAAATGGCGTTGTCGTTGTTCTGCCACGCCCGTGCACTCCAGGAGCACGTGCGTCGGTGTTTCATCGACCTCTTACTGTTATATTGCTTTCAGTCTCAGCGTGCCCGACGCGACTCCGTTCACGGCCGTGCTGAAGTTCGCAGCTGAAGAGTTCCGCGTGGAGCCGGCCACCAGCGCCATCATCACGGACGATGGGATAGGCATCAATCCTCAGCAGACAGCAGGTAGGGAAAGGAGCTAAAACGGTTAGGGTGCTTAAAGCGGCAGGCTAGGCTGGTGTCTCGTTCTTCCAATAATCTCGGCCGGGCAACGGGAGTCCATACTGCCAATTTATCCCGACAGGTGGCATATAAGCGAATGGGCCATAGAGGTAGTATCATCTGTGGAACCGGCTAAACTGAGCTGTCAAACGCCTGTTACATATTCAAACGACGTCATAGTTGAAATCATTTGCGCAGCAATGAGCAAACCAGCTTCGAAAGGTAAGGCACTTGGTCAGGAGTCCAGCGCACCATCAGCAAGATACTTATCACCTCGTCGTCATAGGTGGTACGTGATAACTAATCTATATTTTAATATTAGCTGTTAGTTAAGGTATTTAAGCCAAGGCCTCTGCCTTGGTTTAATTGTGAAGAGGTGCATTCTGTCATCACACCTCGACGCAGTTTCGAGTTTAGTTAGGTCAGATTAGATTAGCCTCTGTAAAACTCTGGTTACTGATTGTAGGTTAAAAAGTAAGAATCCTAGAATTTTTAAAAGAAACAAAGATGGAATTTTACTTTTCCATCTTCGTTTCCTTTAAAACTCCTTCTGGCTGCCGCTTAGATTACTCGCCATAATTAAAAAAAATGTTATCAAGTCACCATAAGAGGCCTCCTTAATCTAAGTAAGGAACTATGAAGATAACAACTTGCATTGGCCGGACCTCTTGTGCGTCTGAGATCAGTTTTTCCTGTGGATCCCCATTGCTTTTTTCCAGCCTGGACAGTAATGTACTATAATTATTTCCAGGCAATGTGTTCCTGAAGCACGGGTCTGAACTGCGGCTGATACCAAGAGATCGTGTAGGCAGGGTGCCTTCGTAGAAATGATTACATACGTCACTGACATTCCTCTCAAATAAATGTTAAAAAAATATGTAAAATCATGTGGGGCTGAATAGCTACTGAAACTAAGCTTAAAATCCATAAAGCGCACTTTGACTTTGCTTAGACTTAAGTTTAAGTTAAAACGAGACAGATTTATGCAAGCGGTATAGCGCTGTCTCACCCATAAGCTTAGATCTATAGAGCGCACTGTAACTTTGCCTATACTTAGACAGTTAAAACGAGACAGATGTATATCTTTCACATAAATCTATCTCGTTTTAACTCAATCTTAAGTCAGCAAAGTCAAAGTGCGGTCTATAAATCTCACACTAAATTCGTGGGTTTCGATCTCTGTGTATCTACGTATCGATGAGTATCTTATAAAGGTGCATACTAACCAGTGGGATGACTCGCTAACTCGTTCATCGAGGAATGATAGTCACTGAGCTGAGCTATTTGACATTTATTTCTAACCCATTGAAGGTTTTCTACGAAAAATTATTTTCAAGTCACTCAGTGAAGCAGCAATGTAGAATTAACAAATGTCAAATGAGTTGTATCATGTATGCAAAGGTTGTATGTAACTAAACAACAAGAAACTGAATTTTCTCGTCATTGGCGTAATTATTGTGGACCACAAACAGAGAAGAATAGAAGAATCACCCTGCTAAACTTTTTTTTATTTTAAAACATGAAATCTGTTGTATTCAGTCCCATTATATGTTTGTTAATATTATTTAAGAATAATTTTGTATGAAAAATTTATTAGATAAATTATGAGTGGCGCCGATTCTAATGTGATTCTTTAAATTAAACTAGTATATATGCATCTTTTTCTTTTTAATATTGCTAATAAAGGACCGAAAACGAATTTTAAATTAAAGACTTTTAGTGCTGCTCTACAAAAAACACTATGCTCAAGACTGGCACCTAAAGTCACGTGGTTTGACAGTTTTAAATTAAATTAAGTTTGTCTGTCCTTTTTTATTACATTGTTAAGAAAGAGATGCGGATACAAGCTATCTCTGTACCAAACGTCAAAACAGGTTAAGCAATTGGCTCTTTCAAAGATAACAGACAGACATACATTCGCATAAAAATATATCAAATTAAAATAATATATTTTATTTGTACATTGTGGGTTGTACCTTGTAATAAGTGTTTTTTTTTTGTAAAATAAAAGAAATGTATAACTTTGGTAAAATTTATTTCGATTCCTATTTAAAACTTAAATATTAATGTTAATCTTAATACTAGTGGAATTCATTACAATACAACAATAGACTAATGGAAAATATAGACTGCACACTAATTGATGAATGAAACCGCTTTATACAAGCCGATTTCAAAGAAAGACGGTTATTGAATGTATAGCGTGCAAAATTCGGGATTAACTCCCCGCCTACGACGCGGCATTGACCCCGCTTCACTTATCTACGCAACATTCGTTGACCTCTAGTGTCAGTCAAATGTTTTATTTTGCAATACATTGCGAACTTTTAGGAAACACAAGAATTTTATTTATTTCACGTTTTTTTGTGGTATCTTATCAGTAATCATCTATCTTCGTTTTTGGTAGCGTCCTACTTACTACCTGTACCTGTGTATTGATTCATTATTAGTACGTGATAATAATGTACTACGCGCCGTGGAAAGCGCCTGACTTACAACTACAAAATAGGAACGTTTGACTTTGTTCGCGACATCTCCGTCTATATTTTTCCATTAGTCTGTGAACATAGATTCAATATCAATCTATCCTTATCAAAGGTTCAACTGCTCTTAAGAATGCCTTCTCGAATTCTTTCTCCGAGAAACGATCAACTGACGCTCTGAAACGATAAAAAAAATATATGAAGTACCTAGTCATACAAGTGGGTACACTTCAGTACGGAACCCTCAGTGCGCGAATCTGACTCGCACTTGGCGTTCCGTACTCGGGTATTTTTTCCAACATTTTGCACAATAAATCAAAAACTATTGCACATAAAAATAAATAAAAATCTGTTTTAGGATAGGAAGGTAATGCCCTTTCATAGGATACCCCACTTGGTAATCTTATTTTGAAAATTGAAACACATTTTAATTTTTTTTCAAATGATATAACCACAAATTCGGGGTTTTCAGATTTATTCCTGTACTTGTGCTATAAGACCTACCTACCTACCAAATTTCATGATTCTAGGTCAACGGGTAGTATCCTATAGGTTTCTTGACAGACCGACAACAAAGTGATCCTATAAGGGTTCCATTTTTCCTTTTGAGATACGGAACCCTAAAAAGAGGTTTGGTACTGCATTCGAGCTCACCTGGCAGCCTCGACGATCCTCCTCTTGTCCTCAGCCGGCATCGCTATGACCTCTAGGATGGCTCGCGCGTACTCGTCGGGCTCCGCCGCCAGGAAGCCGGTGCGCGAGCCGGCGGAGGTCTCGATGATGTCCGCCAGGGGTCCGCCCGAGCGGTGCGCGATGGTGATGAGCCCTGCTGCCATGCACTCCACTACACCTGATGCAAAAGTATTCATACAATTAATAGTAGTGCATTGATACTGCCATACCAAGGAGTACCTTGGTAAGGTAAAATCGCAGTCAATGGCTAACTTTTATCAGAATTTTAAAAAATGTAATTCGCGTTTAGGTATGATCCTCTGAAACTACATCTACATGACATGTTAGAGAAATTATACGTCTACATGACGATTTGATTAAACTATACGGCTACATGACGTGTTGATGAAACTCTACATCTGAAACTACCTCAACATGACATATTGATGAAACTCTACATGTACATGAGATGTTGATGAAACTCTACATCTACAAGACATGTTGACTAAACTCTTCGTCTACATGACATGTTGATAAAATGTATACTCACTGATGCCGAAGTGCTCGTTCCACATAGCATGTATCGCGAGCGAGCTGTTCTGATACAGCTGCAACAGCTGGCAATATGACGCGTTGACTACAAACTGGACATTCTCCTCGATGGACAGGTGCTTGGCCAGGTCTCGGAGGTTCTTGACGCGTTCCTCGTCTTCAGCGTTACGGCACGACCCCACTAGGACTAGTTTTATCTAAAAAAAAAGCGTTTGAACTCCTTAACTCCAAAATTTTACGAAAATTTTATGACGTAGACATCAACTATGAAAGGATAAAAAAAAAATCATATACAAGTTAGCCTTTGATTGCAATCTCGCCTAGTGTTAAGTGATGATACAGTCTAAGATGGAAGGGGGCTAACATGGAAGGGGTATGGCAGTTTTCCCCTTTGGTTTCTACACAGCATCGTACCGGAATGCTAAAACTCTTGGCGGCACGGCTTTGCCAGTAAGGTATATTATGACAGTCATCGAGCGCAAGCCATGAAACGACTAGGTATCATTGGTTTCACGTCATCCCTAATGCCTAGCCTAATATTTGACAGTTGTCAAATCAGGATCAAACCGAGACTTTTCCTCACTAGTTTATTCTAACACTAGCCGATGGCCGCGACTTCGCCCGCGTGGATTTAGGTTTTTCGAAATCCCGTAGGAACTCTTTGATTTTCCGGAACAAAAAGTAGCCTATGTGCTAATCCAGGATATTATCTATATCCATTCCAAATTTCAGCCAAATCCGTCCAGTAGTTTTTGCGTGAAGGAGTAACAAACATACACACAAACTTTCGCCTTTATAATAATACTAGCTGTGCCCGCGACTTCGTTCGCGTGGAATAGTGACTTTTCGGGCAGCGTGATTCTTTAAATTGACATAACTTTTTTATTTATGAACCGATTGACATGAAATAAACACTAAATGCTAAGTGAAGCTTACTACAATATATTAGTGAAAACCGTATCTAAATCGAATAAGCCGTTTCTGAGATTAGCGTGCACAAACACACAGACAAACAGACAAAAAAAATTTAATTACAATTTCGGGTTCGGCATCGATATAATAACAACCCCTGCTACTTTTTTTTTATATATTTCCATTGTACAGACACCACTTTTCTACAATTTTATTATATGTTTAGATTAGTGTAATTACACTATACCTTGTTCCACAGGATTTCATTTTTGATCAGCAGGTTTCGGAGTTCGTACATAGCTTGAAGCATCAGAGGGTGGTCCTTTTCTGGTCGGAACTGTGCCACGGATAGGATCCTGATTGGGTCCGAATCTCGCACTAGAGAACGCAGCTTTTTGAGCTCTGATACCTAAGAAAATATAGTTTTCTCATTTCTAGTAGTATTTAGTTAGTAGTATTTCTGGTAGTATTAGTAACTGTACCAAAAGACGATTCAATAAAGGAAAGACTGGATAGCGTTTTGCATAAATAGTCCAAGCACCAAATTAACTTTTTTTAATTTTTAGGGTTCCGTGCCTCAAACGGAAAAAAGGAATCCTTATAGGATCACTTTGCTGTCTGTCTGTCTGTCTGTTAAGCGAAACTTATAGCGTGCTTCTCGTTGACCTAGAATCATGAAATTTGGCTGGTTGGTAGGTCTTATAGCACAAGTAAAGGCAAAAATCTGAAAACCGTAAATTTGTGGTTTTATCACACAAAAAAAAAACTAATATGTGTTCACAAAAAAAAAAATTCACTAGATCACATATAGATGGCGACGACCGTTATTAACTTGCAGAGTTCTACATAAAGGTGTTAAGTATATCTTGTACGATGGTACGGAACACTTCGTGTGCGAATCCGACTCGCACTTGACCGGTTTTTTCCGCATCCACACGTAGTCGCAATTCCTCGAACACGTACGAAGCGATTTGCTTCCTCGTTTCTAATCCGAACCGCAAGGATATGGAACGCCCTTCCGGCATCAGTTTTTCCCTCCCACTTTTAATATGGGTACCTTCAAGTCAAGAGTGAATAGGCAACTTCTAGGCAAGCACGCGCCATCTTAGGCTGCACCATCACTTGCTAGCAATTCTGATTGCAGCCAAGCGCTAGTATAAGTTATAATTTTTTAAATTATAGTAATTTATAATTTAAAAAATAAAACACAAATTTTCTATGGAAAATATGTTTTGTGTGTTTTTCTTTTCTAAATGGTTTTTTTTAACATCTCCAAACGCCATATATGGAGAACAATATGTAAGCTTTTTACAAAGAGATGATGAATCGTTAAAACTCCTTACCTCACACGGTGGGTAGACGCGGTGGGTGTTGAGTGGTCGCTTCCACAAGTCATGGATGTGTTCCTCCGTCCATGTCCCGTTCACCATCACTATGTCTGCGCACCGACCCACTACCCCATACAACTGTAAAAAATTATAACCCCTTGATATCTGCCTTTGAATTTTATCTATGAATCCTATCGGCTGCGCCAATTATTATTTTTTATTCAAGATTATTACAGTGGAATCTCTATAACTCGAACCTCGTTAAGTCGAAATCCTCACTAAGTCGAAAAAAATTGCCATTTAATTATTTAGACTTTGTTATTCGAACAAAACTTTTCTGACGTCTCACTCACTCATAGGCCATGAGTGAATGAGACGTCAGACACGAGAGCGTTTAAATTCCAAGAAAAGTCTTACCCAACCAAACATTTTGTAGTAGAGCAGTTTACACCAAGTCAGTAATGGGTTACGGGCAATAACGCTGCTGTTGTTGTAGCTCACGAGGCGGTGCTTGACGCGCCGCATCATGGCCGCGGTTATGGTGGGGTAGTGCGTGTAGCACCCCACCGGACATTGCGCTAGGTAGCGGAATATCGGGTAGGTGAACGCACATCCTGTTGTGTCTATGTAGATATCTGTTAACACGTCAATGTTTCAGTATTTAAATGATCGTGAGAAATATTCATTACTAGATGAAGCCCGCGACTTCATCTGCATGGAATTAGATTTTTTTTTAAATCCTGTGGGAAATCTTTGATTTTCCAGGGTAAAAAGATGCCTATGTCAATTTAAGGGACGCAAGCTACTTCTGTACCTACCAAATTTCATATGAATCTTTTTTCTTTTCTTTTTATTTACTTTTATTTTTTTAAAGATTTATGAGCCATTTGAATCATGACTAACATTCCCCTTTCCCCTCCAACTAAGCGTAAAGCTTAAAAGTAGTCATGATTAGCATGAATAATATTCTTAAAAAAAAAACTTGTTTATAATAATAGAAAGTACCTACCTGGATTAAATTTCATAAAAGCCTCCATCCCTAACACCATGGTCCCCAAACTCTGCAGCACCAACGTAAAGTACGGGTAGGTTTGAGCCTCTATCAGTTTCCCTAGACTCAGTCTCACAAAGTTGACTCTTTCTGGCTCAACTTTCACATTGAAGTGGTTCTGAGCTTTGTTCAATATCGCTGTGGGATCTGCCGTGTCCACTGTGTAGATGTAGATGTGGGAATCTGGGTACCTTTGGAAGAAAAACTAGTGAATGAAATATGCATTACTAGATGATGCGCGTGACTTCGTCTGCGTGGATTTAAGTTTTTTAAATCCTATGGGAACTCTGCTTTTTCAGGATAAAAAGTTGCCACGCACTAAGAATACATTCTGAAAATTTCAACTGCCTACCCATTAGAGTTTATGAGATACAGCCGCAGCCTATTGACAGACAGACAGGGACGGACAGTAAAAAATTGACCTAACAGATGTTACATCAAAAAAAGTGGTGGTGTCCAAAAATTTTTTTGCTATTGTATTGAGTGGGATGTCAAATGAAAGGGGAGAAAATTTTGCGTTCATAAATATAAATATACTACAACATTAAAATATACCAAGCAACGGAAAAGCAATTTAACCATAATATTTCAGTGTTTATTAAGACGATCGCAGTCTGGTTTTAGTTTTCAATTTTATCTTGTTGAAATCATTGCTAAATAATATAATATTCACACCAACTATACCTCATTAGTATTGCCTTTATAGCAACCCAAAGAACTCTTTCCCCGCCACCGCCTGCATTGCAATATGGGTGGAAAAAGGCTATGTTAGCTCCATCCTTTTTCCTCCTTTGCAGCTTTCTCTCTCTGA
The DNA here is from genome assembly GCF_905333055.1 of Maniola jurtina. Taxonomy (NCBI): domain Eukaryota; kingdom Metazoa; phylum Arthropoda; class Insecta; order Lepidoptera; family Nymphalidae; genus Maniola; species Maniola jurtina. The sequence continues at coordinate 541,941 of NC_060049.1, forward strand.
TCCTCATGTACCAAGATGCAAAGATGAATGCACAGGGCACTATCACAAATGCACCAAACAGTAGCACTCCAATTAACATCATCGGCAATATTATTATTAAACTGTGAATAAAAATTAGGTATATAAAACAATGTGTCCTTAATGATTGACCTGAAATGCTTGATTGTCAACACACAGCCTAAGATGCTGGGGGTTTGAAACTTGAAATTTTGACAGTAGGTTTTTTTAAAAGTAACTAGAGGATGCCCACGACTTCGTCCGTGTGAATTTTGGTTTTTAAAGATCTCATGGGAACTATTTGATTTTCCGAGATAAAAAGTTGCCCATGTCAATTGCAGGGGCGCAAGCTACCTCGGTTCCAAATTTCATGTAAATCGGTTAAGCGGATGAGTATTTAGGAATGCCGTGGGAACTCTTTGATTTTCTGGGATAAAAAGTAGCCTATGTCCATCCGTGGAATATAAGCTAACTCTGTACCAAATTTTGTCAAAATCAGTTAAACTGCTGGGCCGTGGAAAGGTAGCAGACAGACAGACTGACACACTTTCGCATTTATAATATTAGTAGGTATGGATGTAGGCACTCACTAAGAAAGTATTTTTGGGAATTCCAAAAGTTAACTTTTAATTTTAGGTAATTATTTATTTATAGAGAAGTGGGTGATGAAAGTTTGTATGAAAGTCCAGCATTTTTCAGTTCAAAAGTAATAAGATTCTCGCTCACTAACATGTTTCAGAGCTTTTGGAAATTTTACTCCCTCACTGATTTTCAAAATTTCCAGTAAAGCAAAGTAGTTCAGCTAGTAATATTATTTCACTTGTAATAAAATTGGTTTTTTGTACTCGTTATTTCTGAATACACAGTTTTTATCTAATCCTACAGCACTAGGTATTGTAAAACGATAAGAAGTTTTTACTCGTGCAAAACCGAAAGAGAAAGGAAAAAGTTTATGTTACGTGTTATCTGAACATTAATACTTATCAATGTTTTATGGTGCCAATTTTGAGAAAATTATCACGAAATGTAGCGCAAAATGACCTTAGAGAAACGTAGAATAGTTAAAAATAAGTACAGCTTAATAAAATCAAACCATATGCGTAAAAATAATAAGTAAAAACTTACGTTAGAAGTTCGAACATCATCTTGATGAAATTACAGTAACAAGCCACTTTGACTGAATGCTAATTATAGAATAGGAAGAGAATAACTATTGCAGTTTAATTGTTAACTTTATTACATCGTTTGTTTTATTAATTCATTAAAATACGGCGACTTTTAAACTGACCTAACGATAAAATAAACATAACCTATGTTGTTTTCAGTTGACAGGTTGACAGTTGTGACAGAATGACACAACGACAGCCATACGACCAAGCATACGACAGCTTATGTCAATGTCGTAATGACACTATGTTTTTTTTTATACTACTAGATTTCCAGCTTTTTATGTTTATACCGATGTTACTTGCTAGTTAGTAGCACAGACATTTAGTTGCTAGAAGAATCTGAAAACAATACGCTCTCTTGTGGAGACAAAATTATTCTAAAGCCACGATGTAAGTTTCACTCACAACTGACAGCCAATTTACTAATGTAAATTAGTGTCGTAAGTTAATAATGTAAGCTTAAGTAAAACTTACAGGTGTATCTAACAGCTACGCAAGTACTGTAGGACGCGACGCCTAAGTGCGATACATAGTTTAAAGTTTAAACCATAAACTTACAATAGGTACATTAAAATATGGTAGGGAAACTTGATAAATGTTTAGAAGAGAAACTACAGTTCAACTTAATTCTTTATTTATGTATATAGTGTAGTCTTATACTCAATATCAATATGCAATTTATATTAGAAGAGCATGACTTGAATGACTTCACAATGTTTTTTGGCTCTTTATGTAAACTTTAATGTAAATTATTGCCACACTCGGCAAACTTATACAGTACCTACTTATATGATAAATAAATAATAAAATATAGTAATAATGAATATACAATTATTATATTTATGTAAGGTCATCGGAGAGGTCAGGCTCGTCCGTGACCTCGGCCGCGAGGTCAGCGAACTTCGCCACGTAGTCCACACTGGATTCAGCCAACAGCGACTGCAGCTGGGAATCCACCTGTGAGAATAAGATGATCTTGAAGAAATTTAGGTGCAGAACCACTTATTATTAGATGTTCAAAAATACAACCTCCCTGGTGCAGTGGTAAGCGCTGTGGTCTTATAAGTGGGAGGTTCCGGGCTCGATTCCCGCCAAGGGCAATTTGGAAATTTATAATTTCTATAGTCACTGGTCTGGTCTGGATTCTGGTGCAAGGCGACGGCCGTGAATAGTTAACACCCTAACGGCTAAGCCGTGCCACCAAGCGATTTAGCGTTCCGGTACCATGCCATGTAGAAATCAATAAGGGGTATGAGTTTCATACTTCTTCCAAACTAGCCCGCTTTTATCTTAGACTGCATCATCACTTACCACCAGGCGAGATTGCAGTCAAGGGCTAACTTGTATCTGATTAAAAAAAAAGATAAAGGCCAGTGGGATTTACCGCTAACTCAGGCGGGGGCCGCCCCTCCAAATGTCCTAGGAAGGAGCTTAGGGAGAAGTCCTGGACTGAGCCCTCTAGCCAACCCTCCGCGTCGCGCAGCAGACGAGAGGGAGACAGGGACATCGACTCCGATGGAAGGAAGCCTGAAGAGAAAGAGACAAAAACTTTTGTAGTATACCTTCGATTTTTTTTTAAATCTTAACATAAATTTAGTCTTTATTTTTGTCAGCCCTACCACAGACTAGGTCACTACAGTCTATTTGGGCTGCAAAATTTCAAACACCAGTCTCAGTTCTTATCTAGTGCTACAAAAATTTGGTGTAAAATGTACTCTTTTTATTAAGTCTTTAATTAATTAAATAAAAAAAATTACGAAATAAGCAAAAAAAATCGTTCGATAGATTATTTGAGTTCCTATAAGAAGTAAGATCAATAAGTAACTTTTTACTTTACTTACTAGTAAGGTCCGTCTGCTCCGTTTTGGTGGAACTCTGACTCTTGTCCTCTTGCTTGTGCTCGGGGGTGGGCTCCAAACCCTCCACTTTCACGATCTTCACGTCCTTCGTGTCGTCGTCGTCATCCATTTTTGTGTCATCTGCCGAAACATACAACATACAAATAAATGCTTCTGGCGATTTTATAACAAAGCATGTCCTACAAACATCGATTTATATTAGACAAATATTGTTAACCATGAAATTTGGCAGCTAGGTAAGTCTTATAGCACAAGTAAAGGAAAAAATCCAAAAAACCGTGAATTTGTGGCTACATCACAAAAACAAAATTAAAATGTGTTCATGAACAACTAATATTTAGTATTTTCAATATTCAATGTAAGATAACTGTACCAAGTATATCCCACTCATATGAAAGGGCTTTATCTGTATATTCTAAAACAGAGTTTTCTTATTAGTTTTCTTTCATAATAGTTTTTGATTTATCGTGCTAAATGTCGGAAAAAACCCGAGTACGGAACCCTCGGTGCAAGAGTCCGACTCGCACTTAGTCGGTTTTTTAAATAAGGAAGCAATTTTCGAGCAAGTGCGAGAAAACAAAATGATTACCTGTCTCAGGCTGGTTTCCGTTGTCTTGTAGAGGTGTTGGAATGATGGGTATGCGCAGGTCGCCGTCGTGCAAAAAGAATTGACCGTTCGCCTCGCTCAGGACGTAGTAGCAAGATAGACTGGAACAAAAATCGATAGGGTTCCGTACCATTGTACAGTCAGCAACAAAGCTAGGTTTGCACGCGACCAATAGTACTGGCGTCTGGCACGCCGCCAGTACTATTGGTCGCGTGCCAACCTAGCTTCGTTGTTGACTGTACAAGAAATAAAACATTTGTTATTTTAAGTTTCATTAAAACTAACCAGGAAGGCGAGCTAACCTGGAAGGAGTATGGCAACATTTATTAAACTCATACCCCCTTTGTTTCTACACGGCATCGTATCGGAACGCTAAATTGTTTGGCGGCACGGTTTTGTCGGTAGGGTGGTAACTAGCCACGGCGGAAGCCTCTCACAAGACCAGACTTGAGACTTAGAAATTATAAAATGCTAAACCATAGGACAGACAAACAAAGTGATCCCATAAGGGTTCCGTTTTTTCTTTGGTGCGGAACCCTAAAAATGGATTTCGCCCAAACTGATTGGTTGTTGATGATGATGATGATGATGATGAGGATGATGAAGCTGATGATGAAGCTGATGACGATGATGAAGCTGATGTACGTACTCGGATACAATGGCAGGTGGCGGTTTGGGCAGCAAGCGCGGCTGGACTGGAGGCACACTTGTCGGCAATTTCACGGGGATTATGTCTGTTTGTAACAATCATTTTATATAGATAAAAATTAGTCAAATCAAGACGACTAAAGGACTGAGGAAAGATATCGAAAATTAACTAACTAATAGAAAAGTAAGATAAAGTCAAAAACTACTTAACCCATTTTAAACATTCTTTCACCTATATAGAGAGCTACATTTATTAGCAAGTAACATGGGTTACATTTTATTTTCAAAAAAATTAGAGATCCCTATTCAAATATACAACAAACTATGTAATAAACTACATGTGCGAACGAGTCCAGAATAAAATATACTTACTGCTGGGTGGTGGCAATTTGGGCAACAGTGGTAACAGCCTTTGCACGACGACTCTTCGGTCAGACATACGCGGTCGGCCGCGCCGCCATTTTGGCAACCCATCCAAACACATTCCTCGATGAGTCTACACAACAATACAATATCAAAAATACCTTAAAAACTGGCTAAGTGTAGTCGAACCGAGGGTTCTGTTCGGGTATTTTTTCAGACATTTTGCATGATAAATCAAAAACTGTTTTGCATAAAAATAAAGAAAAATCTGTTATAGAATGTACAGGAAAGCCCTTTCATATGATACCCCACTTGGTATAGTTATCTTACTTTGAAATTGAAAATACTAATTATGAACAAATATTTTTTTTGTGATGTAACGACAATTTCAAAGTTTTCGGATTTTTTTCCTTTACTTGTGCTATAAGACCCACCTACCTGCCAAATTTCATGTTTCTATGTCAACAGACTTTACTGTACGACTTATGTTTATGTTAATGCACGCTGTGACTGCCCGTAAGTGGAGTTGCATAAGAGCAATAGAAAGTAAGGAACAAAATGTATAATTAAAATGTGTAACTCTGTGGGCGGTACTATAGTAAATAAATAAATAAATAAACAGGAAGTACTCTATAGGTTTTCTTAATAGACACGACAGACGGACAGACGAAGTGATCCTGTAAGGGTTTCTTTTTCCTTTTAAGGTACGAAACCCTAAAAATAGTAATACTCTAAATTAATTTATTCTTGACATAAGCAACATTCTTGATTGGTAGTACTCCTAGTAGTGTAATATAAGTTTCTGCTAGCATTCTAGTTTACATCATGTATATCAAATACCTCGGTATCAGCTTTGGGCGCGATGGGCGTGGGGTGTCTAAAGATGGCCGCGGCACTCTCGGACAGCTTCGGCGGAACCACTGCACCTTGTACGGTGCTTGGCTGTTGTTTCTGAACAATGTACACATCGTAATGTTGTAGTTTTTTTAATAAATACAACAAAGAGAAAAAGGCAACTTCTGACTTCGTCTGTGTTGGTGTTAGCTGGCGGGCGTGCTCTGCCTTTTTGGAGCGTTTTTTTTTTTTGTTAAAACTGACTGGAAAGCGCTCTAAGGGGATGCCGTGCGTATGTCGGCGAGCGCCGGCACAGACGGGGTCCATACTTGTATAGTTTAACTAACTTGTTACAAATAACTACAAACTTGACATTGGCTAATCTTTGTAAAGCCAGACGAGAGAGAAAAACAAAAGGAAACTTCTTTTCTCTTTCTTTTTTTGACTTGTTTTTTCTTGGTAGAGATCTCTTATAGAGATAAGCGCTTCCCTATCCACTTTTTCTTTTCTTCTTCTCTTTATTTTTACAACTTTCTGGTATAAATAAAAAAGTTAAAGAAAACAATCAAATATGTGGTCTAAGGGTACCAGAACACAATAACGAAATTCCACATACATCATACAGGCTGATGAAATGGAAATATTTCACATACCTGTTTATTTTTCTGTGCCGGCGGACACACGTGCCCGCAATCGCACTTCGCGATGGCGGGCGTGGCGTTAGCGTTCACGTGCGGGTTGCCCGCCAGAGCCAGCAGACGCTTCAACCTGCCCGAAATATGTACAGTCAAAGGCCGTAAGTCGTTTAGCACCTTAAGGCCTCATTCATACGAGACCTTTTTTAACGTCCGTTATAAGGCCGGCTGTATATGGGGTACTCAAAAGGTGGACAAACAAATTCCTGAAAGGCCGGCAACGCATTGACAGTTACTCTGATGCAGCAAATGTTCATGGGCGGCGGTAATCACTTAACATCAGGTGACCCGCCTGCTCGTTTGCTCACTATTTTTAATTAGAAAGCTGATGTGGCAATGGGCAGGTCGAGTCTGTCGCAGAACCGACGGCCGATGGGGTAGACGTGTTCTGGAGTGGAGAGACCGCGTGTGGGAAAGGCAGAGGGCCCTGTTTGGTGGCGCGCTCTTGGGAAAACCTATGTCCAGCAGTGGACGCATACGGGCTGATGGAATGGAATATTATGTTTACCTATCGCTAACAAGTGCGAACCCGCTGGGCGCCGGCTCCGGGGTGGGTTTGTTGATGAGCTTGTTGACTAGCTTCACAGTGCTTGACGACTTGTGATCAGGAGACAGTAGCTGTTCACCTGGGTACCAAAAAATATAATAAAGAAAAAGCTGTCGTAGGACATCGGACAGAAGTGAAGCTATACTTTATTTCACTTGTTTAGCGTTTCATCACCACGTTCATTCATTGGTTTCACTTTCTTTCCATTATAGGTCTCCACCCCAAAAGTCAGATAATTTCATCGGAAAGAAAATATCCATCTCGCTCTACTGTCTCCCCATCTCGTCTTAACCGACGTTTTGTTGCCCTCCTCTCTCTCGCCTATATGTCTGTCCCTGTCTAGTTATAGACCCTTTTCTTCCATCTCCTGACTGAACGTGTCCTCCCTCTCATCCTTCACCAAGCTATCTCCTTTGCCCTTCTCTTTCTCGCGTAAGTGCGTTTGGACCTTTATACTCACTTTTCCTCTCATCCCCTGACATCCCATCATTGCTGTCCTGGCTGAAGGTGTTCTTTGGAGAGAATATATCCATCTCACTCTCCCGTCTCTCCCTTTCATCTTCTACCGAGCTGTCTCCTTTGTCGGGCGTCTTGTTGCCCTTCTCTCTCTTGTCTATATGTTTGTCCTTGTCTAACGTTTCGGGTTTTAGTGGTTTCACGGGTTGCGGTAAAGGTGGGGTTGGTATTGCCCACCAATAATCTAGGTCCAGTTTTGATCGGTTGCCAAACTATAAAAAAATAATATGTTCCAAAATATAAAAAAACAAGAGAATAAACAAAATTGTTATTTGAACGGTCGTTTGGGAAAATTATTTTTGAGAAAAAAACGACTAAACTTATGTCTGCAATGTAAAGTTATTTTAAACTAATGAATAAATAAACTGTGTCTAAAGTTAAATTGTTTTAGAATTTTCATACTTATTTACGCACAAAGCTGTCATTGTCAAAATACCTTTTTAAATTAGGCTCAGAACAGCGTGATTGTAACGTGGCATCCAGCCACTACTAATGTTTCTCACAGATTCGAGTTTGTGTTTTTTCGAAATACTTTTATTATCCAAGAAAAGTGCCCATTTTACAAACAAGTGTAGTCGATATAGTACTTACCATTAAATAAAGATCCCCAATAGTCAAATCCCCAGCGTCATATTGACTCCATCCCTTCCTAATCTGTTGAATCGCCAACTCCATGTCGAAATCCGGTTTGGCTTCCTCCTCTTTTTCCTTGGGCTCTTCTGGAACCTCATCACCTTTGGAGTCATCTACTTTGACTTCAACAGTTTTGGCTTCGTCAGAGTCTTTTTCTAAGACTACTTTGAAAACTCCTGCGCCTCGCTGAGGTGGTCGAACTATTCGGAACTTTACCTGTGGAATTTTATTTTATCTTTAAATTGTATCACAAAAACTAAATACATAAAAGGAAAAGGTGAGTGACTGACTGATCTAGCAACACACAGCTCAAACTACTGGTTAAATCGGACTGAAAGGCATGCAGATAGCTATTATGAAGTAGACATTGGTTTCGTTAAACGGATGGACCTTGAAGAATCCCGTGGGAACTCTCTGATTTTCCGGGATAAAAAGTAGCGTATGTTTTTCTTCAGGATGTAAGTTAACGCTGTGCCAAATTTCATCAAAATCGGTTAAACTGTTGGGCCGTGAAAAGTTAGCAGACAGACGGACAGACACATTTTCGTATTTATAATAATATTAAGTAGGTATGGCAGTATGGATTAAGTATCCAGCCATTGGTTCAGAGTGACAAAGCCTACCGAGAATAGTTCAAATTATATCAATTACCTTTAAATTCTTGAACTTCCTCTCTTTCTGACTCTTATCACCTTTCCCGTCACTCTCATTATCTGTGTCACTTTTAGTATACTTCTCATCATCCTCCATTTCCGAAAAACTATCCTTCTCTTTCTCTGACATATCCTTATCCTGTATATCTTTGTCTCTTTCTGGCACATCCCTATCTGTTTCCTCTTCGGCAGTTTCCTCAGATTTGATCTCTTTTTCATCCTCTGTGCTCGGTTTTTCCTCGTCTTCCTGGTTGATCTTGTAATGGGCCATGAGTTCTATTCCGTCTATGGCTGTTTCGTCTATGTGCATCAGTTTTGTGGAGTCGAGGTCCTCTATTTTGGGCTTTTTTTCGGGTTCCTTGTCTTTGTCTGTTATACTGTCTTTCCTTTGGCGTTTTGGAGTACGGATTTTCACTGTAACAATTAAATTTAGAATTCGGGTATTGACAGGATCATGTGACTGGAAACGCCTTTTCAAAGTTACATCACTACCCATCACTATCAATATTCTAAATGCGCAAGTGTATTTGTTTGTTGGATGATTGGTTTTTCTTTCAATCACGCAGCAACGTAGCGACGGATTGACCTCATTTTTACCCGACTACGGCAAAGTCAAAAGGAAGGGTTATGATTTTAGCAGTCTATGTATGTATTTTACAGATAGATATATAGTTGGAGTGTCATAGACTACTTTTATCCCCGAAAATCAAAGAGTTCGCACGGAATTTTCGAAAATCTTAATCTAAGCGGACGAAGTCGCGGGCATCAGCTAGCTCCTTAAATTTGACAAAATATGAAAGCAGATAAGACCACCAACAAGTTGTCGCTTCGATGAACGGGGCTCTTAATAATTTACTCAGTAGTGGGCCGGCGATGATGATGATGATGACAATGTCTTACCCCCACTATCCTTGTCCCGTCTCTGGGAGCCCATCCTCTCGAGATAGGAGGAGAAGCATATCTTCTGGCTGGACAGTTGCTCGCTGGGACTCAGCACGGGCAGGTGGATCTCTGCGCCGGGCCGAGGGCCTAAATGGAGCGCGGGCTTCGTGGGCAGACGATTCTCTAAAACGATATAAAACATAGTGATATGTGTAATCTTGATGATAAGCGAGAAACTCTGAATAAGACTTTGTCTCAAGTATGTCCCGCCCGTAAATGTTGTTTGAAACAAGTGCGAGTCGGACTCGCGTACCGAGGGTTCCGTACTCGGGTATTTTTTTCGACATTTTACACGATAAATCAATAAAATGCATAAAAATAAATAAAAACCTGTTTTAGAATGTACAGGTAAATCCCTTTCATATGATACCCCAGTTGGTATAGTTATTTTGAAAATTTAAACATATTTCAGTAAATTGCGGTTTACGATTTATGACGTATTAAAAAAACTACTTACTAGATCTCGTTCAAACCAATTTTCGGTGGAAGTTTGCATGGTAATGATATAAGAAACTCAATATCATTTTTGAAGACCTATCCATAGACAACCCACACGTAAGGGTTTGATGAAAAAAAAATCTGAGTTTCAGTTCTAACTATAGGGAACCCCCAAAATTTATTACATTATGGTTTACAGAATACATCTACTTACCAAGTTTCAAGAGTGTTCTTATAGTTTCCGAAAAAAGTGGCTGTGACATACGGACCGACAGACAGACGTATGACGAATCCATAAGGGTTCCGTTTTTTGCCATATGGCTACGGAACCCCAATGGGGGTCTTTTAAAAATATTTTCGTCTAAAAATATTTTTTTTTGCTATTGTATCGAGTGGGATGTCAAATGAAAGAGAATTCTGAATTCGTGGGTATAAATGTACAACAACATCAAAATACACCAAACGACAGACAAACACTTTTACTCTAATATTTCAGTGTTATTAAGAGGATCGCAGTCGGGTTTTAGTTTTCAACGTTATCTTGTACCTTGAACAATAATCCTGTCGGTCTGCAAGCGTAGATGCGACTCCAAATCGTCGTTATTGTCACAACGCGGGGCCATATCGAGGCACTGATCTGGCTCCGTGAGTAGTTCCTCCATTGGCTTCACTCGTATACTCTCTTCTAGCCTGAAGTTCTTATAATTTGACTGTCTAATGTTGAGGATTTTGCATAAGATGTCAGGTAACAAGTGTAAATTAAAAATTTATTACACCCACAAGTGAAGATTACAGTAACTAGAAAAGAGCTTATAACTTTCTAACGGCTGAACCGATTTTCTTGGATTATAGCTAAGAACACTCTTTCAAACAAAAAAAAAACTAAATTAAAATCGGTTCATTAGTTTAGGAGCTACGATGCGACAGACAGATACACAGATAGACACGTCAAACTTATAACACCCCTCTTTTTGGGTCGGGGGTTAAAAATGACAGCTACAATGTCACGATCGCAATCACCTCTGATTGGTTGATGCTCGCTCACTATTGGCTTCAATGCAATGTTGCACCAAGAATACTATAAATTCAGCCAATCACAACAGTCGCGATTGAATGAAGATTGATGCTGGTATTACGAAATCGACCTGCGGAAGTATTACATACGAGTTATATTTTTCGCGAATCATCCCTGTACCTATTCAATGATGCCAACAACTTCATCCATGTGGGTTTAGGTTTTTTAAAATCACATGGGAACTCTTTGATTTTCCGGAACAAAAAGTGACCTATGTCCTCCCCTGGGACGCAAACTATCTTTGTGCCAAATTGCGTCAAAATTGGTAAAATTGTTGGCCCGTGAAAAGTTAGCAGACAGACAGACAGACTTTCGCATTTATAATATTAGTATGGAGTATGGATACGGATGAAGAAAGCTTGGGGATGAGTTGCTTAGCTTAGTTAAGTGATTTCGTGAAGTTGTAACAATAAAAGGAATATCCGGCTGAGTTTGTTGTGGGCTCTTCTCAGACCTGGGCGCATTTGGAACACTCTGGAATTAATTATAACAACTATATCATCTTACAACTCTAACAATTCTGACCATCAAAAGGAGTGCAATACTTTGAATACATGATATGAGTTTGATATTTTAAGGTGAAGATGTTAATAAAGAACAGGGCCGTTGTAAAGGATACAGTCTTCCATCGTTTCTCCAAAGCCCGTATAAATGCCGCGAGCCTGGTTCGTAGCGGCAAAGCGGCTGCGGCTCTTGGATTGTGGGCAGCGGCCTGCACTCTTGTCCACGCGTGGGCGGAGCGCGCGCGCAGCGTCACTTGCGCGCGAGAGCACACGCGTGCTCCACCGGCACGCTCTGTTTAAGAAAGTTTCATTTGTGAAGTTTTTGTGAGTAAGAAAGCTAACTTGAAATGGAGTAAAAAAACCTCCGACCTCTGAATTGTCTTAATCACTAGGCTAACCCGCTTTTATCATCATCACTTACCACCAGGTGTGATTGCAATCAAGGGCTAACTTATATCTGAATTGAAAAAAAGGCTAAATAGGTGTAATCATTGGAAAAACAGGAAAAAATATGACAATTTTTTTCATAAGCATGCTGTCATTAATATCTAATCTTCATTATTTTGCGGCCCGCGGGCATCTGAACAACAATGGCCAGTCATAGGAAATTATATTATGGTACCTATTTAACGATAATCTTTAATTACATTCACATTAATAAGTCGAGCCAATTAAATTAAACGCTTGCTCATTATATCCTTTAGAGTTATACAATAAAAATCTAAATTCATTTAAGACTCGTACATAAAACTTTTACTACACATAACTTAAACTCTTAAACAAATTTTCCAAAGGTCATGCGATAGGTACAACAATAAATACCAACATATTGATATATTCTTTTACTAGCTGTGCCCGCGACTTCGTTCGCGTGGAATAGTGACTTTTCGGGGCGCGAGGCGTGTAGTACGTACTCTGTACGTTAAAAATGTTCGCCGTGATTCTTTAAATTGACGTAACTTTTTTATTTATGAACCGATTGACATGAAATAAACACTAAATGTTAAGTGAAACTTACTACAATATATTAGTGAAAACCGTATCTAAATCGAATAAGCCGTTTCTGATATTAGCGTGCACAAACACACAGACAAACAGACAAAAAAAAAATTAATTACAATTTCGGGTTCGGCATCGATATAATAACAACCCCTGCTACTTTTGTTTTATATATTTCCATTGTACAGACACCACTTTTCTACAATTTTATTATATGTATATAGATAAGTACGGGAGGTTTGCATCTGAAATCAGGAAATATGCCTAATTTGTTTCCTGATTGCAGTTGCAAACTTTATCTATAACTGTTGTATGCGAGCCAAAATTAAATAAGTTATTACCCGATCGGGAGTAAGAAATTCGACTAAAGCAGACCACGCTTGCTTAGAAAATACCAAAATAAAAAGTTATAGTGGGTTTGCATCACCTTGTACATTTGTTATAATGTCACTTTGATGGTCTTGCCTCTCGCTCGCACTGCCATGCTGCCCATTAGCTCCGTCTCGCTCAGTCTAGCCACTCACACTCGCACCACACTTGCCTGCAATCTGGTTGAGCCTATTCAAAGCCCGGCACATGGGCATGCGCACTTTGATGGTCCTGCCTCTCGCTCGCACTGCTATGCTGCCCATTAGCCCCGTCTCGCTCAGTCAAGCCACTCACACTCGCACCACACTGGGTCACCACACTTGCCTGCAATCTGGTTGAGCCTCTTCAAAGCCCGGCACATGGGCGTGCGCACTTTGATGGTCTTGCCTCTCGCTCGCACCGCCATGCTGCCCATTCGCACCATCTCGCCAAGCCTGGCACAACACTTCTCGTTGACTGAGGCTAGTTTGCGACGAAGCTCCCCGTAGTTTATAAGGGCGTATAACTCCTGAGCCACCTTTTTTACATCTGGAAAAATAACACTCTGGAAAGATTCTAGTAAATCAACTGAAAGAGGTTTTAAATTAGTGTTTTCGGGAAAATTCGTAACGATTCTATCATTTCTTGGGTTGTTCATAAAGATGGCTTTATTATAACTTATACAAGTGTAAATTAAAAATTTATAACATCCCCGACAAGTGAAGGTTACAGTAACTATATGTGATTTAAGTAATTTTCGTGAATACATTTTAATTTCCATTAATCTTATAATGGCAGGAGTTTTCTTGGGATAATAATGCGGTGGGTTCCCAGATCCTTCCGTATACAACTGACTAAGAGAACGAGATTTCGACTTTTAGATTAGATTAATTTAGTTATTATTAGATTTAAGCGATAATAATTAACCAGGACCGACAGCTTAACGCGCTCTCCGAGCCACTGGACAGCGGAAAGGCCAAATTCGGACCTCTGAAGTCGGTCACCTATCCAGTTACCGACTTGGGTCAACGTTGCTTAACAATCAGAATCAATACTCACACACATCACAAAAACATACTCACTTTCATCAAAATCAACATGTTTGGACAACTTATGCCAGGTCCTGTAATAAAAATGGCTGACTTGCATCTTCGTCTTCAGATTCGCGTCAGGCATTCCCTTCTTCTTCATCTTGGCGCATATGTAAGCCGTGATCGCGTCGAAGTCCTTGCCGTATTCGTTGAGGGCTTCGAAGAAAAGGCTCTTTTCGTCCGCCGACCAGAGCGCTTTGGGCATTCGCTGTTTGACTGTTGGGAACTTTAGTTCCTTGTCGTCTATTTTGTTTGGTGTTTCGCATTCTGTGACATCTGAGAAATATATAAGCGATGATAAGTAAATAGGAAAGGGTTCCGTACTCGGATATTTTTGTTCCGCCATTTTGCACAATAAATTTAAAAAAATCTGTTTTAGAATTTACAGGTAAATCCCTTTGATATGATACCTCACTTAGTATAGTTATCTTACTTTGAAAATTGAAAAAAAAAAATTAAAATTTGTTGCTGATCAAATAGTTAGTATTTGATCAGCAACAAATTTTAATTTTTTTTTTGTGATGTAACCACAAATTCACTTCGGATTTTTGTGCTATAAGCCTACCTACCTGCTGAATTTCATGATTCTATATTCAAGATAGCAAACAGACAGGACAGCGCATTTAATCAAATGGATGTCAAAAATGTTCATGAAAGCAAGACTACAGGGTATCTCTGTCTCTCATAAGACAGAAGACATTTGGCATGCAACGGTAGGTTGCAAATGTTCTACAACTTTATACCTCTTTTATCTGCTTGAGGCTCAAGCCGCAACTTCTTGATGACTCTTGCGCTGGTTCTCTGTTGCTGCAGAGTTGTTAGCGAACCTAGGAGTTCTGTTCTCTCCTCATCTGCTATTGGTTGTCCTGGGGACATTGATGCCTCTTTTACTCCGACCTGGAAAGAAAGAGATGCTCATTAAGTAACAAAAACTGGTTGTCTGTAAAGTCGGTTTACTGACGATAGTTGAACGTGACAACAAAGGCCGATTGTGCTTCTTTGTCGCTCGTTCCGCGCTCTCGCTTGCACTTCAAGCCTTACATGGAACGCCTCAGAGCGAGGTAACGCCGCATGAGTCATGTTTTTTCGTGCGTGCAGCCGGCTCTATCGAATTATAAGACGTTGTCACGTCAAAAAAAGCGGCCAAGTGCGAATCAGACTCGCCCATGAAGGGTTCCGTAGCAGCAAGTAGCGTCATATAAAAGTTCTTGTAGTTCGTTGTAACTTTGATCGATGTTTTAATAATAGTGTATTTTTTTTTAAATTAAGTTTTATTAAAGTAACTACTTAAGCTTACCACGTTTCTAAATGCACAGTGTAGGTACTAAGGTGCATAAACATTACATAACAGTTCATTTGTCATTATAAAACGTATAAATTATAGCAACAATTGTATTGTAATGCATCATAATCACTAATCAGGCACTGAAATGAAAACTTAGTTGCATGTAATCTGAGCCATGATATGACACATAAAATGTAAGAAAATGTACTATTATTTTATCATAGAAGGCCATGAGAATTTCAGTTTATCATCATTATCATCAGCATCCGACCTATGTCCACGGCTGGACATAGTTAGGTCTCTTGTAGTGACTTCCACACGCCACTGTCTTGCGTCGCCTGAAACCAGCGGCTTACTGCGTCCATCTACCTAGTAGGGGTCTTCCAACCCATCCGCTTAACCGATTTGTATGAAATTTGGTACCGAGGTAGCTTGCGTCCCTGTAATTGACATAGGCATTTTATCCCGGAAAATCAAACAGTTCCCACGGGATCTTTAAAAATCTAAATCCACGCGGACGAAGTCGCGGGCATCCTCTAGTTTTGAATAAATGATTTTGGCTTGACTTTTGAAAAACCTGATAGACATTGGGGTCCCAAGGTACTGGAATGGCGACCTCACATCACTCCTTGATGGTTGAGTTTGGATGGAAGCTACAGTCACAGTTTCCAGTAGGCCTATAAACTACATAGTATAACGTAGGTCAGTAGTAAACCTGTCTTCAATAAGAAAAAAATTAGACACAGCATACGCATTTAATGCCTTCCGCCTCCTGATTGGGTCATAAGGAGTTTTTATTAGAATTCCTCGCAAGCCATGCCCTTTTATAAAACCAGTAGTGAGTTAAAGGCCTGGCCAAATACAGCGCGATGGAGAGTGCACGGCAGGCCTCGTAGGCGTAACACGTTTGTATGGAGAAGCTTGTATGAAGTGCCACATAGATCCGAAACATGGTCGCTAACTATGGGTCTCATACGAAACCGCAGAGCTCGGCGTTTCTCTATGTAACCAAATCAGAAACGAGGAGATCCGTTAGGGAACCAGAGTAACCGAGAGTAAGCTACGAAGCTGAAGTGGCAATGGGCAAGGTACATAGTTCGAAAAACCGATAGACGTTGAATTTCCAGAGCGCTGGAATAACGACCTTGCCTCGGTGGACAGACAACATCAAACGAATCATTGGCTGGATCGCAGCGTCGCAAGACCGTAGCGTGTAGAAGGGCCCCTACATGAACCCTATATCCAATAGTGGACATCTATCGGTTGATAAGGATAAAAGATGATGATGCAAGTGCCGTGTCGCGGTCGCATAGCTCAAAGTCGTATCTGCCCAAGCCTTAATAACTAGAACTGCATAATATATATGAGCAAGGGCATAAAGCAATAATTATCACATGATAACATGATCATGAATGATTTATCTGAGATAGCTCAATGGAACGGAAGGAAATCCGAAAGGTCATGGGTGAAAAGTTAACGGTTTATTCCACAGGGTCGTTATCTCAAATGGGTCATTAAGACCTTACTGGCACATTCTGCTTTGACGAAACCCTTTACTATGGACTAAGAGCCCGTAAGGTCCAGATCTTAGTTATTTAATAAAGTTAGTGTATTTAGTAAAGCTGAAACTTTATCCCCAACACAAGGAGGAACGATCAGCGACTATGGGATCATCGTGGGTTGCGTCAATGCCCAACCCAAACCCTTAAGACTTAGTGTGCCAAAATTTTGGACAGAAGTTCTCTTTGTAATATAGACAAGGAGTAAGGTCAGATTTTTAGATTTTTTATTAGAGGGAAGCCGCGGGCGGTCGCTAATAATCCATACTAATATTATAAAATTATGCTTCCTTTCACATTCCACTGGTGCATCCCGGGAAGGGAAATACCTAGCCTTTTTTTTCTCCAGGAAAATCAAAGAGTTCCCACGGTGATGATAAGGGAGGACAGAGAAAGCAAGAAAAAAAGGAAAAAGAGGAATTACAGGGTCAGCACGAAGTAATGTAATACGGTTCCGTGCTCATCCGTAGGTTCTTTTAGTCCCACACCCTGTCGGCAGACAGAAGTCCGTGGGGGATTTTTCCTCCTCCTAGAGAAAAGAGAAGACTTGCCATCCCAGTGACGGAGACAGAATTCAAAATTCAAAATATTTTTATTCAATTAGACTTTTACAAGTTCTTTTGAATCGTCAAAAGCATCTACCACTGGTTCGGAATACCTTTCCTACCAAGAAGAACCAGCAAGAAACTCAGCGGTTGCTCTTTCAAAGATTTGATATACAATATTATGCCATGTGTAAAAGCAATTGAGGTCCCGCGCATTGCTGGAGCGAGCTGCAGGTCAAATCCACGCTCTTTTATCATTTACATAATCTTCGATAGTATAATATGCTTTTCTCAGGAGCATATTTTTAATAGATTTTTTGAACCTGTGTAAAGGCAAGTCCAACATTGGCTGAGGAATTTTGTTATAAAAGATTATACCCATTCCCACAAATGACTTTTGGACCTTCCTGAGGCGGAGCGTAGGAGTCGCAAGCCTGAGTACTATTTATCCAGAAAAATCAAAGAGTTCCTTTGGGATTTTAAAAATCGAACTTACGCGAACTGGCACGATCTAGAAAAATAAAAACGATGATTCCAGCGAAGGATTCGATTAGGTCATTAAACATGTTATACATCGAATAATGAGATGCGGAAAACGTCGCCGGTCGTCACAAAACGTGCGTGTAACGACATGGGTCTGAATAAATGTGCTGGCATGCGGCAGGACGCGTCGCCCGTAACATTCGCGATACGCCGGTCGGTGTTAAACTATTTAAATTGAAAAAATTACATGTCAACAAATATAAATCGAAAAAATAAATTGGATATATAAATTAATAAAATAATATGACAATAAATATCAATTGAAAAAATAAACATTTCGACGCGAAAGTTATTTAAATGAAAAAAGTGATATGTTCAGAAATATCAGTTGAAAAAATAAGCGTTTAAAAATCATTCATCACAATTTTTATTTTATTAATAAAAATTAGTGTAAAAAATTTTAGTGACTGAAAACACTTGTAAAAGCTTGAGGACTTTTGATACATAACTTAAAAGTGATATTTAGTATTAATAAATTCGTTATAATAGACAGAGTTTCGACGACTTTTTCTTATTTACAAATAAATAAAAAATTGTATACTTAATAAGCTTCAATTTAAAAAAAAAGTATTAAAAAAATGTGCTAGTTCCTTTACGCTACAATAACAATTTGTGGTTTTTAATAAATAAGTGACAGAAATCAGTTTAATTTTAAATAAGTGTAAAATAATATTATAAAATGGGGTTTTTACTTATGCGTTTATTTTTAATTTTGTGCTTGGGTTTAGTGACATGTGAACGTACACGTGTTTTGAAAAAAGAAGCATATGCCACAGTGGTAAGTTTATTAGTCTTTTCCGTTTTATAGGAACCTCAGAAGTGTTGCTATGATGCCAAATATGCAAAAATGTCAAAATAAATATACAAAAATTCGAAACACCGAAAAGTAAAAAAAAAATCCTGAAGGAGATAAAAATTAAAACTAACTGAAAAAAAATGTTATTTTCAGATACGACCTTTACGCTTAGCAGGAGTATAAATCTACTACTATTAATAAAATTTATTAAAATAATTTTATTCTCCTGCCTAAGCTTAAAGCTAGTGCTACCACTGAGAAGATTGCTTAGTTCAATGATTAAAAAAAATCAGACGTTAGAAAGAAAAAAAAGTGCACGTACCTATTTCCATGACAAGTGTCTCCGTTCGTCCATTACCTAACTCTACTTATTCGATTTGATTACCATTAATATTTTAATGTGTATTTTCCTTATTAAACTTTATTTGGGAATATCATAGATCAAGAGGGGTTTCGACCCCCCAAAATGACTCCAGCTACCCCGTGGAAATTTCAGACTTTTTCAAAAATATATTATTCAACTAGTGTAAATTAAAAATTTATAACACCCCAGACAATTGAAGGTTACAGTAACTAGAAAAGAGCTGATAATTTTCAAACGGCTGAACCGATTTTCTTGGATCATAGCTAAGAACACTCTCGATCAAGCCACCTTTCAAACAAAAATAAACTAAATTAAAATCGGTTCATTAGTTTAGGAGCTACGATGCCACAGACAGATACACAGATACACACGTCAAACTTATAACACCCCTCTTTTTGGGTCGGGGGTTAATTACATAAGTAATATATGTACCTACTTGTGTACCCGTAATATTAGAAAGGTTTACTATTGTTACTATTGTTATTTTGATATTATTTAGATCCTACATATTTGGTAGATTTATTTTTTCAGTGTATTGTGACTTTCGTAAGTGCTTTTATAAGTCTGAAACGAAGAATAAATAAATACAAATACAAATGTAATAAGTAACCTTGAACTCACATTTTGAACTCTAATTCAAAACGAATAATACAAACATTTTTATGCAAAAAGCGTAAAACATTTTGGGTAAGTAATAGCAACTTCTACTCGTGTCTGACATCCATACTAATAATATAAATGCGAAAGTGTGTCTGTCTGCGACATTTTCACGGCCCAACTGATGAACTAATATAATGAGATACAGACTTGAGATACATCCCGGGGCAGGACATTGGCTACTTTTTATCCTGGAAATCAAAGTTCCTACGGGATTAAAAATCCGAAATCCACGCGGGCAAAGTCGCGGGCATCGTCTAGTATACAATTAAAAAATGCCATATAACCATACTGCTTGCTTTAACGATGAAGAAAAACATTGTGAGGAAACCTGGATGCCTGAGTTCTTCATAATATTGTCAAAGGCGTGTGAAGTCTGCTAATCTTCTGTGCGGGTTTGCGGGGCGTCCCCAACCCGATTGCCATCTCGACCAGTCGCGCATTATACGCGTAATCATTGTCACATACTATGATTATTCCATACCTTCTAAATATCTTTATATGGGGGAGCAGGAAATATAAATTATAATACTAGTAACATAGCGAGCCTTGTATAGTGCTGATGCATTTCTAGACTCATAATAAATTACCTTATATTACGGAAGGGTATGCTTTATGACTTATGATTTCAGCAATGTAAGCAATGTAAATCGATATAGCCGTGAAGCCTACTGGTTAACACGCCTACCTCTTATTTGGGAGTTCGGGGGTTCTATCCCAGACACGCATCTCTAGCTTTCGGAGTTATTTGCGTTTAAGGCCTAGCCCGCACGGCGATTTTTGACCCAGGACCCAGGAAAAGAGGGGTGTTATAAATTTGACGTGTGTATCTGTGTATCTGTCTGTGGCATCGTAGCTCCTAAACTAATGAACCGATTTTAATTTAGTTTTTTTTTTGTTTGAAAGGTGCCTTGATCGAGAGTGTTCTTAGCTATAATCCAAGAAAATCGGTTCAGCCGTTTGAAAGTTATCAGCTCTTTTCTAGTTACTGTAACCTTCACTTGTCGGGGGTGTTATAAATTTTTAATTTACAATTGTTTTCCTCGCGATTAATTTCCCGTGTACGGAATTTCACCTGCCCGCACTGCGAATGCGGTGAGCGCCATACATTACTCCATAGTCCATACTGCACAAAATATTCGCATTTAAGGCAAACTAAACGAGTCTAGCCGCGAAATTCAATTTGGTTTTTCCCAATTTATAAGTTAATACGACAAAGTTATGGCATTCTAATTCCGCCAATGGCAGTATCATATTCACCGGATAATTTTTACTTGGAAGTGTTCAGTTTAAGAAATTAGTCAAAATAATGAATTTGACATGAGTTACTCACAAATTAGGCGATATTATAACTAATTTCTTAAACTGTACCCTTTCAAGTAAAGAATTTTATTTAAACCTGTGAGGATGATACCGCCATTGGCGCAATTAAAATGCCATATAAGCCTACTTTGTCGTATTAGTTAACAAATTGCGAAAAACCAAATTGAATTTCGCGGGCAGACCCGTGTTATGCACCTTAATACCGCAGTTTGTATCAAATCACAGATTTTCCCCGCGCGAATTTTAAATCGCAGTGCGTGCATCTATACTAATAAATAAAATTGGAGTGTCTGTCTGTAATTTCGAAATAACTTCCTCATATTAAGCTCATAGGGTTATTTGAACGATACGTTAACTGAATCAAACGTTTTTAAAATTTTTGTCTGTCTGTCCGTCTGTCTGTCTGTCTGTCTGTCTGTCTGTTTGAAAAGGCTAATCTTTGGAACGGCTGAACCGATTTTGACGGGATTTTCACAGACAAGTAGAGGATTGACCAGGGTGTAACATAGGCTACTTTTTTAACCGACTTTCAAAAAGGGAGTTGTGTTTTTCTACTTATGTACACCGAAATCTCTGAGATTTCTGAACCGATTTGCGTAATTTTTTTTTTTAATCGATAGAGGAACTTTGTGACATTGTTTCATAAAAAATTTGGATTCCAACTCCTCAATCCTGATGCTGCAGGGGATCTGACCAATCCACGCGGGCGAAGCTGCGGGCATCAGCTAGTCTCTATAATATGATTGCAAGTAATTGAAAAAATATATAGCTAAATCATCTCATTTGGAGACCTGTGCTCAATAGTGGGCCGGTATTGACGATGAAAGGTGTAAACAAAAAATGCTTTGTCATTGTTTTCCTAATCACTAATCTACATTTAATTTTATGGGCTGGTATGTCATATACCTACTGAAGAAGGTAAACTCGGTTTCTAGATCAATTAGATTGTAATTAATCAAAACTCGATATATAGGGAGTTAGAACTGACGCATATCTACAGACGGGTTGAGTGTTTTTAATAAGAGGAGTTCATTTGTGGCGCGCTCCATAAAAACGTAGTTTGAATGAAAAATAATGAAATTAACGAATCATACTCAATGAAATTTTGTAAAAGATTTATAATGTACTAGAGGATGCCCGCGACTTCGTCCGCATGGATGTAGGTTTTTGAAGATCCCGTGGGAACTGTTTGGTTT
Source organism: Maniola jurtina (assembly GCF_905333055.1). Taxonomy (NCBI): domain Eukaryota; kingdom Metazoa; phylum Arthropoda; class Insecta; order Lepidoptera; family Nymphalidae; genus Maniola; species Maniola jurtina. The sequence goes on from NC_060049.1 coordinate 564,126, forward strand.
TCTGGGATAAAAAGGTGTCTGTCAATAACATGGACGCAAGCTACCTCAGTACCAAATTTCATACAAATCGGTTAAACTGTTGGGCCGTGAAAAGGTAGCAGACAGACAGACAGACACACTTTCGCAATTATAATATTAGTATGGATATACGTCACCCGCGCTCGCCCGTACCGGGTTGCAAACATTATATTAGTTGCTATCTAACGTGTTTACATTTCATTGAGTTATATTGGTCAATATTCAAATGAGAAGCAAAGTACGTTTGTGTGGAGATGGCTGTGGAGCGCGCTAGGGAAACTTCTCGTAATGTGAACAATTAAATAACCGTAACGCTATTATACAGTTATTTTGTTTGGAATATTACTCATACATAGTATCAAAATAAAACATATAATTATTATTAGTATTATTTTTAGGGTTCTGCGCCCCAAAAGGGGAAAAAGGAACCCTTATAGGATCAGTTCGTTGTCTGTCTGTTCTTCTGTGGTGTCAAGAAACCCTATAGGATACTACCCGTTGACCTAGAATCATGAAATTTGGCAGGCAGGTAGATATTATAGCACAAGGAAAGGAAAAAATCTGAAAAAAAATCAAATGTGTTCAAGAACAAATAATAATTGGTATTTTCAATTTTCAAAGTAACTTGAAAAATCTGAAACAATTATGGTCAATAGAAGTTTATGTATATTTCACAGAAAAAATAAAACTAACGCTCTAACTATCATAGTTTTTTTGATATTAACAATAAACCTCTACAAACTGTTAGTTTTGCGTTTCGTTAACAAAAGTGATTCTTACCGTTTTACTTCTGTAGTACGGAACCATCGGTGCGCGAGTCCGACTCACACTTGCCGTTTTTTTTTTTTGCTATTTATGACTTGTATGAGCCACTTGTGATTCCTGCCGTCTGTTACCTTGGTGATATATTTATACTGGAATGGTTATTATATTCATAACACAGTTTAAAGTGCCTACGCGTCACCAAAGTTGAAAATATGAGCAGTTACTGCGTAATATTATTTACGATTGTGTTTGGTGAGTGATTGGTTGGTGATTCGAAATAGTTACTGAGATTTTTGTCTCTATCATTTGTATGGGATTACGTTACAGAGAGCGCTATACTAACTTCATTCCACGGATAGAGTATAGTGTTGAATGAATCTGACAACACGCGTAGCTATACATACTACTAGCGACCCGCCCCGGCCTCGCACGTGTAGCTTATTACAATTTTCGTAGGGATCTCTAATTTCTAGTGTTTCGTACCTCAAAAGGAAAAAAATAAACTAAAAAGAAAGAAACAAGATTGTGCTTAGTGCTTTCATCGTCTAAGTGAGATTCAATACAAAGGCCGTGGTCGTGCGTTGTCGACAGCGTATTTCTTATCCTTGATTGACGGCATTCCTAATGATTTTATTTGTCTACCAAATTAGAATATTTTCTTTTTGCTGTACAAACAAACTTACAAACTTTATCTCTTCGTAATATTATAAAACTATGTATTGAAGTTTTTATTTATTACTTAAGTTATTAAGTGCTTATTTTAAAATAACTTTTGCGTATAAAAAAAGGTTACATATTCTTACATAAATTATACATATAAGACTTTACTTCTTGCATTGTTTTTGTATTTTTTGTGATTTCCAAAGGTTACCTGCCCTAGAGGACTAAAGGTTAAAGACGGGAAAACGTGATTAATACTAGGTATGCTCAAACGTAGAGTTCAACTTTATAGTATTCATTTTTTGCGATAAATATGAAAAACCTGTCTCAATTAGTAAACATCTTCTCAGGTTTTAATATTATCTAAAGAATTTTTAATGATTTAAGTATATGTTTTTTTATTTCGTGTAATTTTTCAAGTTTATTATTATATAAACCATTATTAAAAATTCTAAAAAAAAATTATTATAATATTTATACAAAACCCCCTAAAAACTAAGTCATTATCTATAGATAATGACTAAGTCATTAGTCATTTTAGGGGTCCGTACCTCAAAAGGAAAAACGGAACCCTTATAGGATCACTTTGTCTGTCTATCTGTCTGTCTGTCTGTCTGTATGTCTGTCCGTCCGTCCGTCCGTCGTGTTTGTCAAGAAACCTATAGGGTACTTCCCATTGACCTAGAATTATGAAATTTGGCAGGTAGATAGGTCTTATAGCACAAGTACAGGAATAAATCTGAAAACCGCGAATTTGTGGTTACATCATTAAAACAATTAAAATGTGTTTCAATTTTCAAAGTAAGATAACTATACCAAGTGGGGTATCATATGAAAGGCCTTTACGTATTTATTTAATTTTTTATTTACGTATAAATTCTAAAAAAGTTTTTTATTTATTTTTATGTACGATAGTTTCTGATTTATCGTGCAAAATGTTGGAAAAAATACCCGAGTACGGAACCCTCGGTGCGCGATTCTGACTCGCACCTGGCCGGTGTTTATTTAAATATCCCACATTAAATACTTTTTAATTTTATAGCGTCAAAGTTCATCACGCAAAATATAGTCCATGACGTAGTTTTTATCCCACATTAAGTACTTTTTAATTTTATAGCATCTATAAAAAGTCCGTCACGTAAAATATGTAGATCGGGCACGTGTAGTCAGTGACTTGGTTTTTTTTTTATTTATTCCACAGATAATTGTTATTGTTTGCTGGTTACCATTGTCTATTATGTCCACATTATGCCGCTTGAATGAAGATGATATAGGAAATCAAAATGTCAGCTGCTCTGAATGCGAAACCACGTATAACATGTGACGTCAATTTAAATTTGGATTCGCACGTTCTTTGTATGAACGAGAGCAGCGTTATTCTATAAACGCTTTCAACGCTGACTCAGCGACGAAAAATGTTTACATAGTTCCTCCATCGAAATGAAATAAATCAAATTATTTCATGTAGGACAGATTATGACACGTAAGAAAATATCGTGCAAAATGTCGAAAAAAGCTCCCGAGTAGGTACGGAACCCTCGGTGCGCGAGTCTGACTCGCACTTGTCCGGGTTTTTTACCCTTTGGGTACGGAACCCTAAAAATTGCTAGATCCCAGAGTCGTGAATAGGCCGTAAAACCAGTTTTTGTAATTTGTGACTTTGTTGCTGCTAAGCGTAAATATGTAATTACTAATTTTAATTATTTATCATTATTTTAATTGTTTTATACTATAATGGTCAGAGATTTAATTTGTAATTTTGCTTATATTGTAATCTAGATACTTATCTACAGATAAGTATTATAAATGAGAAAGTGTGTTCGTTTGTTGGTTTGTCCTTCAATCACGCAGCAACGGACCGATGGATCGACGTGATTTCTCGCAAAGTTAGGCCTGGAAAGTGAGCTAGGCTATTTTTTTCACGGTTGCCCAAAAAAAGAGTGTAATGTGTAATGTTTTTAGGGTCGTATGTATGCGAGTTTGTATATTCCACCATAACTTCTGAATGTCTGAACATATTTGGCTGTATGATGTATCGTTCCAATTCTTTCATCACCTCGAGAGACACTGGCTATAAATTTTTGAAATGCTGTTCCTACCGAGAAGAACCAGCAAGAAACTCGGCGATTGCTCTTTTCAAGTGTTCAATTTACAATAATATGCTACTATACAAGCAATTGCAGCCCCGCGCATTGCTGGAGCGCAATAATCATAATATTATAGCCATTGCAGCATTGATAATAATGATTATTATTAGGTAGGTACTTATTAGAATATTTTTTATTTAAATAAATAATCTTACTTGTGCAATCGCATTTGATATCAGGAACGAACGCGACGCGAATTCCTCCCGCCTCTTTGTTCAAACCATTAGACATTTGTGCAATCCGCAATTATATTGTTATTATCCTCTGTAAAAAGGTAATGAATGATCATCGATTAACTTTGTAATGCTCACTTCCCACGGTGCGTGATCCTGCGAATTACTAAGCACGACCTGTCCGTCGGTCGTGGTCGCCCCCGCTTCGGGGTTGAATTTTCAAAAACCCTTTCCTAGCTTATGTCTACGTTTAATAATATGTCCCGACCATTTTTTTTAAATAAAGGATATAAGCCATGCTAATCATGATTAATACTCCCCTTTTCCTTTTAATTAAGCGAAAAACTTGTACTAGGAGTAGGTACGACAATATTGTAATGGATGGGGTTTGAACTGCCGACCTTTAGGAATTCAGTCCGCTTCTCAACCGTTGAGCTATCGAGGCTCTCAACATTACATTAACGGCCAACAACGCGATGTTCAACGGCGTTTTCCGTTAAACGTAGATGTAGCCACGAACAACGTGCAACGGCATTCACGATGCCGTTCGGCGTTGGACGATTTTAACCCCAATTCAATTGGCATTAGACGTTAAGGGGCATGAGACGGGCCTGCCCGCGAAATTCAAATTTAATTTGGTTTTCGCAATTTGTAAACTAATACGACAACGTAGGCTTATGGTATTTTGTTTGCGACAATGGCAGTATCATCCTCACAGGTTTACATAAAAAAAATCTTTACTTGAAAGGGTCCAGTTTAAAAAATTTATTCTAGTATCGACTAATTTGTGAGAATAGTCGATACTAGAATTAATTTCTTAAACTGGACCCTTTCAAGTAAAGATTTTTATATAAACCTGTGAGGATGATACCTACTGCCATGCCATAAGCCTACGTTCTCGTATTAGTTTACAAATTGCGAAAAACCAAATTAAATTTGAATTTCGCGGGCAGGCCCGTCTCATGCCCCTTAACGTCTAATGCCAATTGAATTGGGGTTAAAATCGTCCAACGCCGAACGGCATCGTGAATGCCGTTGCACGTTGTTCGTGGCTACATCTACGTTTAACGGAAAACGCCGTTGAACATCGCGTTGTTGGCCGTTAATGTAATGTTGAGAGCCTCGATAGCTCAACGGTTGAGAAGCGGACTGAAAACCGACTGAAGACCGAAATACTAAATTAAATTTGAATTTCGCGGGCAGGCCCGTCGCTTCCACCTTAACCGTTCAAGTGTGGCCACTCAGTTTGACGCGTTGATTATCGCGATAATTATGGCGTTTTTGGGCATTGACGTTAACCTTAATGTAGCCGCAATATTAATAACTATCTGCATGCCTTTAGCCCGATCCGTCCAGTAGTTTGAGCTGTGCATTGATACTATGATAGATCAGTCAGTCAGCTTTTCCTTTTAACATTATATACATTATACATATATTATGGCTCTAAGTTTACGATTTGCTACATTGTAGCATAGCTGAGTAAGTTGAATGTTTTTATTACTTGTTATTACATACATTACAGAGCTAATGAATGATAATAGTTAATAATAATCATGGATTAATTTAAGCGATTATTATCAGGCAACCACGAGTAAGATGACAGGCTCTTACAAAGTTTAAAGAACCGGCGACGTCCACGCGTATAGAATCTCCTGAAGTCTTGGGATCTCCTGGCCAGCCTACAACACTGAATGATAGCTACAGAGCTCATTTGATTCATTTTTAACCCCCGACCCAAAAAGAGGGGTGTAATAAGTTTGACGTGTGTATCTGTGTATCTGTCTGTGGTATCGTAGTTCCTAAACTAATGAACCGATTTTAATTTAGTTTTTTTTTGTTTGAAAGGTGGCTTGATCGAGAGTGTTCTTAGCTATAATCCAAGAAAATCGGTTCAGCCGTTTGAAAGTTATCAGCTCTTTTCTAGTTACTGTAACCTTCACTTATCGGGGGTGTTATAAATTTTTAATTTACACTTGTTAATCCATTGAAGGTTTTCTTAGACAGACAGACAACAAAGTGATCCTATAAGGTTGTTCCTTTTGAGGTACGGAACCCTAAAAACAAGTTTAGTGCAAGCATTACCTCCTCTCTCGTCTGGCTTTACAAAGATCAGCCAATGTCAAGTTTGTAGTTATTTGTAATAAGTTAGTTAAACTTTACAAGTATGGACCCCGTCTGTGCCGGCGCTCGCCGACATACGCACGGCACCCCCTTAGAGCACTTTCCAGTCAGTTTTAACAAAAAAAACACTCCAAAAAGGCAGAGCACGACCGCCAGCTAACACCAGCACAGACGAAGTCCCTGCAAGTATTATAAATATTAATAACTGCTTGCGGTAGTGGAGCGGTGCGGGAGCGGTGCAGGAGCGGTGCGGGAGGGGTGTGATGACGTAACGCGGGAGTCAAGAGTGTCAACATGTGACAACAGCTGTCATCCTCCCGCACCGCTCCGACACCGCGGGAGCCTCCTCAGTTATGCGGTATACCTATAATGGACCATAATCTATACATATAATAAAATTGTAGAAAAGTGGTGTCTGTACAATGGAAATATATAAAAAAATAGCAGGGGTTGTTATTATATCGATGCCGAACCCGAAATTGTAATTAATTATTTTTTTGTCTGTTTGTCTGTGTGTTTGTGCACGCTAATATCAGAAACGGCTTATTCGATTTAGATACGGTTTTCACTAATATATTGTAGTAAGCTTCACTTAACATTTAGTGTTTATTTCATGTCAATCGATTCATAAATAAAAAAGTTACGTCAATTTAAAGAATCACGCTGCCCGAAAAGTCACTATTCCACGCGAACGAAGTCGCGGGCACAGCTAGTGTCTATTATAGGTATAGCGTAATGACCCAATACGAAGGAGTGCAATTAAGGAATTAATGTTTCAGAACAAAACTACCTATATGTTTTTCAATGTAACTTCATGTAAGTGTAATGGTCAATAAAAATTTAATGAAAAGCGGAAATAGTTAAGTTTACTACCCATTTATCTATTGCTCGGTAATCTATACTAATATTATAAAGAGGAAACCTTTGTATTTTTGTATTTATGTATGTTTGTATTGAATAGGCTCAAAAACTACTGGACCGATTTCAAAATTTCTTTTACCATTACTTAGAGGGATTCTTCCGAATCCGTATAGGCTATATTTTATCCCGGAAAATAGATAGGATTTTTCGTGGTAGTTTCCACCCGTGCGAAGCCGGGTCGGGTCGCTAGTGATGGATATAACGTCATGGATGAATAATCGGTTTTTAAAATTTTATGTGACATAATAAGCTATAATCATCATAATGTCATAATTTAGTGATCTTGAATACAAGATAGAGTTAAAAACTAAAACCCGACTGCGAGCGTCTCAATAAACGGCGAAATATTATAGTTAGATTGTTTTTCTGTCGCCTGGTATATTTTAATGTTGTGGTACATTTATATTCATGAACTTAGAATTTTACTCTTTCATTTAACATCCCACTCTATACAATAGCAAAAAATAATTTTGGCGACCCTCACTTTTTTTTTATGTAACATCCGTTAGGTCGATTTATTTCGAATAAAATGTAGACTATGTCACCCGGACCTTTACGACGAATCAATTGACACCTCATTCATCAAAATCGGCCCAGTAGTTTAGGCGCTACGGTGGAACACACAGAATCTGGATACAAACATACATACCTACATAGACTGCTAAAATTATAACCCTTCCTATTGGCTTTACCGTAGTCGGTACCGTACCGTATTGTCACTTACACACTTTTTCCTTTACACTTTCATTAATATAACCAGTTATACAGCAGTATTTGTTGATATATTAATTATGTTACATATTGTAGGTATTTAGATTTTATCTGGCCAGAAAGCACATGGCGGAAAAGCAATCGATTTCCTTATATTATTATAATATATTATGATATCCTGATTTAAATTCTATATACAAATAAAGACAAGAGGATGTTGTAACTATTATGAGTTAGATAGGTATGCGGAATCATGCACAAACGCATAAATTAACATAAATGTTCAATTCGTTAGTTTATACGAATAAAATTATAATTTTTAAAAATGCTGATTTAACAGGGCTCTCTCCGTCACTTACTCCATACAATCGTAGTTCCAGTTTCATTTGAATATTAAGCAACCAAAGTCCATGTTGCATGCAGTTTTGTGTTTAGGTGTTTTAGATTTTTCTAAAAATATGTAGTTTTAAAATTACAGGGGCTCAAAGATTTGTATGTGAATTTTTAAGACCGCGTAACTTTGGCCGTAGTCGGGTGAAAAAAAAAAGACTAGCACAAATAGACAATCTTTCTTGGAAGGGCATAAACAGCACCATCTATGACACTTTTAAGGAATATGTCCTGGAAAGTTCCTCATTAGATTTAAGTAGTCCTGAAATAACCCAACCAAAAACTGAATCTGAAACCTCTGTCATTGGAGTCAAACATTTGTACCGCTGCACCATCGAGATCTTTAGGCAAAATATTCCACCATGCAAAGGTCGTGATCAAGATGCTTATCTATGTAGATATCTAATGGGCGTCATATAATGGCTATCATGTCACGTTAAAAACATAACAACAGAATCTAAGACAATTATACTATAAGTACAGCTATAAACAACACATTTGATTTAAATACCTATTAAATAATGTCCTCCGGAAATAATTTCGTCCACGGCGGCCAAATATCACAGAGTAAAAAATTAAAAACTGCTGTGCCAAAAACTTTATCACATTTGAAAAGGGCACCATACAGCCGTTATATTAAGAGGGCTCTCTCCGTCACTCGTTTCATACAATCGTAGTTCCAATTTCATTTGAATATTAAGCAACCAAAGTCCATGAAATTTTGCAGACATATTCTAGAAACTAATATCTATGTCTGTGGTTTTCCATTTCTGTTAAAATATTCGGTTTCAAAGTTACACGGTCTTAAAAATTTTCATACAAATCTTTGAGCCCCTGTAATTTTAAAACTACATATTTTTAGAAAAATCTAAAACACCACAGACACAGATATTAGTTTCTAGAATATGTCTGCAAAATTTCATGGACTTTGGTTGCTTAATATTCAAATGAAATTGGAACTACGATTGTATGAAACGAGTGACGGAAAGAGCCCTGTTAAGTGTCACTTGAGATGATATTGTAAGGATTCTAACAATCCATACCAATATTATAAATGCGAAAGTGTGTCTGTCTGTCTGCTACCTTTTCACGGTCCAACTGTTTAACCGATTCTGTGGTACAGAGTTAGCTTCTATCCCGTGGACGGACATAGGCTACTTATTATCCCGGAAAATCATAGAGTTCCCACGGGATTCTTAAAGACCCATCCGTTCAACCGATTTGTATGTTTGGTACCGAGGTAGCTTGCGTCCATGTTATTGACAGAGACAACTTTTTATCCCGGAAAACCAAATTGCCCCTGCCATGCCTCATATCCTGATTTGCTCTTTCCAGCCAGAACTAATAGCCACAGCCGGCTACCCCATCGAGAAGCACCGAGTCACCACAGAAGATGGCTACATCATCCAAATGCACAGGATACCAGCAGGAAGGCGGATAGCCAGGAAAGCAGGCTTCAGCGCTAAAGGAAAGAAGGCTGTATTGATTGTCCATGGACTCCTGGGTAGCAGCGGTGATTTTGTTATCATGGGCCCTGAGAGAAGCCTAGGTAAGGGAGTGTCAATTTTTTAAGTAGGTACATAATTTTAAGAGATTTTTGGTAAAGGCATCTTCAATCAATCAATCAATCAATCAATGACTACAATAGCTCAAAAGGCTTAGTCATTTTAAGTTTTCGCATTAGGCCCGTATTGTTGACGAGCTGGATAGCATCGACGTTAACAAGATGATTCGTGGTATTTAGCATGTTTGCTAATAACTATGACCACGGAGTCCCTTTGAAGATCGCGAGGTATATATAAATACAAATGTAAAAAAAATGTAAATCTTTGCAATTTATTTTAGCATATCTCCTAGCTGACGAAGGCTATGATGTGTGGCTTGGAAACCTACGAGGTAATATTTACACCTCCCATGTCAATTATACAAAGAGGAACCCAAAGTTTTGGAACTTCAGGTATGTTAAAAATATATGGTTACTTATTTAATTGAATGGGAAAGGAGAAAGATGAGACCATGAATATCTGAGAGAAGGATTCTCGTAAGTAGTGAAAAAGCGAGCATATCTTGATATCACAAATGGTTTAGACTACTGCGAGATGGTACTAATTAGAACGCTAGCAAATACGAAAACAGGTGATAGTAATGATGATGTAACCACAAATTCACGGTTTTCGGATTTATTCCTTTACTTGTTTTATAAGACCTACCCACCTGCCAAATTTCATGATTCTAGGTCAACGGGAAGTACCCTATAGGTTTTCTTGACATAAACGACGGACGGACAGACAGACAGACAACAAAGTGATCCTATAAGGGTTCCGTTTTTCCTTTTGAGATACGAACCCTGAAAATCCACTATAAAGTGGATAATTACAATCAGGAGTAGGTACTGATCTATCTTTCCATTGGATTCCAGTTTCCACGAGCACGGTAAATACGACGTACCAGCGATGGTCGACAAGATCCTGAACGTGACCAGTGTGCCCAAAGTGATGTACGTGGGCTACTCCATGGGCACCACCAGCTTCTTCGTGATGATGTCGGAGAGGCCGGAGTACAACGACAAGATCATCAGCTTCGTGGCTCTGGCGCCGGCTGTGTATCTGTCCAATATCAAACCCCTTGCCGTGACTGCGTTGAAGACTTTGGAATTACCAGTAAGTTAGCACAGCATACCAGCACCTTGGGTTTCCAACGTCTATATGTTATTCGATTATTTGGAAACTCCAGGCACTAGTCGAAGACGAAGAAGAAAAAGTCGAAGACTATGGGCATGGGTTTAGAATAATAACCAGCAGGGTAATACGCTAACTCAGTGATCAACACTGAATGATATCCACCGAGCTCATTTGACATTGGTTGATTCTACATCACTGCTTTATTGAGTGAAATTAAAATATTTTTCATAGAAACGTTTTGCGTCATCATTCCTCATACGCATGGTTAAGGTTTGGAATACTCTTCCGCGATCTGTGTTTCCAACCAAATACAATCCGGGTATCTTTAAAACAAGAGTGAATAGGCACCTTCTAGGTAAACGCGTCCCATCTTAGACCACACACACATCATCACTTTTCATCAGGTGTGATTGTGGTCAAGAGCTTGCCTATACCCACCCAATTAATAAAAAAAACCATCAATAGACTAAAAATTTATGTCAAATGAGCTCGGTCATCGGTGGCTAACATGGTTAGCTAGGATGAGAAAGAACTAACAGATCCCTATGTTTGTTTCAGGAAAGAATGCGCGCTCAAGGCATGCTCTCAGTGAGTCTAAGTCGTGATATCTTGGACTTATTGATTGGATCTATGTGCTTCCGTGGCAAGCCGGAGGACGATATATGTATGAGGATCGTTTATATGATCGTTGGCGAAGACAACGAACAATATGATAAGGTACTTTTTTAACCCCCGACCCAAAAAGAGGAGTGTAATAAGTTTGACGTGTTTATCTGTGTATCTGTCTGTGGTATCGGAGCTCCTAAACTAATGAATCGATTTTAATTTAGTTTTTTTTTTGGTTTGAAAGGTGGCTTGATCGAGAGTGTTCTTAGCTATAATCCAAGAAAATCGGTTCAGCCGTTTGAAAGTTATCAGCTCTTTTCTAGTTACTGTAACCTTCACTTGTCTGGGGTGTTATAAATTTTTAATTTATTCTTGTTTATTTACATACTAGCTGATGCCCGCAGCTTCGCCCGCGTGGATTTAGGGTCTGAAATCCCGTGGGAACTTTTGATTTCCCAGGACATAAGTAGCCTATCCGTAATAGCCTGTCCCCGGGATCACCAGGATTTAGGAATGCAATTCCTTACAGCATCAGGGTTGAGGAGTTGGGTCCTCGAGGTCAACGACAAAGTCTTTACATGGTACAGATACCTTCAATATCAATCAATTTATAACCGACAGTTTCTAAATCCCATCAGTATTGATGGTGAGGTCCCCTGCAGCATCAGGATTGAGGAGTTGGAATCCAATTTTTTTATGAAACAATGTCACATAGTTCCTCTATCGATTAAAAAAAAAATTACGCAAATCGGTTCAGAAATCTCTGAGATTTCGGTGTACATAGGTAGAAAAACACAACTCCCTTTTTGAAAGTCGGTTAAAAAAGTAGCCTATTTTACGCCCTGGTCAATCCTCAACTTGTCTGTAAAAATCCCGTCAAAATCGGTTCAGCCGTTCCGGAGATTAGCCTTTTCAAACAGACAGACAGACAGACAGACAGACAGACAGACAGACAGACAGACAAAAATTTTAAAAACGTGTGATTCAGTGTTGGTATCGTTCAAATAACCATATGAGCTTAATATGAGGTAGTTATTTCGAAATTACAGACAGACACTCCAATTTTATTTATTAGTATAGACTAGTGCTTCAGGCTGCAATTAGACCTGCTAGCTAGAGTTTTTTTAAGCAAGTAATTTAGGATAGAAAAGTTTATTGAAATGAACTTTTGACTTTGACGACCTCCATAGCACAGTGGTCTTATATTAGTTATTATTTCAGGATATAACAGCTGTGCTATTAGCCAGAGCCCAGCCAGCGTCGTGGCGCCATTTGGAACATTTTGGAAAAATTGCCATTTCAGGTTAGTTTTTTGTTCAAATCTTGTACCAAGTTTTGCACTAATAGCGTGCAATCTAGACGGATCAATTTGGAAAAGCGTGGTGGATATTTTATTTTATTTATTTATATTTATTAATTATTACTTATAAAAAGTACAGGGCATTTTTGTTAAATTCAGTGTCACAAAAATCAGTTGGTTGTAAAGACATTTCACGCGAGGCGCGGACGAAGTCGTGGGCAACAACTAGTAAATAATAATTTCTACCTATATTTCAGGAGTATTCACATCCTGGGAGGATGGCTTATGGGGCAGAGTGAAACCATATAACATCACCAATGTCAAGGTACCAGTTACCTTGCTCTATGGGGGCAATGATCAGCTTACTGAGAAAAATGTAAGTAGATAGTGTTACTCATTCTGATGGCAACTAGAGTATTCGCATCTTTTTTAACCCCCAACTCAAAAAGAGGGTTGTTATAAGTTTGACGTGTGTATCTGTCTGTGGCATCGTAGCTCCTAAACTGATGAAGTGATTTTAATTTAGTTTTTTTCGTTTGAAATGTGGCTTGATTGAGTGTTCTTAGCTATAATCCAAGAAAATTGGTTCAGCCGTTTGAAAGTTATCAGCTCTTTTCTAGTTTTCTTATAGAGGTTTTTGTGTTGGGGTTTTTTTTACTAGTTCTTTAACTGTTGTGTACTGTGGTTAAAGTTTGAAATGTATGCCCTGGCACTGACCTATTTTTTCAAATTTTCAGCAAATAATGCGTTTAGCGGACGAACTCTCCGCAACAGGGATGCTGGAGGGGGTGCGTCCGGCGTGCGAGTGGCCCAAGTTCAACCACCTCGACTTTGCGTTCGCCAGAGACGTCGGCACTCTGCTCAACAGGCCCCTAGTGGTCTATATAAACACTTTGTTCAATAAATACGGACCTAAATGACTTGAGGGTTTTATTTCCTTCTAACTTAACCTAACGTAAACCGCTGTGGTAAGAAACTTGAAGTTTTGACAGTAGGTACCTTTTGTGACGCAGGCACTCACTAAGAAAGAATTTTTAAAAATTTCACCCCTAAGAGAGTTAAAAAGGGATTCAATATTTCCCATTAAAATTGGTTTATGGGCTTTCGGTTAAAAATAAGGAAATACATGTTTCATGATTTTTGGAAATTATACTCCCTCCTCGATTTTCAAAAATTTTACTTGAGCGAAATTGACCCAGGTCGATTAGTTTTCTAAATTAACGTCTCTCTTTATTTTTGTGCCAAATTTTACCATGATCAGTTGAGCAACTGAGCTGTGACTTTAGCAAATACTGTGTTTAGCGGACGAACTCTCCGCAACAGGGATGCTGGAGGGGGTGCGTCCGGCGTGCGAGTGGCCCAAGTTCAACCACCTCGACTTTGCGTTCGCCAGAGACGTCGGCACTCTGCTCAACAGGCCCCTAGTGGTCTATATAAACACTTTGTTCAATAAATACGGACCTAAATGACTTGAGGGTTTTATTTCCTTCCAAAGAAAAAACTTTTTTTATTTTTAGGCATCCATACCCGAAAGGTGTCAATAGGATCCTATTACTAAGCCTCCACTGTCTGTCCGTCTGTCTGTCTGTCAGTGGACTGTATCTCGTGAACATAATAGGTGGTGGTGAAATTTTCACGGAATGTGTATTACTGTTGCCACTATACTACAGTTTACAAATAATAATAATTTAGATATGGCCACTGTGAAAATAAAAAAATCTGTAATTTCTTGTACCATAGTACGGAACCCTTGCTGTGCAACTCCGACTCACACTAGACTGGTTTTTTCTCTCTCTCTATTCCTTCATCTACATCAGTCCTTGAATTATAAACAGACGTGTGATACTTAAATGTTCATTTAGACTCACACGTCAAGTGAAAGAATAATTATTACTAGTTATACTATATGTTGGCAAACATCTTGGCCTCTTATAGCTCATTCACACAGGCTGCGTAAGCATAGACGTAGCGCGTACCATAAATGCGCGTACTAATGTATGGAACTGTATGAAACATGACACACCGCTTGCGTAAAGCGTGGATGTATGCATAACTGTGTTAGGGGTATACGCGCGTCACTACGTACGTGTCACGTGTACGCAATTGGTGTGAACCTGCTGCTATCTACTAGCATCCAGACTGTATGCCTGCCTATGCAATCCGCTACTCAAAACTTCAGACTTCTTGTTTTGCGTGCGATGTAGCGTTCCTCTCTATAATATAGATCCTCATTAAGAAAGGATATTCTGACAGTCCACGGGAACGAAAGAGGACGGGTCAACAGCTAGCAGTAATCGTACGATAATTTCTAGTCTTACCTTGTTTACACCTGGTTTAGCAGCAGCAACAGAGGGTTTCGCGCTGCCAGCGACCTGTGACGAGGTCGCCATCATTGTAAACTCTACTGGTGCTGGACGACCATCTAAAATACAAAACTATAAGTACAATACTTAAAGAAATTATTTAAATACAAGAAAAATGTACGGTTTACGCCACTAACATAGCCTATTGATAAAATAGTACGTTTTCTCACCTATAGTGTTGAATTTCAACAAAGTTGAATTGCATAAGTAGTTATATATTCCAAAAATAAAGTCGTTTTATCCCTAATCCCATTTTTATCCAAATAAAACAAAGTTTTAATTTTGATTTTGTTTGTTTTTTTGACAATCTTTGTTCAAGTCACAGATAACTAATATCACACTAATATACTAGGTTCTTCAAGTCATTCAACTTTCAAGTCAAGACTTCGGCTGTCGTCTGTCAAACCACAAAACACTAAAAGACGGTTAAAAAAACAAAGTTCAAAAACTTGATCCTGAACATGCTCCTGAAGACCCTCTGGAAAAAATATGTTCTAGTTGTTTTAAATTAGATAGTAGACCAGATTTTTGGTCCCATGCTGATTCCTCGCACTCCACAACTTCCACATTCCCTATTTTCTCTGAGCCACTGAGTACTTACTTCATGCGAATAACTAGAATCCAGATGCAAATACATTTAAAAAATGATCTATCTGACATTGACGGTTTGTCGTACTGTGATTTTGACAAAAGATGGCAACGGTTACCGTGCCGTCGCCGCAGTCGCCGTGTACTAAAAAACCTCTTGAAAATAAGTGATAAAGCTATTGGAATGATACCTTATTAAGATAAAGATTTTTAAATAACATTACCACTTATTTGTGACCGTTTGTAATAAATTTATCCAGTGGCATTGTAATACTCTACAAAAATGGATCTCCACCGGCCAGTCGAGGGCAATAAGGTATAAATTATCTATAATATTCTCTGAGTAAACAATGTTTATTGATTTAAGAATAAAAAAAAGTTCGCTGCGAGTCTCTGCAATAAGAAAACATATGCCATATGCGTGAAAATTGGTCTAATATGTGTTTATTTATTGGTTACTCATAGCTATACTTTGAGTGTGCAGTGATCACATAATTGATTAGGCCACAGATTAAAAGGCATACTAAACTGAACAATACTGCAATGATCACAAAACACGTAGTCTAGTCTGGTTGCATCATGGTGGTCTATGCAGGTTATAGAATTAATTACCAGGCCAGGACACAGGTACTTGGTACCAGGTACTGGTTGAGATCTGTTGTACAGTATGCGGTCAAACATGCTGTGTTTAGATTGGGCTAAGTGTTTTGTGCGCACCATAAGGTGACAACTGGCAACACAAGCTATGATAATATACATGGTACTACCTACCTATAATATTCTAAAGCCGCCACACCACACCTTTGCACGACTTTGGTTGCCTGGAAGATATCGCTAGGTAGCGATAAGGCTGCCAAATTGTACCTGCCTATATTTTTTTGCTTCATACTATTATGTTTTTCTATACAAAATTTGTGGTGTACAATAAAATTATATTCAGTCATTCAAAGTCTAGTGATTACAATCTGTAGATTGTCACCAAGAGATTGTGGGTTTGAATCCTCTCTTGATTACAATCTGTAGATTGTCACCAAGAGATTGTGGGTTTGAATCCTCTCTTGATTACAATCTGTAGATTGTCACCAAGAGATTGTGGGTTTGAATCCTCTCTTGATTACAATCTGTAGATTGTCACCAAGAGATTGTGGGTTTGAATCCTCTCTGGAACTAGTTCTTATTAAAATGTGCAATAGCTGATACACACACTAGCGGATGCACATGACTTTGTTCACAATGGTTTAGATTTTTAAAATCCTGAAGGAACTCTCCATTTTCCGGGATAAAAAGTTGCCTATGTCACTTTCTAGGTCATCAACAATCTCCATGCGAAAAATTACATTGATCCATCAATCCAGTGATCCAGATATAAGACAAACCAATAAACCTAAAAACCAACAAATAAACACACTTTCTTATTAATTATATGGGTAGTGATGTTATGTTACCTGTAAAATGTAAAGAAATGGAAAATATTAAGAATACTAATATATTTTTATTTACAATTTAATATTAATTTTAATTTCAGTCCTATGACATGATGACACCTGAAGAAAAACTCAGGTATGTTTGGTTATTTTCTATTACAAAGTTAGTTTCATATGAACCACAGATTCTTTTCCCCCTCTTTTTCTTTGATTTTTTTTTTGATTTTCCAGGATAAAAGTAACTTATCTATATCTATGTAAGTAATCTATCTCCATATACTATGTTGTATATCAACAATTAGGTTATTAACATTTGTTGTATATCTATAGTAAGTAATCTATCTCCATTGAAACAGTCCAATCCATCCAGAAGTTTTTGTGTGAAAGAGTAACAAACACATACATACACACCCACACATATAAACTTATGCCTTTATAATATTAAGTGTGGTTACAGATATGACCATCAAAAGATGCATGAACTGCATCGCGGGCATGACTCCATGCATATGAAGATGGTGCTGATTCTCATCAGCACCCTGGTGGTTGCCCAGATCGTTGTGGTGCAGTGGAAGAAGTTGCATTATAGGTCTTATGCAGTGAGTGACTTTTAACTTTATTCAGACCAAATCTTGACTGAAAACTGTGAATTTGTGGTTACATCACATAAAAAGATTATAATAATTGTGTTCATGAAAAAGAAAACTGGCCAAGTGCAAGTCAGACTCGCGCACTGAGGGTCTTGTACTCTGGTATTTTTCGAATATTTTGCATGATAAATCAAAAACTATTATGCTTATAAATAAATAAAAATCTGTTTTAGAAAGTACGAGTAAAACCCTTTCATATGATACTTGGTGTAGTTATCTTACTTTGAAAATTGAAATACATTTTAATTTTTTTCTGTGATGAACCACAAATTCACGGTTGTCGGATTTATTCCTTTACTTGTGCCATAAGACCTGCAAAATTTCATGATTCTAGGTCAACAAGAAGTACCCTATAGCTTTTCTTGACAGACATGACAGACGGACTGACAGACAGACAACAAATTGATCCTATAAGGGTTCCGTTTTTCTTTTTGAGGTACAGAACCCTTTTAAATTAATTCACCTAATCATATATAGATGGCGCTGGCCGTCATTAACTTGCGGTATTGCTCATAAAAGTGTTATATCTTGTACAATGGTACGGAACTCTTCATGTACGAGTTCGGGTGGAACTTGACCGGTTTTTTATTTTTATTTTACTACAATTTCATAACTATCTTATCAAGTACAGGTTAGAAAGCTTAGAATCCAAAGCATTAAAATCAATTTAAAAAAACTTTTTCTAATTTTTTCGTTTCTTTTATTTCCAGTTCTTCACAATGGTGTCCATGTGGTCCATACCGCTGCTAATAAGTACCTATAACCACTCATACAGGTTCATCATTGTATGGACAATCTTCACTCTGCTTACATCTCTGGTCATATGGAAGTCCTCACAAAAACCCATGTCAAACACCACACCAAGGTTTGTATGTTGGTCATATAGAAATACTAGCTTATCTCCGCAACTTCTTTCGTGTGGACTATACAAATTTGAAACCCCTATTTTACCCCATCAGGGTTACATTTTTTTAGCGGATGTCTACATCATATAGCTGCATCCTAAATTACAGCCCGTTCTTTGTGTAGTTTGAACTGTGCATTGATCGATCAGTCAGTCACATATCCTTTTAGTTATTTAGATAAGTAAAAACTGCTGCCTCACTTGCTAGGTTGTACTATTAATTCTTTTCATAACTAGCCAACGGCGACGACTTCGTCCGCGTGGATTTTTCGAAATCTCGTAGGAACTCTGATTATCCGGGATAAAAGTAGCTTATGTGTTAATCCAGGATATAATCTATCTCCATTCCAAATTTCAGCCAAATCCGTTCAGGAGTTTTTGCGTGAAAAAATAACAAACATACACACAAAATTTCTCCTTTATAATATTAGTGATAAGCGTAAAAGTAGTCAAATCTAAACACTTGACTAAGTATTGTACAAAAATAGATCTCAGTTGGGATTGTGTATTTAATCCTTAGTCTTTGACCTGCGCAAAACACCATGTTGCAACTTAATACTTGTTTTACACACATTATTGTACCTATGTCAAACAAAATTGTCTCTATTCTCCAGAATGGTGTACAAATGGTTCTACCTAATATACAAAGTGAGCTGTTTCTTCATGCTATTCGGCTACGTGGTGATGGTGCTCACGTTCTTGAGTGTGAATGTTGTGTTCAACCACCGGCCGCAGTCATGGATGGACGTGGGACTGATGTGCATGTTCTACGGAGTGTACTTCGGCGTGCTGGGCAGGGACGTGGCGGAGTATTGCACGGACAAAATGGCGGCTTCTATAGGGGTGAGTGTTTCCCCAACCTCATTTCATGAAGCCCTCAGCAACCTGGGTGGTCTATTCAGCTTCTGGAGCATGCTTGGATGGCTGGAGTAAAGACTTCGGCGGGGAGGGGCAACGCACGCACAACGAACAGAAACGTTTAAGTGTGGAAACCAGCCCAGAGAAGAAAAAAGTAGGGGTGAGTCTTCATCATCATCAACATCTGCATCAACTCATCGCCGGCCCACTATCGAGCATGGGTCTCCTCTCAGAACGAGAAGAGATCTATCAAATTCAAATTCAAAATATTTTTATTCAATTAGACTTATCTTTGTTTATCTTTGTTGTATTATCTTTGTTGTACCTAATCTTCTTCTTTTACAATCTCTTCCACTCTAAGAATTTCTAGTAGAGATCTCTTGTATAGATACGATTAGGTGTCCACCTTTATCTTTTTCTTGGATGGATGTGTTGTGAATTTAAAAAAAAGTAGCTAGTCAATAATAAGCAAGCCATTTTTGTTTTTCAGTACTACACAAAGGAGGGCATGCCGACAAGGCACCTAGAAAATAACGTTTGCGCCGTGTGCGGCAATAAACTACTAGTCGACGTGAATGAAGAAGGTGTATTAGGTAATTATACTTTTTTACCCAAATAAAACATACAAATAAAATAAATAAATTGTCCCAACTAAAAGATAGCCGGAATTCCAGGCTATTACCGACCATTCTTTAGGCCTCATTCGCACGAGAGCTTTTTTAACGTCCGTTAAAAAAGCGTTCAAATAGAACAAATGCATTCCCAAGTATCTGTTTACACGTCAACGCTTTTTTAACGCACACTTTGTATTTTCAGCGCAACGCCGGGTTTTGACGCAACGCTTTTTTAACGCTCGTGCGAATTAGGGCTTAACGTGTCTTCTATTCCACACCGTCATTGGCGAAGTAAATTGTGTCCATCTAGTGAAGCTGCGCGACATAAAAACAAAAAAAAGTATTGATACCTTAAGGTTATGAGTTATGACATTTCTCGTAACTAGACTTGATCATTGCTTTTTTAGGGTTCCATACCTCAAAAGAAAAAGAAACCCTTATAAAATCACTTTGTTGTCTGTCTATCTGTCCATCCGTCTGTCTGACTGACCTGCCTGAGAGTTCTCCCTAAGTAAGACTATGGCCAAATCCTCATTATGAAAAAAAAAAACCCCATGCTCAATAGTCGACTGGCAATGGGTTAATAATGATGACGATGTTAAAATATAAACCGTTTGTCTGTGGTGGGGTTTTTAATATCTCTTGTCCATGTGTTGCAGAGAACACATACAAGCTGCCGTGCGGGCACGTGTTCCACGAGTTCTGCATCCGCGGCTGGTGCATCGTGGGCAAGCGGCAGACGTGCCCCTACTGCAAGGAGAAGGTGGACCTCAAACAGATGTTCACCAACCCGTATCCTTTACTACAGCCCTAAAAACTCAGCTCAAAGACAGAAAAAATTTATTACGATCCTAAAAACTCGACTCAAAGACAGAAAAATTTATTCACGACCCTAAAACTCGACTCAAAGACACATAAATATATTCACGTCTCTAAAAACTCGACTCAAAGACAGAAAAATGTATTCACGACCCTAAAAACTCGACTCAAAGACAGAAAATGTATTCACGTCTCTAAAAACTCGACTCAAAGACAGAAAAATGTATTCACCTCCTTAAAAACTCGACTCAAAGACAGAAAATGTATTCACCTCCTTAAAAACTCGACTCAAAGACAGAAAAAATGTATTCACAACAGATTATTGACTCAGGAGTTTTCGCGAGTTTTCTAACACTAGTTCATTATGCTATCCAAATCAATTTTATTTGCATAAATGTAGGTTAAAATAGTTATTACAAATTCGTCTTGGTATCACCACATTTGGCATGGAATGGCGTGCAAATTAGAGTCCACAATATTACCTACTCAATTTTAAATCAAAAAATTCCTTAAGCTCATAAAAATTGTGCATGTTAAGCCATTTAAATAGTTCAGTTTTGAATCTGTTTAAAGGCAATAATTTGATGTTATTAGGGATTTTGTTAAATATATTAATACACAACATGACACAATTTTTTACAAAATACTTAGTCCTAGGTATATAGTTCAAAACTAAATGATCAGGATTTCTATTGCTACGAGCATGATCATAATATGTATTGCTTGCAGTTGTAAATAATGTCTTGTGCTTTTTAGAACTAGAACCACGGTTGCTAGAACCATGGTTCTCTAATTCTAAGAACAAATTAAATTCTATTTATAATGTTACTAATTATTACCCTAGATGGCGTTGTCTTGTGTTGTCTCCCAGTATTGAGGTAAACTAAAACAAAAAAATGCTTTATTGTAGCCAAAGGTTTGGAATACTCTTCCGCGATCTGTTTCTTGCAATCCGGGTATCATTAATACAAGAGTGAATAAGCATCTTCTAGGTAAACGCGTCCCATTTTAGGCCACATCATCACTTTCCATCAGGTGTTATTGTGATCAAGCGCTTGCCTATAATGAATTTCAAAAAAAAAAAACAATTATATTCCTCAACCTACTGTTCAGTTGGGATCGTCCCCACATACTCTACGGCCAACTTCTTGACTGGGTGAGATGGTTGGTTGCCTGGCAACCGCTAGTATTGTTCATGGCACAAGGTATCAACTGGGTGCTTGGACTTGAATGAAGAACCACGCTGCGAGAATTCCAAGCCGCGAAAAAAGGAAGTTGTGGACCGTATTGAACGAATTATGAGGAGTTTACTCGTAGCACGCTCTATACAAACGTAAAATAAGGCTAATGAAACTAGATAAAGAATGTAAACAAATAACATTTCAGTCATGACATGACTGAAATTAGAAAATTTCCAAAATGTTCCCTGTGTGTATTGTAAATATTAACAGCACTAAAGGAACTCGATATAGCAAGCGCCCGGGCGCTGCGAAGACGAACGTATAGCGCCATAAAGAAAGCTAAAAGCTAGTTGTATTTTGTTTCATAGCGTCATTTTTTCTAATATAAAGGAATATTAGCCATGTTAATCATGACTAATATTTCCCATTTCCCTCCAATTAAGCGTAAAGCTTGTTTTAAAGTAGGTACCACAATAGTGCAACAGATGGGGTTTGAATGAACCGCTGACCTTTCAGATTTCAGTCCACTCCTTAATCGTTGAGCTATTGAGGCTCTTAAATTCACAGTACTCAGTCCTCGCGCCCCGGGCGCTTGCTATATCCAGTTTCTTAAGAGTTCCATGTAAGTATTTATTACAAATATTTAATAACTGAAATGTTGTCGACCTTGTCTATTTTTTTTTACTGTGTTATTTTGTTGTTACATATTAATTATTTTTATGTAATTTTTATTTTGAAGTTTCTAAGATAATAGTGCGAAACTAAATAATTATTTAATTTAGAGACAAACTGTATACAAAACAATTTATTAGATGAAATATGAATATATACCTGTTATATGAATGCGAACGGTAGTTAGTTAGTTGGTTTGTCCTTCAATCACGTCGCAACGGAGTACCGAGTCGACGTGATTTTTTGCATGGTTATAGTAGAAGCCCTGGAAAATGACAGGTTATTTTTTATCCCAGAAAATCGAGGAGTTTTTACGGAATTTTTCAGGAGAATAATTATCCGTTTCCAAAATGTAAGTTATCTTTGTGTCTTTCCTCAAAATCGCTTGTGATCGTCGGTTAGTATTTACATATAACTAGGCGATACCCGGGACTTCGTCCGCGTGGATTTAGGTTCTTAAAAATCCTCTTCGATTTTCCGGAATAAAAAGTAGCCCTGACTAATTCTATTGTATGCAATATCTAAAGTAATATGACAGCCCTTAATCTAATGCTATCTTTTTCGTCAAAGATTATTATGAAAAGGATAGCACTAGATTTATAGGCCTGCTTATTTATAGAGATTGTGTACAATAGAATTTGCCACTATATCAAAGATCACGTCGATCCGTTGCCCCGTTGCTTGTTGAAGGAAACCAACAAACAAACACGCTTTCGCATTTATAGTATAGGTAATGTTCTGTGCTTTCTGGTTTATCTACAGTTTTCACTTTGTGACGCAAAATGTAAGAATATGTCTCTATATGTAAGTTATGCAGTATTGTATAAATGACATAATAATAGTGTGTAAGCGTCGTGTGTGTGTATCGTTGAATCGATTTGTATATTATTTATTTTGTACAGAATAAACTTGATTCAATATTTTCGTTACATTTGGTCGTTTTCTTTATGATTTTTCATAGAATCGTGGCCCTTCCCACAGTCTGTAGTTAAAATCTGTCAGTTCTAATCAGTGGATAGTATCCTATTACTTACTTATGGCCTCAATAGCTCAACGGTTGAGGAGCGGACTGAATTCCGAAAGGTCGGCGGTTCAAACCCCACCCGCTGCACTATTTTCGTACCTACTCCTAACACAGCTTTGCGTTTAGTTGGAGGCCCCATAGACTTATATATTTGGGAGGCCCCCATGTATGTAAAGGAGCTAGGATTCAGCTTAGCAAACTAATTAATTGTAAATCTATGCAAACTTTTCAAGAGAATCATCATGAAATTCGATTAGGCATTCGAATTTTCAATCAACGTCAAACGAACTTCAAAATCAAATCAAAATGAACAAATTTTTATCCGTATCCAAAATAACGTAAATCCGTAATATTTTTGTACAAAACTTAAAAATTTTAGTCGTCCAATTGTAAGAAACTACCAAGTTAAAGAAAACTACAAAATGTTAAATGGAACTCTTCGATACTGCAGTCACATAAGATGTTTCAACCCTGTGATTGCTGTAACTAACAACGGGTTTCTCGAGGCTGCTACTTTATTTGGTATGATATATTTTCTATCTAGTCTCCTTTTTAACTCCTAAACGCATCCCCAACCTCACTTCAAGAAGCCCTCAGGAACCTGGGCGGTCTATTCGGCTTCTGGAGCGAGCTTGGATGGCTGGAATGAAGACTTCGGCGGGGACGGGCAACGCACGCACAACAAACAGAAACGTTTAAGGGTCTGACCGCGAAATTTAAATTTAATTTGGTTTTTCGCTATTTGTAAACTAATACGACGAAGTACCTTATGGCATTCTAATAGCGCCAATGGGCAGTACCATCTCCATAGGTTTAAGTTGGTACCTATATAAAAATCTTAGTTGAAAGTGTACACTGTCCAGTTTAAGAAATTTAATAGTTTAGAGAGTTCGGAAAACCGGTAGTGGCATGGAAAAATCCCTACAAGAGACCTATATGTCCAGCAGTGAATATCTATGGGTGGATGATGATGAATAAGAAGCTCTTATTAAGTCGCTTTTCCATGATCCAACCTGGGGCTCGAACCCGGGACATGGTCCAAGCAGAATAAGCTAGCCACCAGACCAACGAGGTACAGTCAAAGGCCATAAGTCATTTAGCACCTATATGATCATACTAGAGGATGCCCGCGATTTCGTCCGTATGGATTTAGGTTTTCAAAGATCCCGTGGGAACTCTTTGATTTTCCGGGATAAAAAGCCTATGTCTATCCCCGGGATATAAGCTAACCCTGTACCAAATTCCGTCAGAATCGGTTAAACTGTTGGGCCGTGAAAAGGTAGCAGACAGATAGACAGAGAGACACACTTTCGCATTTATAATATTAGTATGGATTCACGTGGTAAGCACATGCGTTAGGTGTGCGTGGCGTGTTTATAGAAAAGGTCATAAATGCGACAGGTTTTTGATGCAATAGTTTCGCGCAATTGCTCTTACTCGGATTCTAAGGCCGACCGTACAATACCTAGTTGTTCATTAAGGCTAATGTCATTTCTATCTCTCGTACAGGAAGTTTAAGAAACTATTCAAACAAGGGCGGTTGCTGCAAAGACATAGCCCCGACTCAAGGCAAGAACGTAGAACCGTGGCCCAAGACTGACCCGATGGCGTCCGCGTGGCGCCCAGAGTGCCCCTGTGAGCCCCAACCGCCAAATTATGACCCCTACAGGATCAAAGTACCAGATGTTGTCGTTCCACCGCTTCCTCCTAGCAATGCGAAGGTAAATGTTAAAACTCAGTAGGTAGGTAACTCTTGTACATACAAAAATTATTTTATTCAGATATATAAGTTAGCCCTTGACTACAATCTCACCTGGTGGTAAGTGATGATGCAATCTAAGATGGAAGCGGGCTAACCTGGAAGGGATATGACAGCTTTAATTAAGCCCATACCATACTCCTTTGGTTTCTACACGGCGTCGTACCGGAACGCTAAATCGCTTAGTGGCGCGGCTTTGCCGGTAGGGTGGTACTAGCCACGGCCAAAGTCTCTCACCAGACCAGATAATTAAAAAATTCTAAGCCCCTTGCTGGAAATCAAACCCGGAACCTCCCACTAATAAGACCGCGCTTACCACTGCGCTAGGGAGGTCGTTAAAATATTGTACATCGACCTTTAGAAAGGGATTTCGGCGTCGTAGAGCGTTGTCTCTATCACTCATACCTATGTGACGTTTTGTCGGTCTCAACGACAGAGACAACGCTCTATGAAACAGCTATCTCTTTCCAAAAGTCGAAGTACAATATTTCCTACCGGTTGCCTGTACCTACCAAACTAACGGCCGAAACTAAATCACACTAATATTATAAAGGCGAAAGTTTGTATGTGTGTGTGTGTGTGTGTGTGTGTGTTTGTTACTCCTTCACGCAAAAACCACTGGACGGATTTGGCTGAAATTCAGAATGGAGATAGATAATATCCTGGATTAGCACATAGGCTACTTTTTATCCCGGGAAATCAAAGAGTTCCCACGGGATTTCAAAAAATCTAAATTCACGCGGGCGAAGTCGCGGGCATCGGCTAGTAATAAATAATAAATAATCAGTGCATCCGTTATAGTATTATAAGACTACCGTGAAAGCTTTGCCCTTATGCCATTGCATATTTCAACCAAGATGGCAGAAAGATTGCGTATTAAAATTTTTGTTACTTTCTCAAACAAAGTTTGCCAGGATACTCTTGCGACATCTTTAAACTTTAATCGTAAAATAAGTGCGTTAGACGAAATCAGAGCCCGTAAAATTTAATTTCTAATGAAATCCAGCTTGTGCTTTCTTCATCAGTGGACGGTGCTGTGGCAGACCTCGCACTCGGGTCCACCGGGAGACCAGCAACATGGTCACGGACCTTACCAAAATTATCCGGACCAAAATCCACACGGCCAAGAAAAACAAAGCGAAGAAGACCCTCCTCCCAGTACGGGATTTTTTGGGTTCTTAAAGGGTCTGTTTGGGGGTAAAGCGAAATCGAAAGGAGAAGGAGAGGTTTCTATGGTCGGGAAAGAGAGAACTATATGGCACTTTGGTAAGAAAACTTTCCTAATTATAACTTCCAGGAGAAAAACCCAAGAATTAATGCAGAAATCTGAAAAGCACTTAACATCGTTAATTAACAAAATCAAGGGGGAATTCGTCAAACGCACTTAAAAATGACTTTAAAACTCCCTCATTTATCAATCCTGAACTTCGACAATTCTTTGGCAGGAGACACCGAGCGATCCAAAAGACTTGTTCAAAACTTCCGCTGCCTTTGAGAACACTGCTAATTCAATGCTAGATTTGTTCCACAATTCTCCCGTTCTACACCCCGATTACTGGAGGGAGAGTGAGAAACTCCCTTCCGCACCTCAGGATGTACAAAGTTCGTTGCCAAGGCTTGGCTATCATGGGAAAAACAAGTACAAATACGCTTTCCACGAACCGTGGAAGCCATTGGATAGACTGACATTACTCTCTCAAGCTGAAAAAGAAGAGCTTGAATGCCAAAAACAGGAGCTTGAGCCAGAAGAATTTACAGAAACTGAGAAGTGTTGACGGAATGTTGTTAAAAATACGGGCTCTGATTTGAAATAAAAAAATTAAATTTAAGTTTATTTTTAATATCTAAAGATGTCGCTTGAATGAATAAATAAATACATTTTTTAATTCTTAGTTTTTCTTTTATTAGAGGCGAAAGCCCAAGCCAAAACCTTCTTATATTCTAGACTGGATCATACGCCAGAAACTTTATCAATTTTTTTTTCGTAAATTACCTAAGGGACAAATAAGTAGGCAGAAAATACAGATGGGATCGAAATTATTTGAAGAATAAATTCTAAATAGAGCCTAATTCTAATTCCTCTGAAACTCAAGCACTTTCTATTTTGAGTTTTTTTCTTCACCATTTAATAAATTAAAGATCCTTGTTATAATTGATCAATCAATCAATCAGCCTGTTTGCGTCCACTTCTGGACATAGGCCTTCTCAAGAGCGCGCCACCATACTCCGTCTTCCTCATTCATCCCACTAACTTCTTAAGGTCGTTACTAATTGGTTAGAAACAATTATTGTAAATCCATCCCATGTGTCTGCACCTTATCAAGCCTGTCTTTTTAAAAAAAAGATAGGTAGGTAAGTTCTTCCACCAGTTTGAGGTTTAAAATTTTTACAAGAATCAGCCAGGAGCTTGATAGGCTCTCTATAAAAAATTGTCTTTGCAAATGGAACGATGGAGTTCAACGCGTACCAAAGGAGTTTGCGACAAACGTACAAACAGACAGACAGACAAGAAAGTGATCCTATAAAGGTTCCATTTTTCCTTTTGAGTTACGGAACCCTAAAAAACAATCGGCAGAGTGCTCGATAGGTTCTCTATAAAGAATTGCCTTTGCAAACCACACAGCCCATGATGGAGTTCACCCGTACTAAAGGCGTTTGTTGCGACAAACGGACAGACAAACAACAAAGTGATCCTATAAGGGTTCCGTTTTTCCTTTTGAGGTATGGAACCCTAAAAAAGAATCAGCAAGGTGCTCGATAGGTTCTCTATATAGAATTGCCTCTGCAAACCTCACAGCCCATGCTGGAATGCACGCGTACAAAGGGACCCTGTTCCGTAAAGCCGGTACCAGACCCTCCGCCGTGCCCTCCGCCGCCGCCGCCTCCCTTCCCTTGGATATACGTCTGGTCCGTGCTATCGTTCTTCGGACTTATGGGATTGGTAAGTCCATGGTAATCTTTATAGTTGTAATACAACCTGTCATATTAAATGAAAGTCAATGTAGTTATTTGCTAGTTAGTATTTATATCCACAAAGGTTTCTACAAGTACTAGGTACCTAATGGTACCTAGAACCAACCTACTTAATTACCTACAGCCTAAATAAATGAGCAATGAACACAAAAGTTTTTTTACAGATATACCAGTTATTTCTATGGAAGGATGAGCATGATAGATTCAATGCGCGCGTTGTGACTTGTAAGTTTTTGAAAAATTTATCAACATGCATGAAGAGTATGTTCCTGCGATAGTGGTGCGGTGCGGGAGGGGTGTGCCGTGTGATGGAGTGACTCGAGAGCTCAGTGATTGGTCAACTTGTGACAACTGTCACCCTCCCGCATCGCTCCACCCTCAGAATAAACAAGGCGATTCTAAAATCACAGTTCACGACAGTAACAAGATGTCGAGGCTTTACCTCGACACTGGCGGGCGTCAAATGTTACCTACATTTGGCACTAGGTAGGCTATGAAACGACTAGTAGCGATTTCACGTCATCCCTAGCCTACTACTTATTTGACAGATGTCGATTCAGGATAAAAAACCGGCCAAGTGCGAGTCAGACTCGCGCACTGAGGGTACCGTACTCGGGTATATTTTCCAACATTTTGCACGATAAATCAAAAACTATCATACATAAAAATAAATAAAAATCTGTTTTACAGGTCTGTGTATAGGTAAAGCCCTTTCATATGATACCCCACTTGGTATAGTTATCTTACTTTGAAAATTGAAACACATTTTTTTTTTAAAGATGTAACCACAAATTCGCGGTTTTCAGATTTATTCCTGTAGGTGTGCTATAAGACCTACCTACCTGCCAAATTTCATGATTCTAGGTCAACGGAAAGTACCCTATAGGTTTCTTGACAGACACTACAGACAGACAGACAACAAAGTGATCCTATAAGGGTTCAGTTTTTCCTTTTGAGGCACGGAACCCTAAAAACCGAGAGTTTCCTCACTCTACTTGAACAATCTGGCTTACTGCCACAGGAGCCTACTCAGCATATGTATCCCTATGTCTTTTTTGTCCTAATTTTAACGGCCAGTTTTCATAAAGGGCGCCCTCGACGGAAAATAAGGCGTCCGTTCCACAGCGAAGACCTCCCTGCGTGTGTGCAGTACCTTATCATAGGCACCGGTGCTGCCGGCTGGGCTGCCTACCGCGCCATCATGGAACACGACAAGACTGCGAAGGTGATGCATCTCCTAATACTTGCTTCCCACGGTGCGTGATAGGGACGGATACAGACCAGCCCGCACTGACGCGACGCACATAGTCCGTGGTAGCGTAGATACGTCCATTGCTAAGCGTCCGATCCGAGCGGTGACTTCAAAATGACTTCGAATCTTAAGACCCACATAGAATGACACACACCGGCGGAAGAGCTTTGTGCGTGGTGCGTGGGTGTCCGCCCGTGCGTGATTAACCGCAGAATCACGCACTGTGGGTAGCTGGTATTACATGTAGGGTTTAATACAAGATTTTACATGTCACCATCATATCATCCTGTGGACATCCACAGTTGAACATGATATTTCCATTAGAGCACTACCACACCCTCCCTTGCCTTCTCATCCATCAGCTTCCCAGCACTTTATATTGCCAAAAACAATTGGGACATGCCGTGAATCGAACCTTGGATGGGGAGACTAGACTATTACTGCATTTTTGAAGCTCATTAGATCCTATGGCGTTTTTTTGCCAGAGCTAGGCTATTAAATTAATAATCATGCATGCTTACACAAATATGTAAGATGGGTTTCAATCAAGCATATTTTAGGTTTTCTTCATCACAAAAGAGGACTGCCTGCCTTACAACCGCATGCCAATGTCGAAACATATGTGGTGGAACCATGACCCCCCTGATATGAAGAAGCTGAACTACGTTGAAGACTTGAAGAGGAAGACGTGAGTTTTTGTCATATTTGATAGAGTTCAGTTTTGACATCTTGTGGTTAGGTGAGTTTGGGAAATAATACGTACTAAATACTGTGTTATATAAAAACTTCAACCAAAAATCTCATTCGCAATGCAAAGGAATTTTGTTTACAAGCTAAAGGTATAAATAGGTACATAAATGACAGTAAGATGAAAACAACTGAATGCTAACCTATACCGCACATCATACATCATCAGAGATTTTTTCCTTTACATGTGCTATAAGACCTACCTACATGCCGAATTTCATGATTCTAGGTCAATGGGAAGTACCCTGTAGGTTTCCTTGACAGACATGACAGACTATAAAGGTTCCGTTTTTCCCTTTGAAGTGCGGAACCCTAAAAATGAAGAAACAAAGTTTTCAGGATGTACTACGCCGATTGCAAATCCTTCATGGATCCGATAGCGTTCTACCGCAAGAAGACTGGCCCGGCGGTGTCCGTGGCGACAGGCTGGTGCGTGCTGCGCGTAGACGCCGACGACCACGTGGCCTGGATCAAGACCTTGTGCGGGGAACAGCCGATGTACTACGAGAGGTGTCTTATGGCCGTTGGTAAGTGTCTTGAAAGTCAGTACCTTTACCTTAGTGTAGGAGAAAGGCTACCATCAAGCATTGATTCAGAAGGTTTCTCACGCACGCCACCATCCTGATGATATCAAGATTCAAGACCTTGTGCGGGGAACAGCCGATGTATTTATTATGAGAGGTGTCTTATGGCTGTTGGTAAGTGTCTTGGAAGTCAATTTTAAGGTACCTTGACTTGCGTGTACGAGAAAAATTGACAAGGATAACTAAAGAAGGATTGTCAAGACTCAAGAATACCGCAATCCTGGTCCCTGAGTATGTCTCTGTATGTGCGAGGAACAGCTGATGTACTACGTAAGGTGCCTTATGGCTGTCGGTAAGTGTATTGAAATTTACGGTTTTTGTTCTCTTGAAAGTACCTTTACTTTGTCACGGACTCCACAAACCTGAAGATGTCATGTGTTCTGGATCAAACACCTTGTGCGAGGAACAGCCGATGTACTATGAGGTGTCTTATGGCTGTTGGTGTCTTGAAAGTCCTTTACCTGAGTGTACGAGAAAGGCAATCATCAAATCATTCGTACGAAACTTTTCTGCTGATCGCTTCTGATACAAACTGCTAAAGTACCTATGGTCAAACAATTCCTCAAACACTCTCCTTTATAAAGGCGTTACACACAAAGAGAGTTTATAGCTCTGCGGTGCTCTCGGCTTTCCAACTTACACTTACAAGTTGGGTCTTAACTCATAACATTGATTATCCACAGGAGCAAAACCCAAGAACCTGGACATATTTAAATCAGCTCCGAAGTTTGTAAGAGAGCGCGTGCAAACGCTCCGCACCATCCGAGACCTGGAAATGGCGTACCGCAAGGTGAAGGCGGCCAAACACGTGGTCATACTGGGCGGCGGCTTCCTGGGCAGCGAACTGGCCTGGTATCTGGCCAGGATGAGTAAGATATTATAAACCAGCTACAACAGCGATGCAGAGAGATATGCCCCTACAAGGGATCTATGCCCAGCAGGAGCGTCTATCCTTGATAGAGCGGTTGAGCGGTTGATGATGATGATACCCGACTGATTTGGCAAAAAAATACCCTTTTGGCTTTTGACTTTTGACTAAGCTCTACCCGTCTAATTTTGGACCCGTCTGGGCTTCTTTTTAATGGGCTTCTGTTAGTAACGCGGCGCCAAAGACACTGACGCTAAAATCTCTCCGTACTCCAGAGGATTATCTGGGCAAATCACGAAATGCTGACGTTTGGGCCTCGGCTATGACCTATCATCAATGATCTATGATGGTGACCTATGATGATCTATGATCGATGTATCTCCCCAGGCAAGGAAGTACAGCGTCACGACGACGAAGAAGAACAGCCCATTGAATTCGTCCAGATGGTCAAAGATAAGGGGATCCTAGCGGGCATTCTGCCCGAATACCTCGCCGAGTGGGCGGCTGAGAAGATCAAAGGCGAAGGTGTAACCGTAATGCCCAAGAGTAAGATATATTTTACTTTACGAAGTGTAGAAAAATATCCGACCATAACTTTTTTTAACCTTTAAAAATTAGGTCTTAAACTTAAATTCTTGGAAAAGATAGTCTATGTCTAGCATAGACATAATCGCTCGTTCCCACTAGTTCAACTGATTAGTTCAACCATTGAACCAGTGGGATGGTAATTATCAGCGACGTCTTATCAAATGTTAAAACCCTCGCTTAGTAAGGGAGCTTGTATGAAATACATGGATGTAACGTCATAAACATCTGATCTGACGTACCTAATTTGATATAGTTTTGTTGATAAATCGATAATTTAAAATGGTTAGCATTGGGGAGCAAACAGAATGATTCAAATAGTTTATGTTTATGCTATCCTTATATGTCAGCCTATTGTTACAATAGATTGAATTGGGCTCATGTTCATGTTTCTTGGCACGTAGGTATGATTTGAACGTAATCTTTGAAAGAGTAGGTAATTTAAAATTGTCTCGGTAAACCTTGTTTTACTAAGCCCATTGCTTCAATAAGTCAAACGAAAGTTTATACTTACCTACTTAGGTTGTGTTTTGTGGTATTTTTTTTTTAAATTCTTACCTTAAATAGTGGTAAACTAGGTTACCTTGAATCCTTGACAAAAAGTAATGGACGGTAAAAATAAACAGCCGGACCGTGCCATTCTAAATAGAACCTTTGCAGTAAAAATGCAAAATGTAGAGCAATGTGAATCCTCAATTGCAGCTCAAGTATATGACGCGTTCCAGTCAGAGGACGGGCGGCTCCAGTTGACCTTGTCTAACGGATCTTCACTAGTCACTGATTATGTTAGTAACATTTCACAAACTACGAGCTTATTTTGCTTTTATAATACAGGGTGCTTATTTTTCTATAATAAATGCAGGATGTTATCAGAACGCAAGCAAAAACGAAGACAAGTGATAGTACTGATGACGATTAATGATAAGTAGATATCGGAATATATGCATGTTGCATATTTTATTACTTTTTAGGGTTTCGTACCTCAAAAAGAAAAAAGAACTCTTATACTTTATTGTCTGTCTGTCTGTCTGTATATAGGGTAGGTACTACCCGTTGACCTAGAATCATGAAATTTGGTAGGACCTACCTGCCAAACAGGTCTTTATAGCACACGTAAAGAAAAATCTGAAAATCATGAATTTATGGTTACATCCCATCCCAAAAAAAATTAAAATATGATAAAAAAATTACCCGACCGGAATACCCACTAAACCCCAGCGGTGCTCTTACACGCAGTTCTTGACAGACACAACAGACGAACAGACGGACAGACAGACAGACGGACAGACAGACAGACAACAAAGTGATCCAATATTGGTTCCGTTTTTCCTTTTGAACCTTAAAAATGGCGCCAAATTTTAAGTCCTATCCAATAACGTCACTTGACGTAGAGAGGTCATTTTTCAGCTTAACAATATGCTTCTTAATCTTACCACGAAAGCTCATGGGTTTTTCCGTCCAGGTGCTGGTGGCACTAGGCGCAGAGCCGCGAGAGGAGCTGGCTGAACCGTCATTCCTGGAGCTCGACCGCGTGAACGGCGGGTTCCTCGTCAACACGGAGTTGGAGGCTAGAACTCATCTGTATGTGGTGGGTAATATTGTAAATTAATTAGTATTATAAATAAAATAAAATAAAAATATTTCTTATTCAATTAAACTTTTACAAGTACTTTTGGATCGTCAAATGCATCTACCACTGGTTCGGAAGAAAGAAACCAGCAGGAAACTCAGTGGATACTCTTTTCACGTTATGTATGAAAGTAATCATATAGTACAAAATGCCTGAAAGTTCTCCATAATGTTCTCAAATGTGTGTGAAGTCTGTGTTGAACAGCGTGGTAGACCATGAACAAAACCGTTCTCATTCTGAGAGGAAACCCATGCTCTGTAGTGAATGATGATGATATATGCGAAAGTATGTCTATCTGTCTGCTAGCTTCTCATGGCCCACCTGTTCAATCGATTCTGATGAAATGTGGTGTAGAGTTAGCTTACATCCTGTCCGTCCTACCTTTTCCTCATAGCCTGACAGCCAGACACAGAATCAAACAGTCCCCACGTGATTCTTAAAAGCCCAACCGTTAAACCGATTTTTCTGAAATTTAGCATGAGATTCAGGTAAGATTTATTTCAGGCCGGAGACGCAGCAAGCCTCTATTCTCAATGGAAGGACACTCGTCTTCGCATGGAGCACTATGGAAATGCGCAGGAACAGGGCTACATTGCCGGAGCCAATATGACCGGCTACTGGACCCCTTGCAATATGGAGCCACACTTCTACTTCCGCCTCGGTGATTCTTTGGACGTGGAGGTCAGTTACACAACATATAGTCGGATTACGCAACAAAGTTTTGCGGTGTGGTTTATGAAGCGGGTTATATTGAGACTTCTCTGACGAATTAAGGCGTTGAAGACCCCAGGTTACCTAAGCAAGCAAGTTAGCTTAAATTACTGAAGCTTAAGTATCAATGGACAGGTCATGAAAGTTGTAAGACTTTGACTTCTGATTTGTCTTGTCATCACCGATAACGAATTTTATACGCTATATAATATGAACGTAAAGTTTGTGGCATAATGTTATTGGTTTAAGTTTGGTTTGATAAGAAGCTATAAATTCTAGTTACCTTAATTAAAAAAAAAAAGATTCCGACGAATTGAGAACCTCCTCTTTTTTTAGAAGTCGGTTAAAAACTAGAAATTAATTTACCCTGGTAATGCGATTGTTATAGTTATCGTGTACTAAATTGCAAGAGGATTTTGCAAACGTCTCTTGGAACCTTGGTTCATCCATACTAATATTATAAATGCAAAAGTGTGTCTGTCTGTTTTTCTGTCTGTCTGCTACCTTTTCACAGCCCAACAGTGTAACCGATTCTGACGAAATTTAGTACAGGGTTAGCTTATATTCCGGGGACGGACATAGGCTACTTTTTATCCCGGAAAATCAAAGAGTTCCCGCGGGATTCCTAAAGACCCATCCACTTAACCGAT
Source organism: Maniola jurtina (assembly GCF_905333055.1). Taxonomy (NCBI): domain Eukaryota; kingdom Metazoa; phylum Arthropoda; class Insecta; order Lepidoptera; family Nymphalidae; genus Maniola; species Maniola jurtina. The sequence goes on from NC_060049.1 coordinate 599,475, forward strand.
TTGTATGAAATTTGGTACCGAAGTAGCTTGCGTCCGTGTAATCCAAATAGGCAACTTTTTATCCCGGAAAATCAAACAGTTCCCACGAGATCTACAAAAATCTAAATCCACGCGGACGAACTCGCGGGCATCCTCTAGTATTTTATAACGGCTTATTTCGACATGGCCAACATATGCAATCGTTCAAGTTTATGTTATAAGTCAAGAAGTTATAGATACGGACTCGACAATCCTTCGATATCGGATCTCCATTTCGACAGATTAATGAGGATACTGTTACAGCCGATATAGATCATAAAATGGCTTCTCTATCAAATGGGAAGGACGGTTTGAGGATTTGTTTCGACATTTTCCCGAGTGATGATCACTATTGGCGATTGTGATTTGTCATCTGGAGATACTCGTGAAAAACCGGCCAGTTAGACTCGCGCACCGAGGGTTCCGTACTCGGGTATTTTTCCGACATTTCGCACGATAAATAAAAAACTGTTATGCGTAAAAATAAATAAAAATCTGTTTTAGAATTTATAGGTAAAGCCCTTTTATATGGATGACCTACTTGGTATAGTTATCTTGATATGAAATTAAAAACTCCCAATTTTCCTCCCTTTTTTAATTGAACTAAAAATATTTTATATTCCAACTATTTTGTCCACTGCTGTACATATACAACTATTCTAAATTTCATTTCATTAGCTTTAATAGTTACTGAAATAATCGACTGTGACAAACAGACGGACAGACAGACGGAAAAAGTAACGTCAGCAAGGGTTCCCATTTTTACCATTTTGGTACGGAACCCTAAAAAAAATGATAGGGATATGTTTGAAGGGTGTGGGCGAAGTGGGCGCCTGCATGCCCACGGTGGCGCTGTTCAAGCCGTGTAACGAGGCGAGCAAGCCGCAAGCGCCGCCAGCCGGCGAGGGAGACAGGCCGTGCTTCAAGAAGTAAGTGCCAAGCTAACTGTCCAAAACCATGGACCAAACCAAAAAATTGTTAACCCCCGACCCAAAAAGAGGGGTGTTGTAAGTTTGACGTGTGTATCTGTGTATCTGTCTGTGGCATCGTAGCTCCTAAACTAATGAATCGATTTTAATTTAGTTTTTTTGTTTGAAAAGTGGCTTGATCGAGAGTGTTCTTGGCTATAATCCAAGAAAATCGGTTCAGCCGTTTGAAAGTTATCAGCTGTTTTCTAGTTACTGTAACCTTCATTTGTCGGGGGTGTTATAAATTTTTAATTTACACTTGTTTATCATATAGTTCAGGCATTTGGTGCTCAAAAAGGGGGTTACCTGGAAAGTTTTCCGGAAGTTTTGATAATTGGTGGTTTTATAGATTTCGACGAGCTCTTTCCGAATTCTCATTTTGCCACCTCGTATCTTTGCCGTTCGCGCCGCCATCTTGGAAAAATGGCGTGCAAAAAAAAAATAGAGTCGATCATAAGCCTTCACTTAATAAACACGTATATACAACGCCGTCTCCGTCATTAATCCACCAACTAAAGAAATATTATATTTCAGTGCGTTTAAATAATAAAATATCACTTGGTTTCACTGTGAAGGAAAACATCGAGAGAAACCTGCATGCCCGAGAGTTCTCCATAATGTAATCCAAGGTGAGCGAAGTCTGCCAATCCGCACTTGACCAGCGTGGTAGACTTTGGTCATAATGATAATAATAATAATTATGATGGTACTAGCCGATGCCCGCGAATAAGTTTTTGAAAATACCCGCGGAAACTCTTTGATTTTTCGTGATAAAAAGTAGCCTATCTCACTTTCCAGGTCTTTAAATAAGTAACTAGGTACCCATGCAAAACATCACATCAATCCGTTGCTCCGTTGCGACGTTATTGAAGCACAAACAAACAAACCAACAGACAAACACACTATAATATTACGGCTTGTAGTGGGTAGTGATTTAATTTATTACACAGGGCTGACGAGTACAAGAACAGGTACAAAAGAGGCTTGCTGTTCTACTTGCGAGACGAAACTATAGTCGGCTTCGTGTTCTGGAACCTTCCCCCCGTGGACGACCGATATGAAGTGGCCACCGAGGTAACGGTCATATTTTTTTGAAACCCTTTTGATTTGCTCTGAAACTCTTTGAACTCGAAGGGTTCCCTACCATATTACAAGAAATAACTCACCTGGTTATAGGTACTATACTAGATACTAGCTGCTGTGCAGTTTTTAACTAATACTCCCCTTTCCCCTCTAATTAAGCGTAAAGCTTGTCCCAGGAGTGGGTACGACAATAGTGCAACGGGTGGGGTTTGAACCGCCGACGTTTCGGAATTCAGTCCGCTCCTCAGTTGAGCTATCGAGGTTTTGAGTCTATAGACTATAGTCATACCTACTCGATAAAGAAGTTTCACTTCAAGAAAGTGTTAATTCTGTTGTCAGATCCTCCGCGCTCGTCCATCGTACAAGGACATCAACTTGATCGCGGAGCTGTTCGGGTTCCCGCAGGCCAAGTGCGACTATAGCAACGAGTTGGCTGAACAAGAGTCAAGCCCTTGCATCAAGAAGTGAGTTCTCCTTTTTACCCGACTGCGGCAAAGCCAAAATGAAGGATTATGATTTTAGCTGTCTATGGATGTATGTTTGTTTCCAGATTCTGTGTGTTCCACCGTAGTGCCTAAACTACTGGGCCGATTTTGATGAATGAGGTCTCAATTGAATCGTTGTAAAGGTCCGGGTGACTGCTATAGTTTATACGAAAAAATTTACCTAACGGATGTTACATTCAAAAAAGTGGAGATTTCCAAAAAAAATTTTTTTGCTATTGTATCGAGTGGGAAGTCAAATGAAAGAGGAGAAAATTCTGAGTTCATTCATAAATATAAATGTACTACGACATTAAAATATACCAAGCGACAGAAAAACAATTTTACCATAGTACTTCAATAACTCTTGTATGTCATAATATTATATTCGGTAATAATTTAAATTATTTTTTACTCTTTAGTGTTTGTCATTATTGAAGTCGTTTTTTTTTAAATCATTTCACAAATAGTGGCCCCACTGTATTAAAATATGCTATACCTGGTTAAAATCCTACTGTTTACTAAGCTATTAAACACCAATCGCAAGCAATTTGCTCTTATATCCATTGAGGAGAACTGGTCTCTATCTCCGAAGATATTCATCAGATCTTCACCAAACTAAAGTAGGTCCCCACCTCCAAAGTATGACCTACAAAGCAAAAAAAAATTACTAACATACAGTCGAATAGAGAACTCCTTTTTTTGAAGTCGGTTAAAAAAATGTTTTTGTTGCAGTTGGCGCTTCGCATAAACTACCTACTGTCGGTCTGAAGTTAAATGAAGAGCTAATATAAAGTTTTTTAGTGATCAAAGTTACAAATAAATTGTTGTGTAAAATTATTACTGTGTTATTATTTTAAAAATAATTCTAAAGGATTTGCTAAACACAACGCGTGATTGGCACGGAAACCGAATTTCTTCGCAAAGCCCTAACAAAATATTATAAACCACTTTAACATGGTTTACCATTTGTACGTTTGTAGGATTCTTTAATTCAATTATTAGCTATACAAACCTACGCTTCAATTATTATGTATACAAACCACCTATAGGTGGTTGATATATATAATATTTCAATTATTATACTACTAATATACTATAATAATAATTGAATAATTGAATAATTAAAGCGGTGATAAGTGGTTAAGAAGTCAGCCTCCTATTTGGGGGTCCGCTATTCGATCCCGGGCATGCATCTCTAACTGCAAAAAATTTCAGAACTGAGTTTGAAATCTATAGAGCGAGCGCACTTTGACTTTGCTTAGACTATTAACATGAGACACTATTAAAATGAGACAGCGTTATACCGCTGGCCTAAAAAACGTGCGCTCTATACATTTGAACCTTAGGGCCGGCGCACATATTACGGCGGAGCGCAGCGCAGAGCACTTTTCACAGTCAAAGTATTATCGACATTGTCCTCATTGAAATAATATCTAAAATCAATTGTGCATCTGTGCGGATACTCGCGCATCCCCGCGCGTGCTCGCGCATTCTCTGGTACAAATTCGCGTAATGTGTCACTCGATCAGAAAACTTCGCGGGCATGTTCTGCGCTGCGCTCCGCCATAATATGTGCACCGGTGCGGCCCTCAGTATCCATGACAAAGATCTGACATTAAAAGACTCTTGATTCATTAAGGCCTCATTTACACGAGAGCTTTTTAACGTTAAAAAATCGTTGACGTGTCAGCATAAACTTGGAATACGTCATTTGCATTATTTGGACGCTTTTTTAACGGAAGTTAAAAAAGTTCTCGTGTAAATGAGGCCTGACTGACTCATCAATGCTCAACTCTAAATTTTGGACCTAGAAAGCTGAAATGTAGCACAGAGGTTCCCTGTATAGTGTAAATAAGTAATAAGGCTGGATTTTTTTGAAATTCCCACGGGAGTAGAGCCGCGGGCGATCCCTGGATATTAATATACGTAATGAAATCGTAAGTAGGTTCCTGAACTTTTAATCTTTGTATGGCTTTGGTTCCTGCTTATATGACTTTTTGCGAAATTCATTACTGGAATTGAAAAGTAATCAAGTGAAGCCGTGTAAACAAACATCTACCTACATTCCCATTTCCCTCTCACGTCAGAGAAAATGAAAATATTGCTTGTGTGTGAAAATCGATGTTTTTAGGGTTCCGTACCTCTAAAGGAAAAAAGGAACCCTTTTAGGATCACTTTGTTGTTTGTTTGTCTGTCTGTCTGTCATGTCTGTGAAGAAAACCTATCCATACTTTCTATTGACCTAGAATAAATTTCACAGTCGCTGATGGTTCCTCCCTGTGTTGAGGACAATACGCAGATAAACTTTCAGCTTTTCTATACTAATATTATAAAGAGGAAACCTTTGTATTTTTGTATTTTTGTATGTTTGTATTGAATAGGCTCAAAAACTACTGGACCGATTTCAAAATTTCTTTTACCATTACTTAGAGGGATTCTTCCGAATCCGTATAGGCTATATTTTATCCCGGAAAATAGATAGGATTTTTCGTGGTAGTGTCCACCCGTGCGAAGCCAGGGCGGGTCGCTAGTATAAAATAACGAAGGTCTGGCACGCGTTGGCTCCTAGTCCATGAGCAACCCATCGATAAATATATCGATTGATTATATTAATTTTATACCAGTTACTGTCTAGTACCTACATACCTACCTCATATTTTGAAAAATCGAGCAGTTAAAACAAAGTATGGGCACTATAGCTTTATTTTATCATTTTAATCCAAAAGTTTCTTCTAAACGAATTATAATTTTCCAGCAAGGATCATTAAGTTAATTTTCTTAATGCGCTTTATCTTTTTGAGAGGGACTAACTTTTATAAGTTTTGGCGTGATTTTGTATAAAGGCCCGGAGAAACACGACGCGGATGCGACGTGTCCAACGCGGCTCCTAGAAGTTCTAATACGAGAAACTTTAAGAACTCAAACTCAAAACATTGACTTAAAACTAGCCAATGCCCGCGACTTCGTCCGCGTGAATTTAGGTTTTCAAAATTTCGTGTAAACTCTTTGATTTTTCCAGGATAAGAAGTAGCCTATGTGTTAATCCATTGTGTAAATTACCTCCATTCCAAATTCCAGGCAAATCCATCCAGTAGTTTTAGCGTGAAAGAGTAACAAACGTACACACACATACTAGTAGTGTGATAGTGTGATGTGATATAGTGTGGTAGTTACCGTTGTACACTTTTTGATTGTTAATTTATTGGAGACAAATGGTGATCATTACGTTAACTTAAAGCTACGAAGGATCCAAACGCGCCCTGGTCTGAGAAGAGCCCACAACAAGCTCAGCCGGGTATTCTGTTGGATTCTTGTAAGGAATTTCGCACGCCACGGTACACCCATGACCACAATTACACCTGATGGAAAGTGGTAATGTGGCCTAAAATGGGACGCGTTTACTTAGAAGATGTATGTTCACTCTTGTTTTGAAGATACCCGGATTATAATTGGTAGGAAACACAGCGCTTGCTATCTGTTGGGACCTTAGATACTTATTGTATTAGATTAAGTCTAATCTTGTTTATATAAACTCAGAACTCACTCAGTCCCGGCCGAAACGACCTTCAAATAAAGGATCATTTCCCTTGGTTGATTGAATTAGAGGATTTTTTTAAGTATCAACTCGAGTTATTTCATAGGTAGATAATGTTTTCCTCTGTTAAAGTAAAGTTTAATTTTTTAAACCGCACATAACTCCCTACCTACCTGCCAAATTACATGATTATAGGTCAACAAGAAGTACGTACCCTATAGGTTTTCTTGACACGATAGACGGATAGACGGACAGACAGACAGACAACAAAGTGATCCTAAGTAAGGGTTCTTTTTTCCTTTTGAGGTTTGGAACCCTAAAAACAGCAATATTAGAGCAGCTCTATGCTCGGTATCATCTATCTATATCTATATTCTATACATCTATACATATAATAAAATTGTAGAAAAGTGGTGTCTGTACAATGGAAATATACAAAAAAAAGTAGCAGGGGTTGTTATTATATCGATGCCGAACCCGAAATTGTAATTACCTAATCGGTTCATAAATAAAAAAGTTATGTCAATTTAAAGAATCACGGCGAACATTTTTAACGTACAGAGTACCTACTCGCCTCGCGCCCCGAAAAGTCACTATTCCACGCGAACGAAGTCGCGGGCACAGCTAGTTTAAAAATAATAAAGTTTAAAACAAAATTAGACTTGCTAGTTATAATTTCACCCAGCTATTTACCTACTTTTAGTTTCGTTTAAATGTCTCAGCTGTCGGTAATTGCGGCTCACCGTACGTCTTCCACAAGCGGCATTGTTTTCTGGGACTCAATTAACTCACAATTAAGAAACGTAGAACATTCATTTACACAAGAAAATTACTCGTTTAGATCCAAAGGCACCTAAAGGGAAAGGAAAGAAACCTCTCTAGAAATTATAATATGGAACTTTGAATTAAAAAGGCACGGCTATGTTTAGAACTTTATGCTGAGTCTAACTTAGCTTGCGACAAACAGCAAGTACAATGTTTGGTTTACCTGAAATTCACACCTGTAGGTACTAGTCAACATAGCCGTGGTTTTAGGGGTCCAAATCCACTACGATAAACATATTATATAAAAAGGTAAAAAAGCCTATGTCCGTTTCTGGAATGCAAGATGCAAGCTATCTCTGAAAAGTTCCAAATTTTGGCTAAGAAAATGGGCGGTGATTAAGGTAATTTATGTAGAAATACAGACAGACACAATTTCCCTTTATGTTATTAGTATGAATAGGGATTTTCAGTCTACTTTTCTCATTTAAACGCTGCTTTACAACAATTTTAGGGTTCCGTACCTCAAAAGGAAAAAACGGAACGGAACGGAAACAATAGCCTATGATGGGGTAACTATTACGCTAACCGAAAGAACTAAAAATCTTGGCGTGATATTGGACGGCCATTTATCGTGGGCAAGTCACATTAATGAAGTGAGTAAGCGCATGCACTACTCCCTTCACTCCTTGAAACGTTTGCAGAATTTCCTTCCTCTTAAAACTAAAATCTTACTCGCACAATCTCTTCTGCTTCCTCTCCTAGATTACGCCGATGTCTGCTATTTAGATGCAACCGAGGAGCTGCTTGATAAACTAGATCGCCTTCAGAATTTGTGCATCCGTTTTATTTTCGGATTGCGCAAATTCGACCATGTTTCTCAATTTCGAAATAAGTTAAAGTGGCTCCCTATTCGACTTCGCCGGAATACTCATATTCTCACGCTACTCTTTAAGATTTTAAATTCATCCTCCCCCTCTTACTTGCGTGAGCGCTTCAACGAAGCCGCTCCTCGGGTGATGCCAGTGCGTTCGTGTGTCAAGTTAAACTCACTTGCAGTTCCCCCTTACAACACTATATTTTATGCTAAATCTTTTACGGTACTCGCAACTCGCCTTTGGAACTCACTACCTGACAGTATTTTTAAAAATAACCCTTCCATCAGCACCTTCAAACTTCGTCTGAAACAGCACTATCTTTCCTCTCTGTCATAACATATTGTTTACATATATTTATCGGTATATATTATAAGATATATTTATGACTATAAGTATATATTTATGTATTAAGGTATATATGTTTTTGTAAGTCTATTTTAATATATAAATATTTGTAAGTATATATTATAACATAATATCTACTATATTTATTTTTTATTTTTCATGATTACTGTCTATCTTTGCTGTACCTATTCTACTCCATTTACAACCTCTCGCACTGCCAAGGGTCACTGGTAGAGATCTCTTATAGAGATAAGTGCTTCCCTGTCCACTTTTTCTTTCCTTTTATTTATATTGTTACAACTTTCTGGTACAAATAAATAAAAAAAAAAAAAAAAATTAAAATGTATTTCAATTTTCAAAGTAAGATAACTAGAATACCAAGTGGTGTATCATATTATGAAAGGGCTTTATCTGTACATTCTAAAACAGATTTATATTTATTTTTATGCATAATAGTTTTTTATTTATCGTGCAAAATGTTGGAAAAAATACCCGAGTATGGAACCCTCAGTGCGCGACTCTGACTCGCACTTGGCCGGTTTTTTATTTAAAAAAAATAGGAACTAACCCCGTCAAGGCGAGTATAGTCCCCCTGAATCGAATGTAAAGAAAGAATCAACTCTACGTTAGGTCTTAACCTCAACTTAAGTAAATATACTCTACCTATTGTGATCAATGTTAATCTATACTAATAAATAAAATTGGAGTGTCTGTCTGTAATTTCGAAATAACTACCACATATTAAAGTCATATGGTTATTTGAACGATACCATAACTGAATCACACGTTTTTAAAATTTTTGTCTGTCTGTCTGTCTGTCTGTCTGTCTGTCTGTTTGAAAAGGCTAATCTTCGGAACGGCTGAACCGATTTTAACGGGGTTTTCACATACAAGTAGAGGATTGACCAGGGTTTAGCATAGGCTACTTTTTTAACCGACTTTCAAGAAGGGAGTTGTGTTTTTCTACTTATGTACACTGAAATCTCCGAGATTTCTGAACCGATTTGCGTCATTTCTTTTTTAATCGATAGAGGAACTTTGCAACATTGTTTCATAAAAAAATTTGGATTCCAACTCTTCAACCCTGATGCTGCAGGGGATCTGACCAATCCACGCGTGCGAAGCTGCGGGCATCAGCTAGTTAGGCAAATAAAACAGAATAAGTAAGTAAGTTGTACAAAATAAATAAAATATCCGTTTTATAGGAGAATGTTTAGAAAAGTAATTTGCACATAGTTTTTACAAAGCTTATGTTTAATAAGCTAACGAGGGTCTTGCGGTGTTTTAACTTTTAAATAGTTTATTTTCCTCTCAAACAAGTTAAAGCCGTGTAAACAAGGATTTTCCAGCATTAAAGCTAGTTTTTATTCTCATGATAAAGGAAAATACGCCTGAAACTGAGTCTTTACTGGTCTTTAAGCTTGTATTATGGAACCTTACTTTGAAAAATGTTAATAGGAGCTTAATCTTGTTTTTCAAACTTCCTTTATTCCTTTAAGAAAATCCAAGAATGGGTTAACTACCCATTCTTGGATTTTCTTAAAAGAATAAAGTTGTTAATACCGAGTAGGCTGGTAAGTAGGTTCTTATCAAAAATCAAAGAGATCACACGGGATTAAAAAAACTTAAACCACTCGGACGAAGTCCCGGGCTTCATTCTAATAGATCGATGCATCGCGCACTGTGCAAGTACAAGGTCACAGACCTTTTACTGGACGGAGTATTGTCTTAAAGCGGTCCCCTTTGGCTCGAAGTGATATATAATTATTGGGTTAGGTTCAGCGCCTTTGATGTCACTTAAACTTCAGCAACTTTAAAGGATTACTTAAATTACAAAGGACTTGAGATTAATTGAGTATGACATTTTGCTATATTATAGTCTTACAAACGTTTGCCTATCTGACTGAGAAACTTAATCTGATAACATAATTTGCTATATTTGTTGTTATGCAGTTGTTAAGATAGGTTTTATTTTTTAGTCTGCAATTTACTGAAAATCACACTAATATTCTAAAGGCGAAAGTTTGTATGTGTGTGTGTGTGTGTGTGTGTGTGTGTGTGTGTGTGTGTGTGTGTGTGTGTGTGTGTGTGTGTGTGTGTGTGTATGTTTGTTACTTTTTCACACAATAACTACTAAATTGATTTGGCTGAAATTTGGAATGGAGATAGATAATATCCTGGATTAGCACATAGGCTACTTTTTATCCCGGAAAAGCAAAGAGTTCCCACGGGAATTTTAAAACCTACATCCACGCGAACGAAGTCGCGGGTATCAGCTAGTATGACAATAAAACTTAAAGCTAGCCTTATCTAAGTACTATACAAATCATGCCCGCGTGGAATGGTTCCAAGAATACTGGTTGCATGTCGCGCTGGACAGCCAGGCTGATCCGTTGCGCAAGAAATAAGCCAGCCCTTCTGTCACCTGATGAGGCTGTTAATCGCGGTGACATATCTCGGAAAAATTTTGATGCGATTCATCATTCATTCGTTTATTTTTTAACCCCCGTCTCAAAAAGAGGGGTGTTATAAGTTTGACGTGTGTTTCTGTGTACCTGTGTAGGTATCTGTGTATCTGTCTGTGGCATCGTAGCTCCTAAACTAATGAACCGATTTTAATTTAGTTTTTTTTTGTTTGAAAGGTGGCTTGATCGAGATAATCCAAGAAAATCTGTTTACCCGTTTGAAAGTTATCAGCTCTTCTAGTTACTGTAACCTTCACTTGTCGGGGGTGTTATAAATTTTTAATTTACAATTGTTGCAAATTTGGTTCCCATCCCAAGCATTCGAGACGCTTCGTTACAAAAAACTTAGTTCCCTCAAGATTACCGCCTATAATACTTACACCTACATAATACATGGTCTATGAAGAAATGCTCAACATAAAACTTTTCCATTATAATATCACATAAACAGACAGACGCGAAGAGGACGCATTACTCACGACGCGAGCCCTCTGGGAGTCTACGTGTTGCGCTGAACTTGAGAGCGAGTGCTACGAGTGTTGCCCTACATTATCTCGCTGTGATTTACAATACGTTTACGTAGGGTACGTATTTTTAAGGTTCCGTACCTCAAAAGGAAAAACGGAACTCTTATAGTATCACTTCGTCGTCTGTCTGTCTGTCGTGTCTGTCAAGAAACCTATAGGGTAGTTCCCGTTTACCTAGAATCATGAAATTTGACAGATAGGTAGGTCTTATAGAACAAGTAAAGGAATAAATCCGCAAACCGTGAATTTGAGGTTATATTATACAAAAAAAAAAAAAAATTAAAATGTGTTCACGAAAAATTTAATTCACTAAAACACATATAGATGGCCCATACCGTTATTAACTTGCAGAGTTCTAGATAAAAGTGTTAAGTATATTTTGTATAATGGTACGGAACCCTTAGTGGGCGAGTCCAACTCGCACTTGACCGGGTTTTTATGACAAACTATCACTTACACACGACTTATTTTCCCATAGGTACTTAGTACTTATCTTCTTATTTCTCTAACATACGAAGTTTCTACGTCGCCTGATTTATCTAGAAATGTTGAACGGTTGGGTCTATATATTATGTTATATAAAAGTATGCTCCTAAAAAAGCATATTACACAATCGAAGATTATGTAAATAATAAAAGAGCGTGGATTTGATATGCAGCTCGCTCCAGCGATGCCCTAATAGTAGAGTTAAAATGGCGCCAATGGCGCATAAAAAATTATTTTGGACGGACTGTATATACCATCGATATACATACCTATTTTGAAAATGTAAATACATATAAAATTCAATAAGCTTTTTAGAGCCTGCATTTCACTTTTAAAATAAACCCAAAAAAAAAAAATGTAAAACAAGCAAAACTGGATAATTGAAATCCTAATAGCATGTCAAAGAGGACAAAAACTGAAAAAACAATTTCAAAATTAACCCTTTATAGCGCGGCGGACGTCGGGAACCGTTGACAAAATTGTGTTTTGCAGTTTTGCTTTAAATATAATAGGCTTCCCCAAGCTATTTAAACTTTAAAATCGCTTGGCGGCACGGCTTTGCCAGAAGGATGGTAACTGCGACCCTCGAAGCCTCCCACTAGTCCAGTGAAATTATAAAATTCCAAACCTCTCCCGGGTTTCTAAATTTTAGCAAGACATACCAGGTCAGATCTTTCCGCTCTGCAGATTGCTTTGTGTGTATAGAGACTGCGGACATCGCACTATACAGCGTATATATGAGCCCGAACAAATGTTCACTAGAGGATTTTAAAAACCACCTTGGCAAAATTGAACAGGACATACTAGAAGTACACGGGAAAAGTAAGAGAATTATTATAACAGGAGATCTTAATGCAAAGCATCCCTGCTGGGGCGGAACGCACACAAATAAAAAAGGAGAGGAACTGCTCGAATGGATATATAGACTGGACCTAGTTGTCCTAAATGATGGCAAGCAGCCCACCTGTGTTAGACAGAATGGAAACTCTTTCATAGATGTCACAATTACTAGTGGAATGCCTACAAAAGAAAAAATACTGTGGTCTGTTCTAGAGGAAGAATCTATGAGCGATCACAAATTTATCTTAATTGACATACACAGGACAAGAAGAGGGAACAAACCTAAGTTTAAATATGGAAAGACAAATCTAGAAAAATTCAATAACAACTTTAGGAGTGAGATAGAAAAGGGAGAAATGAACTATGTACAATGTGAAAAAGCTTTAAGCAAGGCATACAAAATTAGTACACCTCGCATAAAATGTGACGATGACTACATGCTCCCATACTGGTGGAATGAGAGTGCACAGAAAAAAAATAAAGAGACAAGGCAGAAAAGAAGGCAATTTCAAAAATGTAGAATTCCAAATGAAAGGGTAATACTGAAAGAAGAATATAGAATCTCTAAAAAAGAGTTAAAAAAGTTCATAGCGGTAGCAAAAGCGACAGCTTGGGACAATATGTGCAGAGGGCTTGAATCTGACATATATGGCGACGCATACAAAATTGTGAAAACCCAAATGCAGATCCCAAATCCAAAAGTTTGTCTATCTATAGAACAAAAAAAGGACATCTTCAAGAGCCTATTCATAACCTCTGTATATGCGACTAGCCCGACAAAAGAAGTGATCCAAAATGTAGACTTTCAAAGCGTTGCTTTTACCCAGGATGAAACAAGTGATAGCGCCAAAAAAATTAAAATAAATAAGGCCCCAGGACCAGATGCTATACCTGCAGAAGTAGTGAAGTCGGCTATCTGTAATAACTTAGAATACTTCACCTGCCTTTTTAACAAACTATTAGAACAAGGAAGCTTTCCTGACAGCTATAAAATTGCAAAGCTCGTACTGATTGATAAACCTAAAAAATCTCAGAACGAACATACGAAGTATAGACCCATCTGCTAAATAAATGTAATTGCAAAGACATATGAGAGACTAGTGAATATCCGGCTAACTCAGGAGATAGAAAAAAGCGGTGGACTGCACAAGAATCAGTACGGCTTCAGACCCGGCAGAACAACTGTTGACGCTGTTGAAGAGGTAATCCATGCAGCAAAAGAAGCTAAGCATAAAAATTTATGGAATTCCCTAATTCTGATCGACGTTCGAAATGCTTTTAATACGGCGACATGGTCGATTATAATTCAGAATCTAAGGGCTCGGAAAATAAATAAATACATAACCAATGTAATTGTGGACTATTTTATAAACCGCCACATCCAACTGGACAGCAAAGTCAGGGTAGAGGTCACTGGTGGAGTGCCACAAGGATCAGTGTTAGGCCCCACCTTGTGGAATATCCTTTACGATGACGTAATGAATATAGATGTCCCGGAAGGAGTTAAGCTGGTGTGCTACGCGGATGATCTGGCGATTTCGGTGACCGCGAATGATGCATTTGAGATGGTGGTAAAAGCAAATGAGACACTACATGCTATCGACCTGTGGATGCGACAGAATAAACTGGAGATCGCACCAGAAAAAACAGAAGCCATCATCTTCAATAGGAGGAAAAATGCTCATAGCATACATTTTGACTGTGGAGGAACAGTGGTAGTCCCATCATCCAGTGTTACGTATTTAGGAGTCAAGCTGGACTGGGGGTTAAACTTCGGCCCGCACATAAAATCTGTCTGTGCGAAGGCTTCTAGGACCGCAGGGGCCCTATGCAAGTTACTCCTTAACACGAAGGGCCCAAGTGACAACAAAAGAAGAACACTGGCAATGGCTACCCAGTCGATAATACTATATGCTGCGCCTGTGTGGGAACCAGCAATGAAGTTCGCAGTGCACAAAAGGCAAATACTAAAAGCACAACGTGTGCTGGCGCTCCGAGTGTGCTCTGCCTATAAAACGGTATCCACGGATGCAGCGCTGGTACTGGCGAACTTAACACCCATCCACCTACTGGCTCTGGAGAGAACGGAGACAAGAAACACAAAAAACCCCGAACAAATTAGAGCCGCGAAAAAGGAAACCCTCGCAAGATGGCAAAAAGAATGGGATAACTCGATTAAAGGGAGATGGACACATTGCCTCATTCCGAGTCTGGAAGAATGGACTAACAGACAACATGGCCGACTATCTTACCGATTGACGCAATTTTTAACAGGGGACGGGGTTTTTATGGACTTCCTCGTACGTATCGGAAAGAGTCAACACGATACATGTTTTTACTGCAGCGAAGTAGATAACGCCATGCACACCATATTTGTCTGTGCGAAGTGGAAGACGGAAAGAGAAAAACTGGTGAATAAAATAGGAGACATTACAGCAGAAAATGTAGTTAAAAAGATGCTAGCAAAAGAAGAGAATTGGATTGCTGTTGCAAAGTACGCCGAAGTAATCATGAAGGAAAAGGAGGAAGAAGAGAAAAGGAGGGAAAGAAGTAGATGAAGGGACAAAAGTGTTGTGCTGTGTTTTAGGCTGCGAGGCGGGCACACAGCCAACAAGGAGACAGCAGGGGTTTTAGCCGGTAAGAGTCCGGCACTACCCAGTGGGTGTCCATGAGGATTTCCCCTGCTGTATAAGAAAAAAAAAAAAAAAAAAAACCTCTCCCGGGAATCGAACCCGGGACCTCTCACAAATAAGACCACAGCACTTACCACTGCGTTAGGAAGGCCGTCGGCGTTCATATTTCTTATTGATGACCTAGTTGAGCCGGAAAGTCCTTGAGTGGAGACCGCGTTTAAGCAAACGTAGTGTGGGACGCCCTCCAGCACGGTGGACCGATGATATTAAGCGGCTGGCGGGGAGTGGCTGGATGAGGAAGGCTGAGGACCGGGTGTGGTGGCGCTCTTTAGGGAAGGCCTATGTCCAGCAGTGGACATCCACAGGCTGATGATGATGATGATGATGACCTAGTTGATGTTTTGTACGTCACGCACTTCATCCCGTATATTTTGTAGGTTTTGCATTTCCCGCGAGGCGCAAATATGGCACAACCTGTAGTACTAACAGTATTATAAGTACCGGCTGCCGTGTAAGTTGATTAGTCCTGTTGCAACCTTGCCTGAGTTTTTCCTAACCAATAAAGTTTAATTCAAAATAAGTGTAAAACTGAACTCGTGCCGTATTTCACCGCGAGGATATTTTTTTAAAGTCGTTAGTAATTGAATTGAAAACACGACTGCCCTCCCTGAAAATGAATAGAACCTACCTTGTGGCTTAAGAGTAAAGCACATAAAAAGTTCCCGGAAATTCCCGGAAAATCGCCAAAATTCCCGCCATATATCCCGCCGTATAATTCCACCACGCCGAGGGGTGTTATAAGTTTGACGTTTGTATCTGTGTAACTGTCTGTGGCATCGTAGCTCCTAAACTAATGAACCGATTTTAATATAGGTAGTTTTTTTAGTTTGAAAGGTTGCTTGATCGAGAGTGTTCCTATAATGCAAGAAAATCGGTTAAGCCGTTTGAAAGTTATCAGCTCTTTTCTAGTTACTGTAACCTTCAAAGTCGGGGGTGTTATAAATTTTTAATTGACACTTGTTTATTTATTATTTGTTTACCCCATACCCAAACAGAGGGGTGTTATAAGTTTGACATGTGTATCTGTGTATCTGTCTGTGGCACCGTAGCTCCTAAACGAATGAACCGACTTTAATTTAGTTTTTTTTGTTTGAAAGGTGGCTTGATCGAGAGTGTTCTTAGCTATAATCCAAGAAAATCGGTTCAGCCGTTTGAAAGTTATCAGCTCTTTTCTAGTTACTGTAACCTTCAAAGTCGGGGGTGTTATAAATTTTTAATTGACACTTGTTTATTTATTATTTGTTTACCCCATACCCAAACAGAGGGGTGTTATAAGTTTGACATGTGTATCTGTGTATCTGTCTGTGGCACCGTAGCTCCTAAACGAATGAACCGACATTAATTTAGTTTTTTTTATTTGAAAGGTGGCTTGATCGAGAGTGTTCTTAGCTATAATCCAAGAAAATCGGTTCAGCCATTTGATAGTTATCAGCTCTTTTCTAGTTTTCCTAAAGGGTTTTTGTGTCGGGGTTTTTCTAAATTTTGAGTTATCACAAAACACTTATATGGTACACTGGTATATTGGGTTTAGTTTTGAGAACAACAGCATAAACTTATTTTTTGTAATCCAATATCGCTGTAGGTACGAATCCAGTAGATCGCAAGAACTTTTTTTGTTCTATAAAACCATCAAAATAATCTGAGCCAGAGAGATGTCATGTTTTAGAAGCTCTATTAATATGACTCATCATCATTATCATCACCAATCCACCGCCGACTCACTACTGAGCACGGTTCTCGGGTTTGGACATAGCTACGATGACCAAGTGGGAATTGGTATAGACTTCACGCTCCGCCTCAGGAAAGTGGGAAAGTTATATTTTGTGAGAATGAGTGTAATATTACATGCCTGAAAGTTTCCCACAATATTCTCAAGTGTGGGAATAGTATAGAATAGAATAGAATAGATTTTTATTCAAATAAACTATTACAAGTGCTTTTGAATCGTCAAAATAATTTACCACTGGTTCAGAATGCCGTTCCTACCGAGAAGAACCAGCAAGAAACTCGGCGGTTGCTCTTTTCAATTGTTCAATTTACAATAATATTTCATACTATAGGTACAAGCAATTGCAGTCCCGCGCATTGCTGGAGCGAGTCAAATCCATGCTTTTTTATCATGTACATAATCTTTGATTGTATACTTTTCTCCGGACCATAGTTTTAATAGATTTTTTGAACTTGTGTAAAGGCAAGTCCAAAATTGATTGTGGAATTTTGTTATAAAAGATTATGCCCATTCCCATAAAAAGACTTTTGGACCCACTGCTGCTCTAAGACTCGTCAATTACTTTATTTCCGGCCTGGACAGCTGGTAATATACATTGCTTGTAATCAATTAGTGGGAGATCTTTTTTGAAACCCAATGTGTGAGGTTCTCTAATAAGGTTCGCTTCTCTAGTAATTTGATATATCGTTGGTGTAAGCCCACCGTTTCTTATCCTTGTTGTTTTTCGTGAAACTAATCCTTTACACAGCGTCTCTAAGCCATTTGTTTACAGATAAGCTTAAGCTGCCATCAGCTCGAAACCGGATTTAATTTTTACACGAAGGTAAAACCGAAAGGAAAATTATTATTTTTTAACTTCGATTGCATAGCACTTTCATTTTGGTGGTCTATTTATTGTCCTCTTTACCGAATTTTTACCGAATTACCCGTGAATAAAGTTGAATACTAAAACCCGATAAATAATCGTCGTAATAAACGCTGAAATATAATACAGTAAAATTGTTTTTCTGTCACTTGGTATATTTTAATACTTTTAACCCCCGACCCAAAAAGAGTTATAAGATTGACGTGTGTATCTGTGTATCTGTCGTGGTATCGTAGCTCCTAAACTAATGAACCGATTTAAATTTAGTTTTTTTTTTTTGTTTGAAAGGTGGCTTGATCAAGAGTGTTCTTAGCTATAATCCAAGAAAATCGGTTCAGCCGTTTAAAAGTTATCAGCTCTTTTCTAGTTACTGTAACCTTCATTTGTCGGAGGTGTTATAAATTTTTAATTTACACTTGTTGATGTAACATTTGTGACAAAATCGCAGTAATTCGATCATCGAATCGTTAGTCAAGACTTCGTAAGTCATTATCGAATTCTCGGTCTCAGTTTAGAACAGAAAGATTAGTCCTGAAATCAAGCTTTTATCTTAAAACGTAGTTGTACACTTGATCACTCCTTGAGGCTACGTAAAGATATCAAATTATTGAGTTAGGTCGTCTGAGAACAGTCCCTTCTAGGTAAATCCCAGATAAATACTTAGGTATGACCTAATATTATTGTGTCAAGATTAACTTTGAAGTTGATGCTTTAATCTGATCTCTCTCTTGTAGTTAAGCATAAAATTTTTGTCCTTTGAAATTATGTTCCTAATGTCCCGGCTACATTAACGGCCAACAACGCGATGTTCAACGGCGTTTTCCCTTAAACGTAAATGTAGCCACGATCAACGTACAACGGCATTCACAATGCCGTTCGGCGTTAGACGATTTTAACCGCAATTCAATTGGCATTAGACGTTAACCGTTCAAGTGTGGCCACTCAGTTTAACGCGTTGATTATCGCGATCATTATGGCGTTGTTGGGCATTGACGTTAACCTTAATTCAGCCGAAGCATAAAATACAAACTTTCCGTACAAACGCAATTTGGTTTTCATTTGAACATTAAGTTTAACCAATTAAACTCACTGTTTCGTATCATATATTATTATTACATTTTTTTTGTATAAATAAATACGTACCTAAGTGCGTTTGTTTGTTGGTTTGTTATTCAATCACGTTGCAACGGAACAACGCGACGGACTGGCGTGATTTTTGCATGGTTAGGTATAGTTAAAGACCTGGAGAATGATATAGGCTGCTTTTTATGAAGGAAAGTAGCTTTCTGCCTCAGTTCGATCCGTCCAGTAGGTAGTTTGAGCTGAGCGTTGGTAGATCAGTCAGTCAGTCAGCTTTTTCTTTTATACATTTACTTAGATAAAATAATATGTGTCTGTGGTGTGCCTGATTTCCGTAACTTTGGTGGTGGTTTATAGATTTGTTTCCTCTTTTTTTTTAATTTATTTATTCAAAATAATTTTACATGTTTCTTTCATTTTGTAGCTCGCCAAACTGGTGGGCCAGTTTGTTGGCGAGGTGGCGCTCTTAATTTTACGAACATAACAAAGTACTAGTATATTTTTTAACTATCCATACATGTTAACCTATACTTATAGTAAACTGTACTAAATATTTATTTAAACCTATCTACTTTACTAAACAGACACAAATGAACACATTATTATAAAAATCAAAGAAAACACAAAAACACAAATTACTAATTATGAAGCATGATACTAAAAAATCACTCATAGAATCTATAAATCCTTTGTGTATAATTTGTTAGTAATAATTAAACGTAATGTTTCAGAAGTTGAACGAACCTATGAAACTGGCTCGGTCTTGCAATACAAAAGCAACGACCGAGATAAAGTGGTCTAACGAAATTATTATAATATTCATAGGAAAGATGCTACGCCTCGTAACGTCCACTCAATAAAACTCTAGTTTTATTTGCTGCAGGATAATACGCTGAGGTTGATTCTTTATGAATAGTACTATTTCCAATGCAAAATCACACTTCACACTAATATTATAAAGGCGAAAGTTTGTATGTGTGTGTGTGTGTGAGTGTGTGAGTGTGTGTGTGTGTGTGTGTATGTTTGTTACTCCTTCACGCAAAAACTACTGGACGGATTTGGCTGAAATTTAGAATGGAGATAGATAATATCCTGGATTAGCACATAAGCTACTTTTTATCTCGGAAAATCAAAGAGTTCCCACGGGATTTTTAAAAAACCTACATCCACGCGAACGAAGTCGCGGGCATCAGCTAGTAATACTATAACCGCGATTAATAGCCTCATCGGGTGACAGAAGGGCTGGCTCTTTTACTGCGCAACGGATCAGCTTGGCTGTCCAGCGTGGATATGCAGCCAGTATTCTTGGCACCATTCCACGCGGGCATGATTTGTATAGTAATTAGATAAGGCTAGCTTTAAGTTTTATTGTAATTATTCAGCAAAAAAAATAATGCAAATTTACTTTTATACATGGCATGAATACTATGAAGTGAATTTGAATTTTCATTACTGCCTGTTCATTTACGTCAGTGATGATGTAAGATAGGTAATCTTGCCGGTTCCACAATTTTTGATATGTAGTCAAAATTATTTAGGTAATAAAGATCCGAGAAGTGACAAGTTTAAATTAAAAATTTATAACACCCCCGACAATTGAAGGTTACAGTAACTAGAAAAGAGCTGATAACTTTCAAACGACTGAACCGATTTTCTTGGATTATAGCTAAGAAAACTCTCGATCAAGCCACCTTTTAAACAAAAAAACTTAATTAAATCGGTTCATTAGTTTAGGAGCTACAATGCCACAGACAGATACACACGTCAAACTTATAACACCCCTCTTTTTGGGTCGGAGGTTAAAAATAGGCACGGCTTTATTGCTATGGGAGTAGAAAAGTTCGAACAGCACATACAACCGAATAATGAAATTATGAATAGCCACAATAACAATAGTCTGTAGGCAGAGAGATGCCGAGGTTTATTATTAGAGGTGGCATTGTTCCGAAAAATGCCTCAAGTGAAGCGAGTTTCTTATCGGCTCTTCTCAGTAGGACTTGCTTTCTATAGCGGAGGTAGATTCTTGGTATATCATAAGAGCAATACGTATACAAACCAATCAGAGTACCGACCTAAAACAGCCTCCAATCGCTATGTCAGAAGAAACAAGATAAAGTTGAAAACTAAAACCCGACTGCGATCGTTTTAATAAACGCTGAAATATTAGAGTAAAATTGTTTTTCTGTCGCTTGGTATATTTTAATGTTGTTGTACATTAATATTGATGAGCTCAAAATTTTCTTAAGGCATAGATATTAGTTTCTAGAATATGTCTGCAAAATTTCCTGGACTTTGGTTGCTTAATATTCAAATGAAATTGGAACTACGTTTGTATGGAGCGAGTGACGGAGAGACCCCTCTTAAGTCTTTATTAATATGAGGAGGTGTTATTTCGACGTCGGTCTATAAGGTTTGCATCTCTATGGTCTGCAACTCAATGTCCGTGTTTAATATCTAGATACAGATAGCTATTGTCAATTAGCGTAGTGACCGCACTATGTCGGCTTCAGTTCCGTTTCCAAAGTGCTATTAAATTTTGGCGAAATGTTTTTGCGGAATAATTTTTAACCCCCGACCCAAAAAGAGGGGTGTTATAAGTCTAACGTGTGTATGTCTGTGTATCTGTGTATCTATCTGTCTGTGGCACCGAAGCGCTAAACTAATGAACCGATTTTAATCTAGTTTTTTTTTTGTTTGAAAAGTGGCTTGATCGAGAGTGTTCTTAGCTATAATCCAAGAAAATCGGTTCAGCCGTTTGAAAGTTATCAGCTCTTTTCTAGTTACTGTAACCTTCACTTGTCGGGGGTGTTATGAATTTTTAATATACATTAATTGTACTTTCGTTGTTTGGACTGGAGATGCAGTCTATATTAATTAATAAAAGATTTAGGATAAAGTATGATAGACGCAAATTAGTGGCGATAGCCTAGCTTTTGTTGTTGGCTCAGTTTGTTGTGGGCTCTTCTCAGACTTGGGCGCGTTTGGAACCCTCGTAGCTTTAGTTTTAAGTTATTATCATCGTAATTAATTATCATCTCTAACATCATTGTTTGACATACAGAAAGTGTACAATTGTTGTAGTAATTTGAATAAATGATTTTGACTTTGACTTTGCTTTTTATTCTATAGGTCGAAACTGCGCACACACTTGCACACACACAAACTTTTTGGAGTTATGTGCATATTTTTCAGAAGTTAAATGTCACTTGCTTTTATGGTGAACGAAAACATCGTGAGGAAACCTGCATGTCTGAGAGTTCTCTGAGAGAGATTTCAAAGGTGTGTGAAGAGTGGTATTCCCCACTTGGTTAGCGTTTCCTAACCTAACCTGGCCTAAACCCTTCTCGTTCCGAAAGGAAACCTGTTCTCAGTAGTGGGCCGGCGATGGAGTGATCATGATGATTGAATAGTGGTGGTAGCCTAGTGGTTAAGAGAGGACCAGGCTACTCCAGGCACGAGCTTGTGTGCGTTTTAAGCAATTAAATATCATTTGCTTTAACGGTGAAGGAAAACATTGTGAGAAAACCTGTATACCTTCCTCAGAGTTCTCTATAATGTTTTCAAAGGCCCGCACCGCTTCGCTTTGATTGGTCGCTTATTTGGATTTCTGAAACTCAAAATACTCGTGGGTACTAGTTTAGGTACAATATAACTTTGATAATTTAATGAGACCTTTGGGGGTCGCTATACCTCCACTAATGAACCGCAGGTTTTTGTCACCTGTGTGGGAGGTCTACCGTCTAATCGTGGAGTTTAATGAGGGTTTGGAACTTCAAGCTTATTAATATTAATAGGTGGTTGTAGTTTTCAACAAAACTGTTATAATTATGTTGACTCCAAGTTCAAAGAGATTAAAATATAATATAGTTAACTCTAAATAAGGGTTTATCTTCTATTTGGAGAGTCCTGGGTCCATCGTAGGCACGCACCTCTTATCTTTTTGGAATTCAACGCGTTTTAAAAAATTATACAAGGCGTATCCAGAACGCTAGCAAAACTTAGGGTTATTGGCATTGGATCCAATGCCAATAACCGTGTGCCTTATTTTGTTCTTTTAGTATTTTGAACCCCGCAATGTATAGCGCTAAAAGCTGTGATAGCCTAGTGGTTAGAACGTCCGCCTCCTAATCGGAGGTCGGGGGTTCGATCCCGGGCACGCACCACTAGCTTTTCAGTTATGTGCGTTTTATTTAAGCAATTAAATATCACGTGCTTTAACGGTGAAGGAAAACATCGTGAGGAAACCTGCATGCCTGAGAGTTCTCCATGTTCTCAAAGGTGTGTGAAGTCTGCCAATCTGCATTGGGCCAGCGTGGCGGACTATGGCCTAAACCCTTCTCATTCTGAGAGCAGACCCGTACTCAGTAGTGGGGCGGAAATGGGTTGATCATGATGATGATGATGAATGTATAGCGTGCAAAACTCGGGGCAATGACCACATACGACGCGGCATTTCCCCTGAGTAAATAGGCACATTGGTCTATTTACCTAACGTTCGTTGACTTCTAGCGTCAGTCCGATGTTTTATTTGCAATTGTATCTATATTGTGAACTTTAAAATATCATGTCAGTAATCATCAATACTATCACTATCTTCGTTTTTGCTAGCGTTCTGGTTATATCTCGTATTGGTTGCTTTAGCGGCGAAGGAATACATCGTGAGGAAACCTGCGTGGTTAAGAGTTCTCCATAATGTTCTGAAAGGTGTGTGAAGTCAGCCTATTCGCACTTGTCTTAAGCCCTTTTGATTCTCAGAGGAGACCCGTACTCAGTAGTGAGCCGGTGATAGGTTCGTGATGATGATGCTTTTATTCAAATTTGGAATTAAGGGACCAAGAATTAAAAACAAAAAGATGATGCAATCTTCTATGATTTGTATAATTTTCTTTTATTTGTATATTTATTTGGTTACATTCAAAACAACACGTCAAGTCTTCAAGAAACTTACATAGAAGGCTCATAGAACTACGAAAACTATGGAGTAACCTTTGGTATAATTGACTAGAATTTTTTCTTTCTTTTTACATAAAATTTTAAAAGAATTCAAAGATATACAAAAATTACATTTAAGAGACTTATAATTTCTGATCAAAAATTTAATTTGGCACGATTTTATAAGTTTATTTAAAAAACGAACGAATTGAAGTAATTTTCACACAGTTTCATAGCTCTATGATTTAATATTAATATTAATAATAAGCATTTATCAACTTACAATGTTTACTACCTATACAACTACATTAACAATAATTTACAAAATTAAATCAAAAATGCGCATTAAACTTACTAAATACTTATTTCATTTAAAATTCAGTTTATATTATAATAATAATCAATATTTAAAAAAAAACATAGCATTCATTTATTAATGACATGAAAAAATTTGTGTTAAAACATGAAAACGTTTTTACTCTGAGAATATTATGAAATTATTATTTTAAGTTGAAATACTGACAATATGAAATAAATACCACAAAAATACAGACTAGAAACAGTGACTAGAATGAAAACTTACGTGGAATTATTTCCCCGCCAAAACAATGATTAATTAATTATCTAGTATTTATAATATACTTAAGATATACAATCATTCGATAAATAGCCAAGGAAAGTTATACTAGTAAAAAGGGGTCAGATATAATTAATTAATCTTACGATACGTACATTAATTTTTTTTTGACTGGAAAAAGAATTCCGTACTTTTTAGTTCCGAGTCAGAACCTAACTTTTCTGGACTAAAATATGTCCACCATAATTTAAATGAAAACATAACAGTGTACATAATTATCACATACAAATTCTAGGAACATAACTAACTAATTGATAATATATGTTTTATTAATTTAACATACAAGTAAATAAAAATCTATAAAAAATTTAATATAGGATTGAAATAAAAAAATCGATTGCACATTAACTTGATCGTAGTATCCCACACAAGTTCCCACTTAAATTCCGTAATTAAATCTAAACATCGATATAGTTGTCATTTTCGTCATACGACATATCCACAGACCTTTTGCCTAGGCCGAAACTGAACCTGTGAAGATCCCTCTGACGTTTTCCTAGGCCGAAATTGAATTTGCTCGCGAGACGTTTTCCAAGGCCGAAATTGTAGCTTCTAGCGCGTTTGCCGAGGCCGAAATTGTACATGTGCGGCCGTTTGCCTAGGCCGAAATCGTAGGTCCTTGCGCGTTTTTCTTCAGCAGCAGCGTCGTCGTCGTTCTGAGATAATCTTTTGCCTAGGCCGAAACTGTAGGGCCGAGCTCGTTTCACCTCGTATGCTGTAAAAAAATTGTTACTGTGAATTTTTTTTAAACAATTTTTATTGTATTTTAAAAACAATAACATTTTGACATCTTAATAACAACCTCTAATGCATTCTTTTTCATTCGTTTAATCTATTGGTACATTTGCATTTTAGCGTAGCGAAATATTAATGTTAAGGTTAAGGCCTCATTCATATAAGCTTTTTTAACGCCCGTTAAAAAGCGTTAAAATAGAACAAATGCATTGTATGCAAGTATCTGTTCACGCTTTTTTAACGCTCGTGTGAATTAGGGCTTAGATTTTTGAGTATATCGTGATCATTTTAATGTTACTTTAATTTAAATAAACTATGGGCAGTTGTAATATGGACTGAAATAAAATGTTTTTATTTATTTATAATAATTATGTAGGTAGGTGCTAGGTGCTCTAACAAAAGTTCAAATAAGTAGCTGCTCTATAAAACTTTGTTCTGTTGATTTTCAGTGCCTTGTAACTGGGATTCCGTAAATCCGTTAACAATGCATTTATTATCTCTCTCTGCACGGAACCACAGTGAACTAACTGACCTTTAGGGCACTAATTTTTAGGGTTCTATACCTCAAAAGGAAAAACGTAACCCTTATAGGATCACTTTGTTGTCTGTATGTCCGTCTGTCTGTACGACTTTCCGTCTGTCGTGTCTGTCAAGAAAACCTATTGGGTACTTCCCGTTGACCTAGAATCATGAAGTTTGGCAGGTAGGTAGGGTAAAGAAAAATCCGAAAACCGTGAATTTGTCATGTCACGAAAAATAATTTAAAATGTGTTCATGATCAGGCAATTAGTATTTTCAATTTACCAATTGGGGTATCATAAAAAAGGATTTCCTTTACCTGTAAATTCTAAAACAGATTTTTATTTATTTTTTATGCATAAAAGTTTTTGATCGTGCAAAATGTTGAAAAAATAACCGTGTACGGAACCCTCGGTGCGCGAGTCTGACTCGCGCTACTGACTGACTGAAACCCGGGGATTGAACCCGAGACCGTTCACATTTGCAAGACTGTACCGCTCATCACTGTGCCAGAAAGTCATCATAAGTTATTATAATATGTATATTGTATAGACGCACCTTCATCTATCTTCAAGTAATAACTCCAAGTAATATCTTTCATAAAGATATTACTTATATATTCATTTATTTATGAAAGCATTTGTTCTGAGAACCCTGTTACGAATAGCGCCTAAGTACGTATCAAAATAACCGGTCAAGTGTAAGTCGGTTTCGCGCACGAAGGTTTCCGTACCACCGTAGAAGATTATAGCGCTATGTATTTTTTTTTTAATTTAACGGTGGCAGTTTCAAAATTTTTACTACTTTTTCTTATAGGTACCTAGTGGTGACAGAAGTTCACACTGAAAATTTCTACTCTCTACCTATTTGTCCTATGTATGATGAGATTTAGCCTGTTTACAAACAAACGGACGGACGGACGGAGAGTGGAGACTTATAGTATTAAGGTCCCGTTAGCAACCTTTGGATACGGAACCCTAAAAACCTACTGCTTACGAGGTACTTACCTCAGTGATATACAGTAATAAGATCATAAGATAGTCATTACGTATCTCGTTTCTAGTTCTACGAGTAAGTAAGCAATACCCGTCTTGGCTGAATTTCGGCCAAATACGGAACCCTCGATGCGCGAGTCTGACTCGCCCTTGGCCTACTGACAAACGATGATCCAACCTAAAGTAAAGCGTGTTTGCCTTGAAGATGCCTATTAAATATCCTGTACTATTAGAACCAGACCAATGAGTTAGGTATGCATATCTTTTACCTGGTGTATCATCGTACTGGTCGAAAACGTCATAAGTCCCCTGGTCCAGCTCGTTGGGAAAGTCGTCCACTTGCTCCTCGTCTACTGACCGCTTCCCCAGACCGAAGGAGTACGGACGTGATCTGCAATAGAATAGAAGTTTATTAAATTTGGTCTACGTCAGTTAACTGTTGTATCTAGAGTATTCAACTCTCTAGTGTATGTATATGAAAAATGGAAAATTGTGTGGGAAGAGAATTCAGAAGTCAGGTTGAATTTTACAAAATGTTAGAAATGTAATAGTGGAAGTTTTTTTTATGGTTCCGTATCCAAAGGTTGCTATTACTAAGCCTTCGCTGTCCGTCCGTCTGTCTGTCAGCGGACTGTATCTAGGAAACCGTATTAGATAGAGGAGTTGAAATTTTCACAGAATGTTCCACACTGTAGCCGCTATAACAAAAAATAATAAAAATTTCAAATGGGTCGCCATGAAAATCCATACTTAATATTATAAATGTGAAAGTGTGTCTGTCTGTCTGCAACCTTTTCACGGCCCAGCAGTTTAACCGATTCTGACGAAATTTGGTACAGGGTTAGCTCATATCCCGGGGACGGACATAGACTACTTCTTATCCAGAAAAATCAAAGAATTCTCCCACGGAATCTTTAAAAACCTAAATCCACGCGGAAGAAGTCGCGGGCATCCTCTAGTTTAAAAATAATTCAAAAGTACCTTAAACCTTTAGGTACGAAGCTTTAAAAAGGACTTGAACTTTTTTATCCTTACCTTTTCCCTAACCCAAAGTTATATACAGGGAGCCTTTTGTACTCGGAGACATAACTATAGGCTCGCTTGCCCAGCCCGAAGTCATAGTGTGGGGACCTCTTCTCCATCTGGACCACATGATCTGGCACCGGCTCCTGTAGGGTCTCTTGCTGAGAGCGGTCGTGGGTGGCCGGGTCAGTCTGGGTGGTTTCCGGAACGCCTGCAGCCGCGCCGATGACTAGGATGATGATTACAGATGGGTAGAGCATTCTGGAACAATACGGAAATTATTGAAACATCATGAATGCCTTTTAAGTAAAGAAAGTACCAGCTATACTCACGCTAGTTACATCGACTAAATACGTAGATATAGCTGGTACCTACTTTCTGTAACTACTTGAAATGGAAATAACTCACGAAACATCATGAATTCATTTATTTTTCATTGCTGAAAATGAGTTACGTTGAAAATGCGCTAAAGAAACTTGAAAAAATACATGTCTCCGGATTTTTTGAATTTCCACCGTCTCACCAATTTTCAAAAAATACCTACGATTTACGACTCAAACCGCGCTGGGTCAAAAAACTTGAGATTTTCCATTTTAGGGTTCTTAATCTTTTCTGCCACGACTGCCCAAAAAGAGTACCTATACCTACTCAATGTGTTCAGGGTTCATCTATCTATGTGAGTTTCTTTATTTCTAAATGCCTAAACAGATTTGGATGGTATCGTTAGAATCTCTCCAAGTGACACGAGCCATTTAACTTAAAAAAAAGAACAATTTAAGTAAATAAGTACTAAGTAGGTAGCTCAGCTTTATGGTGTATATTGAGCTGACCAGGCAAGCAAAGCTAAGACGGTAATCTCTCTAAATGAGTAAAATCTAGAAATTACAGGGTCTCTTGGACCCTTAGCCCATCATCAAATCATAATATCAAATCATAAGTCAACCATGAAAACGCTAATAAGCTTAGCCCGGCTTTGCTTCCCGGCGGTATAACAATATGCACTCGGCGGGCGGCCTTTGGGCTGGGTTTATTACTTTCAGATGGGATTATTAAAGCTGAGGCCTACGCGTTAAATATTTTGAACGTTATTACATCATGTATTAAAGTAATGAAACATCGATCTCTTTCTAAAAAACTAAGAGCCAGTGCGTGCCAGACCTTCGTTATTTTATAAAAGCTGAGCGTTTCTCTGCGTATTGTCTCCTACAGGAGGAACGATCAGCGACTATGAAGTTAAACTTAAAATCTGGCAGAGGGTTGCCACGATACTAAGGTTGGAATCTATAAATCGCACTTTAACTTTGTTTAGACTTGAAAATTGAATTTTGGACTCTTGGCTACCGTATATATTTCGCAATTTTACAAGATAAAGTTGAAAACTAACACCAGACTGCGATCGTCTTAATAAACGTTGAAATATTATAGTAAAATTGTTTTTCTGTCGCTTGTTATATTTTAACGTTGTAGTACTTTTATATATTTTATTATCTCAGAATTTTCTCCCCTTTCATTTGATATCCAACTCGATACAATAGCAAAAAAAATTTTGTACCCCCGCTTTTTTCATGTAACATCCGTTAGGTCAATTTTTTCGCATAAAATGTAGCCTATGTCACCCGGACCTTTACACCGAATCGCTTGACACCTCATTCGTCAAAATCGGCCCAGTTTAGGCGCTACGGTGGAACACACAGAAACTGGTTACAAACGTACAAACATACATACATAAATAAATACATATATACACCCTTCCTTTTGGCTTTGCTGCAGTCGGGTAATAAGGTTTACTAACTGCCCACAGGAGTCTTTAGAATTCTAAAATAACTTTTCGTCTCTTACATTTAACTTACAGTTTCATACTTACCACCATTTTTACCAAAATAGATCCTATTTTTAACTTGGAAAAGGCGAATTTCCTTCGTACGTTGTCTCTTTAGTGTGGAGTTGAAAAGTATGCAAGGCTGATTTAAAATTCAATCGTAGGGTTTTCTAAGCGGAGCTTGGGATATAAAGAATTTCTTGACACACAGGAATCTTGCATCTTTTAGAGTTTGTATTGCATGTTGCGATCGTATGTAACCGGGTAGTTGTAACCTAAATTGTTTAAAAACCCGGCCAAGTGCGAGTCAGACTCGCGCACCGAGGATTCCGTACTCGAGTATTTTTCCGACTTTTGCATGATACTCTTACTTTGAAAATTGAAAATACTAATCAATTATTTGTTCATGAACACATTCTTTATGTGATGTAACCACAAATTCACAGTTTTCGGATTTATTCCTTTACTTGTGTTATATGACCTACCTATTTGCCTTTCATGATTCCAGGTCAACGGGAAGTACTCTACCTATAGGCTTTCTTGACAGACACGACAGATAGATAGACGGACAGAGGGATCGACAGACAGACAGAGAGACAACAAAGTGATCCTATAAGGGTTCCGTTTATCCTTGAGGTACGGAGCCTTAAAAATATACCTTTCATCATCATCATGATAAACCTATCGCTGGCCCACTACTGAGTACGGGTCTCGTCTCAGAATTAGAAGGTTTTGACTATAATTTACCACGCTAGCCTAGTGCGGATCGGCGGACTTCACACACCTTTCCTATGTCCTATGTCCTTTGCACCATTTTGGTTGCCTGAAAGAGATCGTTAGGTAGCGATAAGGCCGCAAAATACCTACCTATATTTTTGTTTTGCTTTGCATTTGTGTTTTTAACCCCCGACCCAAAAAGAGGGTTCTTATAAGTTTGACGTGTGTATCTGTGTATCTGTCCGTGGCATCGTAGCTCCTAAACTAATGAACCGATTTTAATTTTTTTTTTTTGATTGAAAGGTGGCTTGATCGAGAGTGTTCCTCTAATCCTATAATCCTATAACCTATAATCGAAGAAAATCGGTTCAGCCATTTGAAAGTTATCAGCTTTTTTCTAGTTTTCTTATAGAGGTTTTTGTGTCGAGGGTTTTATAAATTTTGAGTTATACAATAAACATACATTCATTCATTCACCTTTGAAACATTATGGGGAACTCACAGACATGCAGGTTTCCTCACGATGTTTTCCTTCACCGTTAGAGCAAGTGATATTTAATTACATCAAACGCACTTAACTCCGAAAAGTTAGGAAAGACGAGAGGGACATAAGCTACTTTCATCCCGGAAAATCAAAAAGTTCCCACGAGTTTTTTGTTTCATAATTCAGTCCAGTTTTAGTTTAATAACTTTATATTGTTGTTTAGAGCGAAATCTAAATGAGGTTCTTGTACGAGTAGCTTCCAAAACACAATATAGTACATTGCGAGCGTAGGGAAGCTTCCAGGCGAAATATCTCGTAATAAGATCTCCCGGATGTCAGCCGCACAGCTTTTATAATGTCATCTCGAAATTTTAGCGTGACCCATAACTTTCATCTCGGTAACTTTGCGCTGTAAAACCAAAATTGAACGATAAGGTTCAATGCAAGGGACCATATGGTATGGAGAAGATTCCATTTTTTGTGAATTTATTATAAAATAGTTAAACAGCACTAAAACTCGACTACTACCCGCAAACTGCCGATAGATAGCGATAGATCTATACATATAATAAAATAATAGTAGAAAAGTGGTGTCTGTACAATGGAAATATATTAAAAAAAAGTAGCAGGGGGTGTTATTATATCGATGCCGAACCCGAAATTGTAATTAATTTTTTTTTGTCTGTTTGTCTATTTGTATGTTTGTCTGTGTGTTTGTGCACGCTAATCTCAGAAACGGCTTATTCGATTTAGATACGGTTTTCACTAATATATTGTAGTAAGCTTCACTTAGCATTTAGTGTTTATTTCATGTCAATCGGTTTATAAATAAAAAAGTTATGTCAATTTAAAGAATCACGGCGAACATTTTTAACGTACAGAGTACGTACTACACGCATCGTACCTGAGCGTCCGTGGCTTTAATATAAAGCGCGGTCACTATTCCACGCGAACGAAGTCGCGGGCACAGCTAGTATAGTATAAAATTGTTTTTCTTTCACTCGGTGTAACATTGTACCTAGGTACTACATTTTTATTGATGAACTCAGAATTTTTTCTTCTTTCATTTGATATCCCACTCAATACCAGTCCGTCAGGGCGATTTTTTTCGTATCAGATTGTCACCCTTGGCACCTGGACCATAATAACGGATCAGTAGTTTAGGGCTATGGTGGAACACACATAAATACAAACCTACATACATACATGCATACATAGACTGCTAAAAAGGGCCAGGTATAAGTACCTACGTCCTACATACTTGACTACATTGTAGTGTAGTGCTCTCAAAGATGACTGGGTGAGATGGGATGTAGGAACATCTGTGGCTATACCACCTCACTACCCATTTCATAAATGCGAAAGTGTGTTTATTTGTTGGTTTGCTGGTTTTGTCCTTCAATCACGTCGCAACTGATCGACGTAATTTTTGCACTTGTAATAGTAAAAGACCTGGAGAGTGACATAGGCTACTTTTTATTCAGGAAAATCAAAGAGTTCTCACGTTACTTTTAAAAACCTTAGCGAATTTTGGATTACAACATGGGGTTATTCAAGGGGCGGACCAACGAATTCCTGAAAGGCCAGCAACCTCTGGTACCTCTGGTGTTAGATTTCAAACTAGATTTCATCGTTGCTTTCCAGGAGACATAGTTGTCGTTAAGCGCAAACATATATTTAGCTTTATAAGCTTCCGCTTATAAATATATAAACATATATTTAGCTTTATAAGCTTCCGCTTATAAATATATAAACATATATTTAGCTTTTTGTGTGTGACCCGCCATCAAGTGACCCGCCTGCTCGTTTGCTCGCTATCACACTAATATTATAAAGGCGAAAGTTTGTGTGTGTGTGTGTGTGTGTGTGTGTGTGTGTGTGTGTGTGTGTGTATGTTACTCCTTCACGCAAAAACCACTAAACGGATTTGGCTGAAATTTGGAGTGGAGATAGATAATATCCTGGATTAGCATATAGTCTACTTTTTATCCCGGAAAATCAAAGAGTTCCCACGGGATTTCGAAAAACCTAAATCCACGCGGGCAAAGTCGCGGGCATCGGCTAGTTTTAAACTAAATCCACGCTGATGAAGTCGTATGCATCAGCTAGTATCAATATCAGTAGGTACACATTCAGCGCTGGCTGGACTAAAAATGAACAATGGATATCTCTGGGTAGGTAGGCTCTGTTCACACAGTACACTTTCAAATATTTACAAGTGACCTTTGCCGGGACACGTCGTTTGATGCGGTCACGGGTCAGCGCGTGTTGGCAGCTTTAGGACGCTTTGGCTTTGGCCATTGTATAGTTTTTAGGGTACATTGTTTGTAACAAGTAATCCTACGTAACCAGATCACTTAAAGACTAATCCATACTAATATTATAAATGCAAAAGTGTGTCTGTCTGTCTGTCTGCTAGCTTTTCCCGACCTAACAGTTTAACCGATCTTGATGTTTGGTGCAGAGTTAGCTTACATCCTGGGAACGGACATAGGCTACTTTTTGTCCTGGAAAATCGAAGAGGTTCCGCGGAGTTCCCTATAATAATAATAAAAAATAGGAAACGCTATTCCTTGATAAAAGGAAAAACTCTATGAAGTATACAACCAGTGATCATGACCCACAATCGTAGTTCACAGCGGATGCAATAGCTTCTGCAACATTTCCTTACCCCGATATCCGCCACCGTTTCCTTCATAACACACTATATTTATGAAGTCGCAGGCAAAAGATAGTTATAAAAAAACTATAACCCGACTACGGAAAAAATGAGACAACTTGAACCCGACTTGGTACAAGTAAAATAAACTAAAAAGAAAGAAACAAGATTGTGCTTAGTGCTATCATCGTCTTGAGTGAGATTCAATACAAAGGCCGTGGTCGTGCGTTGTCGACAACGTATTTCTTATCCTTGATTGACGGCATTCCCAATGATTTTATTTGGCTACCAAATTAGAATATTTTCTTTTTGCTGTCGACAACGCATTAGAGCCATTCCATACATTTTCTAGTTTTAAGTTTAGTTGATAATTTGTAAGTAATTTGTATGAATTGTATTTTTATGTTTTTTTTTGTGATTTTGTTGAGCTGATTAAACTTTTATTTATTTATTTTATTTTATTTATTCCATATACGTAACTTCACGATATATCCAGATAATAAATTCAGCATGATATGCAGATTTCTCACGGGATTCTTGAAAACCGAAATTTACGCGGATGAAGTCGCGAGCATCAGCTAGTACCTATTTGATATACTTATCGTCGATTCAGGATCAAACCGAGAGTTCCCTCACTCGAATTCACTCTGACATCAGTCTCGACTAGATTTCCTTTTCACAAAATGACAGCTATCGACAGGTAATCAGGAGATATATCAATCACGCCTGTTCCGCCCTAGTGAGCATATCCTATCCGATAGTTAGTGGTTATCAGCTACATACTAGATAGTTAATCTCTAATCTACAATCACTTCAAGTGTACATGCAACGGCTTTTAAAGTCCCTTGTTTTTTATCGGACAGCGGCGATACCTAAAAGGAGGGTTATGTGTTTGATCTGTATATATGTATGTCCGTTTTTATGTCCGAACGTATAATTACTCAACGGCTCAACCAATAATGATACGTCATGAGATTCGCCTTGATGACGCGAGCATGTCAATGAGTATATAAAATTCTTATAAAATCACAAGTGTAAATCAAAAATTTATAACACCCCCGATA